>NC_088791.1:341720979-342065488 GCF_011386835.1 Chrysemys picta bellii
GGACTGAGACCTGCCAAACTCATTACACACAGGGCGTCAGATGCTTAGCTGACACATTCTGTACAGCTCCTCAGGTGACATTCTTTACCAGTGAGAGAGTCGTCCTGAGCAGCAGGCACAGATGTCTTTCCCTTGCACCCTACAGAAGGGTGGGGGGCTTGGGTGGTAGAAGCAGGGGTGACCGGAGAGGCTAGGGAAATCTGTGGGAACCAGATTACTGGAGGGAGAGCTAGGGCAGCTTTTGGAAGCAGTGGGGTCCTGGAACCTCTGTCACATTCTGCTCCTCCCTGTGTCCTGGATGCCCTTGAGTCCTTCACCTCCCTCCTGCTAATGTCCTAAATTATTCTGAAGTACAGGTGAAAAGGCTTAATATTGAGTATAATGCTACTGAGGGTCCGATGCAAAATCATTTCAAGTCACTAAGAATATATAACATGTACAACTCATGCAGAAAACTAGTGGCTAAGGAACTGAGAGAGAGAATTGCAGATGTCACAAGACCATATATTATGTGTGGAGATTTAAGCAGCCATAACAGATTGTGGGGAAGTAGGAAAAATGATAATGGAAAATATCTAGAGCAATTCATTGATGCAAATAATTTAGTAATTCTGAATGACAGAGCACTACCAAATGTAACGCAGCTGGTGGAAGTTTCTCCTGTCTAGACTTGGGAATTGCCACAAGCAATGTAGCTAGTAAATGTAGCTGGGATATCTATAAAGCGGAGCTGCGAAGGGACCACTTCCTGACACTCATTATATGTCAAGGAAAGGGCAATATTGAGGAATATGATTGTTCCCCTACTTGGAATCTAAAAAATCGAATTGGGAACTCTTTAGCAACAAAAGTGTGGAATATGTAAATGGGCAGTGTCATTGGCGTAGTTTGACTTCTATAGTTGGGGGGGGCAGCTCCATCCAGACCAACAGGTCGAGGGGGGGCGGAATTCCACACCTGCCCGAAGCTTGCAGTGCTGGGAGCCGCAGTGGGGTCACCGCTGGCCTGTGGGGCCGGGCACCTGCCCCAGTGTTTGTCTGGGTCTTGCACAGGGACCCTGAGGGCTCGGTCTCCGTTCCCCTTTGGTTATGTTGGTGTAGCTCCCAAGTTGCCATGCCAAGACAGGATGAGTGAGTGGTGCTGTGCGTGTGTATCTACACGTGTGTCCCTGCCTGTGAGGGTGTGAGAAACGGGAAGTGTGAGAGGGGGCTGACCCAGTAGCATGGTGTGGCTGAGAGTCCAGTGTTCCCCTGACTCGCTGGCTCCCTCCCGCCATCTGCAGTGGCATGTTTTTCCGGGCTGCGCATCACCTGGGCTGCCAGTACTGGGGGGATGGGATGGCTCAGCGCGGGAACCCCAGCTGCTGCCCCCTGTGGCGACCTGAGCGTGGGAGCTACAGCCGCTCAGGCACTGGCTGCTGTAGCTGAACTTGATGCCGCTGCTTTTCTGGCGGCTCCCGGTGCTGCTGCAGAAGTCTTCCTGCAGGGGCTGCTGCGCCCCCTGTATTTCATGGTGCAAGGGGATGCTGCATGCCGGGCTCCTGCTTCCCCGCCACAGTGCAAAGAGACATGCGGCAGCGTGGGCGCCACCAGGACCACCAAACAGCTGGCACCCTGGGCTGCTGCGGGGCAAGGAAGAGGAGGAAGTCAGGGGCACTGCTGGCAGGGGCCCGTCCTGGTGCATTAAGTTAAATGCACTGAGCCTTGTCCCCCCGACCATGGCACCCACCCATAAGGCCAGCCCTGTTTGGGGGGGGGGCAATGCTCCCCTTGCCCCCCACCAGCTACACCCCTGAGCAGCGTATAAATGAGAACATTGAGGAGTGCCTGGCGGTCAGAGACTTAGCAAGTGGGTCTGCCTTGCCATGAAACACAGGAAGGAGAAGAAGGCAGAGGAGGAAGGGGCTGTAGGGATGAGGGCTGCAGTCATTGCCTAGAAGGAAAGGAAGTTAGCCAGGGTCAAGGAGAAACCCAGGGAAGAGTGTTAAATAGGCAAGATACAGTCGATCAATACATTGGTGATAAGTGGGGATGCTACTCCCAAATGTATGCTCGTAGTGCCAAAGATGTAAGAACAGGAAGAGGGGGAACAGCATGGGGTGCGTTCTTTCACTTGCAATCAAGAAAGCTCTAAGACTATCAATTTTGTAGCCATTCTGACAGCTGAATTGTCAGGTATAAAGTTGATATTAATTGAGTCATAGATGTGCACCCAGCTGCCTTGGCCATCCTGCCTCATTCCGTCTCAGGATTACTGGCAATCAGAAATGGCACATCAGGTTGCAGAGATGATATACTTAATGAGATATCACTGGTAACAAGAGAATTGACGCAGCTGGGTGCAATCACAGTAGTACATGGATGCCAGCGCATGTAGGGGTGATGGGTAATGAGCTGGCAGACAAAAATGCTGTCAAACACAAGCAACTTGATCCCTTTAAGTAAACAGGAGTCTAAAAATCTAATTACAAATTAGATAAGAGAGGAATGGAAAGAAATATGGGCAACAGAAACAAAGGGGGAAAGGTCCGTGAAAAATACCCAAGAGTCAAAAATGCTTATAGACTCCACGACCTGACAAGCAGAAGTGAAGTAGATTTATGTAGAATTTTAATTGGTCATTGTGGCTTAAATAGCAATTTGTTTCAAAGAACAAAGATGGATTGTGAGAGATGTGCAAGGGCCAGATGTGCAAAGAGTGTACCATCAAAAGGGGGGATTTATATGAAAAACTTAAGGCATTTAGTCTATCAAAGAGAAGGTTGAGGGGTGAATCAATCACAATCTATAAGTACCTATATGGGGAACAGACATTTGATAATATAAGACTCTTCAATCTAGCAGACAAAGATGTAACAAGAGCCAATGGCTGGAAGTCAGGCTTGACAAAGCCCTGGCTGGGATGATTTAGTCAAACAGGAATTATTTTAGTGAAGTTCTATGGTCTGTGTCAGGGATGAAAGTAACTTAAAGGACTTACTGGTACATTGAAGTCCTAAACAGAGGCGTGGCCTCGACCGGAAGAGGCGGGGCCTTGACCAGAAGAGGCGGGGCCTTTCAAAATTTAAAGGCCCTGGGGCTCCAGCTGTGGCTGGGAGCTCCAGGGCCTATAAATCACCCTGGAGCTACCAGCTGCAGAGGCGTCTGGGAGCAGCCAGAGCTCCGGCGGTGATTTAAAGGGCCTGGGGCTCCCTGCAGCGGCTGGAGCCGTGGGCCCTTTAAATCACCGCCGGAGAAGCCGCTCCAGTCTGGCACGGCGTACTGGCTCTTGCGGTACGCCGTACCAGACCATACCGGCTTACTTTCATCTCTGGTCTGTGTTAAAACATGAGGTCAGATTGGAGGATCACAGTGGTCCCTTCCGGTTTTAACCTATTAATCCTTTTTATCTCCTTTTTGATAAACTAAATAGATTGAGGCATTTTTTCCAGGCCTCAAATAATTTTTGTGGCTCTTCTCTTCACTATCTCCAGTTTTTCAACATTCTTTTAAAAATGTGGCCACGAGAACTAGACGGGCAATCCAGTCTCAGTCTCACCAGTGTCAGCCCTGCAAGGAAAGAGGAGAGAGTACCAGCTGGGGTTAAATCCTCTTAAGGGGAAACTCTGGTTCCTTTTAGGAAAGTTAATCTTTAATTGGTAGAGAAGTCTAATATTTCCAAGACTGTTCTCATGGAACTGAAAAGTCACAAAAGCCTGGGAAAGTGGGATGGGAACGCATCCGGTTTAATATAAGGGCAAAGAGCTCCAGCCAAGAAAGGTTGCAGAAGTTTAATATGTGAAAACAAAGTAAGAATAAAAACTCTGGGGTCCTTTAGAAAAATATCCTTGCTCTCTGCAGCAGAGGAAAGGAGAGAGAAATGGCCCATTTACACTGGAATTGGATTAAGTTTCTCTCTTTACTTGGAAGCGTGGAAGGAATTCACTGGTCTCAAATGTTAGTGGGACAGAGCGGAGAATACTTCCTCAGCTGTATGATCATTTCATAATATGCAATACCAATCCTGAGCATTCTGACATGGCAGGTGTTGATTTTACCAGGCAACATCTGTGCTTTTCATTTATTGTCGGTTTGACAAACCAAATAGGGGTGGTGCGAGGGGACCCCCCTCCCCCAGAAGAGCAAGTGTAATGCACAAATTGAAGTATCAGGGCAAAAGGATAGCTCAGTGGTTTGAGCATTGGCCTGCTAAACCCAGCGTTGTGAGTTCAATCCTTAAGGGGGCCACTTAGGGATCTGGGGCAAAATCAGTACTTGGTCCTGCTAGTGAAGGCAGGGGGCTGGACTTGATGACCTTTCAAGGTCCCTTCCAGTTCTAGGAGATAAAATAAATTAATGGAGATATCATATTTATAATGTGTGTGAGTAGCCGATTTGTGTAAGATGTATGGAAATGGTTTCAATAAACATGCTTCAGTGGCTAAAAAAGGAGGCGCTAAGAGGCCTCAGAGCTTTTGAAAATCCCACTGGGCATCTCTATACCTTTAAAAATCTGGTCCTTAGTCTTTCAGTCCCGCATCTGTATAATTGGGATACCAGCACTTCCCTACCTCATAGGCATTGTGAGAATAAATCCATTAGAGACTAAGCCACACAGATACCAGGGTAACAGGGCCATAAAGTCCCCAAGGTAGATAGTGCTAGCCCGGTGTGCTACAGTGGTGGGTAAGCATTATTATCCCTATTTTACAACTGGGTAAACTGAGGCAGAGAGAAGGGAAAGATATGCCCAGGGTTACACAGTGATCCAGTGGCAGAATCAGGAACAGAACCCAGATCCCATGTTCACGCCATTTTCTTAAACAAGGCAAAAACAAAGGCCAAAGAACTTAGGGTGAATTTTTCCATTCACTAGGGCTCCAACCCTGCAAACATTTATGCATGTGCTTAACATTGAGCCTGGGAACAGCCTCATTGACTTTAACAGGCCCCGTCTTGTAAAGCTAAGCAGGTGCATAAGCATTTGTAGGCTCAGGGCCTGAGACACCATCATTTTACTTAGCAACCCATGAAGGCAAGGGCAGTGATAAGGGACTGGCTGCAGCACGATAGAACAGATCACACACGGCACATAAATACAGGGCAGGGATTTCTTTTTTAATCAGTTCATCAACCGGAGGCTGGGCCAACATTTTTCTGTTTCTGGAAAAAAAAAAAAACAGTCCTGATGCAAACTGTTTTTTTATGCCTTATTAAGGATAAACTATGTGCTATGTCAGCACTCCAGGCTGTTTTGACAACCAGCTCCTGGGGCAGGATTCAGCCCTGGTGTAAACTGGTTACCTCACTGGGCCCACGTGCCCCCTGGCTCTGGCCTGATTAACCCCGCATGCTCAGAGAGGGCCCTTTCCAGCTTGTAAATACAAGTCCTCAGGCTTCCTTCCTATCCTACAAGGCCGGCTGGGATCTCAGCTTTCCCTCTGTGTGCATGGTACGTTTGGCAGCTCTGAAGAGTAGAGGTGGCAAATGCTTTGGTGCTTTGTGCCAAAGCTGCTACAGACACTAGATGCCAGTAATGCACATTTGAAAATGCTGTGCTAGCCCAAGCACCATGCGCAGGGCTGGCTCCAGCATTTCTGCCGCCCCAAGCAAAAAAAAAAAAAAGCCGTGATTGGCGGCGGCAGTTCAGTGGCAGGTTCTTCGCTCCTAGAGGGAGTGAGAGACCTGCCGCCCCTGAATTGCCGCAGGTGCCGCCCCTCTCCCATGGCTGCCCCAAGCACCTGCTTGTTAAGCTGGTGCCTGGAGCCGGCCCTGACCATGCGTCTCCGCCTGACAAGCTCAGCTGTGCACTCAGATATAAATCATAGAATATCAGGGTTGGGAGGGACCTCAGGAGGTCATCTAGTCCCACCCCCTGCTCAAAGCAGGACCAATCCCCAACTAAATCATCCCAGCCAGGGCTTTGTCAAGCCTGAGCTTAAAAACCTCTAAGGAAGGAGATTCCACCACCTCCCTACTCATCCCAGTGCTTCACCACCCTCCTAGTGAAAAAGTTTTTCCTAATATCCAACGTAAACCTCCCCCACTGCAACTTGAGACCATTGCTGCTTGTTCTGTCATGAACTGCACTATCAGTGACTCATGCTAATGGCTCTTTCTGCAAGGTGCTTAGCCAGCTGGCTGGGCTGTGGGGTGCTTTCCAGGTCTGTCTGGGAGGCCTTGGGGCTCCTCTGGCAGGCTGAGTGCCCTTGGCGAACACTGGAGGCACTCAGTTCCTTGCAAGGCCAGGCCACTGGTCTCATGTCATGGTCTCGGTCAGCACGGGAACACACAGGAGCTGATGGGGACAGAGTCTAGTACAGGGAACAGGGATAGAGTGTGCCTGGCAGAATAAGGAAGGGTAATGGGGGTGCAGGAGGTAGAGAGCCCCCCACACACACACTATTCTCCCCAAATGCTCCATTCTACCACATCTGAGTTCATGGGGTCTCGGTTCCAGCTCTCATGTCATCATCTCACTTCCATGCTTCGCGCTGATTGGCAGCCACAGCAGAGGCACCAGGAACTTCTGGGGCACAGAGTCCAAACAACCCGTCAACCCTACAGGAACTTCATGGGGCATGTTGCCAGGCCAGCGTTGGTGGAAACTTGCTCTGTAGCTGAGCAGAGAGCACGTCCAGCACTAAAGCCACCCAAGCTTATGCCTATATGCAGATTAGCTTATTAAAAAGTTTGTATAAAATGTCACCCATGGAGCTGGACGGAACCTGGCAGCCAATGCTTGCTTACCTGCCCATCGCTGCTGGAGCATGCAGGTGTCAGGCAGTAGGTTATTTCCATACTGGAGATGGTCATGTCACGTAGTGAGTTCTCAGGGAACCCCCTGCCTCCATTGGTGGATGCCCGGAGACCCCCTGCTCCCATTGGTAGGCATGTGCAGTTGGCACAGATGGGAACGGCTCACATGCTGTGGAACTGACCAAGGCAGCCTATGGGGTGGTGGTTGGAATTGGGCATGGAGAAGGGGGATTTTGTGCTCCTGCCCACTTTGCCAGTGCCCCAGAGGGCTGAAAGTTCAGATCCTGGGGAGGTCCAACCTGTCTTTGTCCAGGAAGCCCAGGCTGAAGAGTGGGAACGCTGCAGCACACTCCAGCAAGCAGTTACCGGGAAGTCGCTTTCCCTGCCTCCCCAGAGTGAAGCTAGGACTCATGAATGGATGCGAGCCCCCAAGGGTGACGCTCTCAGGTACAGCACTGCCTCCCTAGCACCCATCATTGTGTCTCATCCACCTCAGTAAGGACCCACGCAGCCCCCAGCCTTTGCTGAAGCAGCCGGGGGGGTGATAGGTGCCAGCGAAGGGCAATAATTCTCCTTGTAGGGCTAGCGAGGAATGAAACAGAGCCAATGCTACACCCCCTGTGGCTGTCCTTGCACCACACAACCACAAGGGGGCAGGCCCTGCCTGCTGAATGAGAAGCTGGTTCTTTGTCCACAGGCAGAGTCCTAGCCCGGCCAAGCTTTGGATTCCAGCAGCGAAAGGAGGATGGGGGAGGAATCAAGATACTTCTCCAGCAGTGTTTTGGCACCCAGGCTGGCCTGGCAGAGAGCCCCCTGCCAGGAAAGTCACAGGCCCTCAGGGGGACATGGCAGCGGGTAGCAAGCAAACCAGATTTTTCTCAAAGAAAGTTGAAGTTCTAGGCCCGAGCCTGCTCCTGTTGTAGGCAAAGCTGCCACTGACTTCACTGGGGGGCCGGATCAGGCCCCAGTGCTGCTGGCCGCTGCTGCTCGCTTGGAAGTGGGGTAGGAAGCGCTGACCAGCGGGAGGATCGTTAACACAAGTCTCACCCTTTCCATCTGAGGAACTCTCCCCTTCTGTCCCGATGAACAACCCTCCCGAGACAGCAGAACACCATTTTGCTCAGCTACCAGGAAGCAGAGCCCCTCTTAAAGAGGAAGGCCGGCTGCCCTTGTGGTTAAAGCACTGAGTTAGGACTCAGGAAATCTGGGTTCAAGTCCCAGCTCTACCACTGACTCAGCCAAGTCCTTTCATACCTCGGTTCCGCATCCATAAAATGGGGCAGACAGTCCTTCTGCTCAGCACCTCCTGGGTATTCAGATGATAAGCTCTTGGGGCAGGGGCTGTCACTTCCTATGTATATGTGCAGCATCCACCCCAATAAGGCCTTTAGGTGCTGCAAATAATAATTAGTCCCATGGCACTGATGCAAACGGTTGCCTTAACATCCCACCAGATGCTTCCCTACCAACATCTGTTACACCAGGTCAATAATTTCTCCATCGTTAAGGTTGTAACATGGGCCCAGTTTTTACTCCTGCTTATCATTTTCAGGAGTTTAAAGAAAAAATGCTGCAATGGAATTTCAGTTGGCAGTACATTGATCAAATTGATTTTAGTGGCATTTAAAGATGTATCTTTTATGGTAGGGAGTTGGCCCAAAACATCTAATTTTCCAAGCCCTTATTAAAGGCCAGATTCTGACAGTCTTATGTTGTGCAGCTCTTTATTCCATGAGTGGTCTCATTGATTTCAACGGGGCTACTCACAGACAAAGGTGCTAACTCAGGTTAAGGATACCAAAATCTGGCCCAAAATGATTTCAGCTGAAGCATGGGCTGGTTGGACAAGACAGTGTCAAGGAACATCAGAGCCTGTTGCTTAGTGTCTTTAAACACCGTGATACCCAACCATGTTGTAACACACTGGCTCTGTCACACACACACAATAGGTAAAGCTTGGATGGTGGCAAGACCAGGTTTGTTTTGTATTTGTACACCACCTAGCGCAGTGGGATGCTGGTCCATGACTGGGGCTTCTAGCCGCTACCGTAATACAGCTAATCAGATTCCCCAACAGTGCCCTGGTCACTGGCCCCAGTTCAGGAAAGTGCTTAAGCTCATGTTGAAGCTATCTCTATTCAAGACAATACTTAAGCACATGCTTAACTTTAATGACAGGACTTAACCACGTGCTTACATTTTGTCCTGAGCAGGGATGCTTTTCTGACTCACAGCCAGTGTGAGCAATGGTCAGAGTGGTGTTGAGTCCTTTGCATCTCATCTGTGGCGGAGTCTGACACAGCCCCCAGGAACTGAACTGAGACCACCAGTGTATTCCAGTCCCTTCCATTGTCAGATGGCAATAAGCTCGCATTACTATCAGCATCAAGTAGATTTGAACCAGTGGACTGGACTTGAAAGACTTATTGTTAATCCCCGCAAGCCATCTAGTCCCCCTGCTGAGAGGCATTTTAACAATGTCTCCTAGCTAGCAGCACTTAGGTCAGTTCGATTATCTCATGTACTTGAATAACAGGTTCATCTTTGTAGCCACAGGCAAGAGAATAATTTCCAAAGGATGTAATATACTAACATCAGACACACACACTGTATACACCACGGGGAGGAAGGAATGTGGACCTATCTCATCTGAAGCCAATGTTTGGAACAGGGGCAGAGAAGGGCTAATAGGATGATCCGAGGAATAAAAACCTACCTTGTGAGAGGAGACTCAGAGCTCCTTAGCTTGTTTAGCCTAACCAAAAGAAGGCTGAGGGGAGATTGAGATTTATAGATTGCTCTCTATAAATACATCAGAGGGATAAATACCAGGGAGGGAGAGGAGTTCTTTAAGTTAAGTGCCAATGTGGACCCCAAGAAAAAATGGCTATAAACTGGCCATCAACAAGTTTAGGCTCGAAATTAGGTGACGGTTTCTAACCATCAGAGGAGTGAAGTTTTGGAACAGCCTTCCAAGGGGAGCAGCGGGGGCAAAAAACCTAACTGGCTTCAAGCCTGAGCTTGATCAGTTTATGGAGGGGATGGTGTGATGGGACTGCCTACAATGGTGTGTGGCCCATCGGCGACTGCCAGTAGCAAAAATCCCCACCAGCTAGAGACAGGACACTAGATGGGGACAGCTCTGAGTTACTATAGAGAAATCTTTCCCAGGTATCTGCCTGGTGGGTTTTGCCCACATGCTCAGGGTCTAACTGATCACCATATGGAGGGGCGGGAAGGAATTTTTCCTCAGGCCAGATTGGCCAAGACCCTGGGGTTTTTCCACCTTCCTTTGCAGCATGGGGCACAGGTCACTTGCAGGTTTAAACTAGGGTAAACGGTGAATTCTCTGTAACTTGAAGTCTTTAAACCATGGTGTGAGGGACTTCAGTGACTCAGCCAAAGGTTGTGGGTCTATTCCAGGAGTGGGCAGGTGAGGTTGTGGCCTGCAACGTGCAGAGCATCAGACTATCAGACTAGATGATCATGATGGTCCCTTCTGACCTTAAAGTCTCCGAGTCTTGACAGGGATGAATTTGGCTCAATATTTGCACAATGGGGAAAATCTAACTGAAGTACCAGGCATTCACACGAGTCCCAGTAGCAAACTGGAAAACTCTTCCCCGTGTTCCCGATAAAGTGGCATCATTTCTTGCAGCCAAAAGCCTATTAACAATAGAACAGAGCTGCCCAGCAAGCATGTGCCGATCTTGCAGTCCCTCTCTCTATGATTACATGGCTCACAGGATTGACTGGGGATGCAGGGCCTTTTCCCTATAAGGTCACTGGCTCAGCTCTGGCCAGCTTGAGAGTGAGCAGAAGTTACCCCAGGAGCTCCCAGTGTGACGCTTTGGCCAAAAGTGCCCATGCGCTCCTGGGATGTATAACCAAGGAATCTCAAGTAGGAGTAGAGAGGCTATTGTACCACTGTAGTTGGCACTGGTGCGCCCGCTGCTGGAATCCTGTGTCCAGTTCTGGTGCCCACATATCAAGAAAGATGCTGATAAATTGAAGAGGGACCAGAGGAGAGCCACAAGACTGATTAAAGGGTTAGAAAACCTGCCTTATAGTGATAGACTCAGAGAGCTCAAATCTATTTAGTTTAACAAAATGAAGGTTAACGGGGGACTTGATTATAATCTATATGGACCTACATGGGGGACAAATATTTAATAATGGGCTCTTCAATCTTGCAGAGAAATGTCTAATGTGATCCAGTGGCTGGAAGTTGAAGCGAGACAAATTCAGACTGGAAAGAAGGTGTACATTTTTACAGGGAGAGTAATTAACCATTGGAACAATTTACCATGGTGGATGCTGACAATTTTTAAATCACAACTGGGTGTTTTTTCTATAGGATCTGCTCTAGGAATTATTTGGGGCAGTTCTCTGGCCTACGTTACACAGGAGGTCAGACCAGATGATCACAATGGTCCCTTCTGGCCCTGGAATCTCTGAACCATGGTCCCATGGCCGTTCGGTGAAATAAAGGGGTGTCTCAAGTCAGTGCCTGGCAGATAGGCGTCCACAATCACAATCTGCAGCCTCAGCAGAGAGGCAGGACTGACTGGGCGCTGCCGCCCCCGAGGGCAATGTGGGGGAAGCTTGCGGCGCTTCTGCCCATACTGTGCCGGTTCCCTGGATAAATAGGATGTCAGACACCAGGGCTGTCAAGTCAGCATCTTTCCCCAGCCCTGCGTTGATGGATTGTTCTGTTTTTGACTCCGCTTTCCTCCCTCAGCCAGCCCACCCCGAATGGGAAGCGATATCTGCCGCTCCTTTCCATGGCTGGGATGTGGACCGATTCCATGGCAAACAGTGCAGCTTGGCAAAAATAACCCTTTTCCTAGGAACCTCACAGCAGCATTTCCAGCTCGCGGCAAGGAGCCTGTCCGGCTGGGGGACTTGAGAGAGCTGTCAGTGGGGGTAGGGTCCTTACCCCCCCGCCCCCAGACTAGTTAAATGGTGGAGCGTAATTCTTTGGACTTCGACACCGTTGCTATCAGCTCGGTGGTGGTGAGTTCACTGGACTTCAGCACTGCCCACCGCAGCTGGGAGTAGGGACGCAGGAACAGCGAGACATTCCCCAGCTCTGACATGGTGCAGACAGTCCAGATCTGCACCTGGCCAGCTCGCCGCCCTCTCTGCCCAACTCCCTGCCTTGCGATCCTTGCCCAGGGAGGCACTGTGCTCTCTCCTCACATGACATGATGCTGCCACGGGTTGTGTCTCTGCTGTGCTCATGTTGGCCCGGCCCCCTCCCCCGGCTAGCAGCTCTCGGCATGCTCCTCAGCCCGAGATTCTTCCTCTGCAAATGGCTTGTAGCCAAGATGCGCTGCACAGGGCAGAGCCTCGTGTAGCCTGGCGCAAGGATCCGCAGCACACCCCCTTCAACTCCTCATTGAGAACTCATCTGCTTTTGAGCAAGTCAGTTGTTCAGCCCCTGCAAGGAAGCAGCTTTACATGGAGCCAGTCAGCCTAAAGCAGCTTTATCCGGCCGGGGGTCATGATTGGTACCATCCAACATTCAGGAAAGGCAGATGGGCCGGACCCAGTGGAATGCCAGCATCACACCCGTGGGCAGTGTAATCTCGCACGCCTTCCTGCACTGCGCAGGAGAGCCCGGTTACAACAGGACAGTGCAGGGATTGGCTAACAGAGCCGGAGCCAGTTATTAAGGATCAAGTTGGGCAGCCTGTGTTGTCCAGCTGGCAGAAAAGCAGATCGGGAGTCAGGAGCGTCACGTTCCCTTCCCACCTCTGTCATGAACTCCCCTCTGTGACCCTGGACAAGTCACTTTGCCTCTCAGTACCTCGGTTTTCCCATCTGGAGAATGGGGGATACAACAGCCACCCTTGTAAAGGGATCTGTGGACAAAAGAGTTGATTACATCAGAACAGCCAGTGCATTTGCATCCACAGCGGTAGGGGCTTCCCAAATCAGACAAGGCAGAGAAGCACCTGCTCGACCGTGCCGGGAGAGTCTCATTGGAACCCGGTGGCTGGTCAGGTTTTAAGAGAGACGGTAAAAAAAGAAAAGAAAAGAAAAGTTGTGGCAAAACTTTTTCCAGTCCAAAAAAAGCTGTTTTGTGAAAGCTGAAGTGTTCTGTGGAAACGTCTTGGTTTCGACAAAAATGTTGTAGAGACGGGTGCACGTGTGTGCGCCTCTCTAACCCAATGGTCAGGGCACCAGCCCTAACCCAGGTGCAAGTCCCTGTTCTGAACCACAGAGAATAGGGATGCTGTGCAGTGATGTAGGAACAAGAAGAAAAACACTGGGTCTCCCATATCCCAGGCTGGTGCCCTCCCCAGCAGGCTACAGTCAGCGATTCTCTCTCTCATCTCACAAAAGCATCGGCAAGGTCTCATTTTCATTCCCACGTGGAACAAGAAAAATGTCCAAACCTCAACATTTTCACAAAACAAAATTGGGCTCTGGGCCTGCTCTGGTTTTAACCCATCTGGGACTGTGCAGGTGGAGGAGACACTAGGGGGCGCTGTGGTAAGGGAGGAAAATAATCCTGGCAGGCAGCCACTATAGACTGGGGCTGAATTCAGAAACAGACCAGGGAATATCTAAGGCGCTTTAAGAACACACTGGAGCTCTAACATGACAATTTTTAGCAACATCCTGTGTTAAGAAAAAACCCGAAGGAACAAAGGTGTTTTGAGCACCTTTATCCTAGAGCGTATAGGGTCAAATTCACAGCGGGCCGACTTCATTGAAGGTTGTGACAACTTATGCCCGTCTGGCCTGTAAAATGTAACCTCGAAAGCTTTGATTGGGTCCCGGAAGTTCAGTCTTTTCAATGGGACATTAAGCCAAGGTCCTGAGCTATTTGGGGCCATGGAAGAGCTCAGGATGGTCTTCTCAAGAGAGAGTATAACTCCAGTGTCCGGGTTAAACACCCATACGGATAATTCCATCCCTCCTTTCCACGTTCCCAGGTCGCTTTCATCAGACACAGTGTTTTTTCTTCTTGTCCCTAAACCACTGTCTAGCCTTACTAGCATGTTTATAGTGGCTACCATGCTCTGCCCCAGAGACGGGTGCATTTTGACAGTGGGTGCTGAAATCCGTGTACTATTACTTAGCACTTATAAAGTGCTTTCCCCAAAGCGCACTGTAAATATCACCATTCCTTTGATTTATCCCCATTTTACACACAAAAAAATGGAGAATTTAAGTGATTTCCCTGATGTGAGGTTTGGCGGGGACTAGAACCTGGGTCTAAGGGATGCAGACAGCCCTGCTACCCGACAGCTGAGAGAGGATCATATGCATTTTCACACAGACCCTGAAGATAAACACCAGGAAGTACCATCTTGGAAGGCTGGACTGACAGCTTCCCTCATGGCCCCTGATTGGTCCAAGTGCCCTATTTAAGCCCAGGAGTTGTCTGTGTGACAAGATGCGATCTGCTTCTTGGCTTGCTCTCGGACTCCTGACACTGGCTCTGACCCTTAGCTCTGACTCTGACCTTCAGCGCTGTTCCTGGCCTCTGATCGCAACTGCTCTGACCACTAGGCTGAGCACCCAAGCCCCAGTCGTGACACCCAAGGCCACAGGAGAAACAGGTGTCAGCATGGGAATTTAGGACCCAGAAGCTCCTGGCTCCCAGCCCTGCCCTCAGATCAGGAAAGCACGCTGCCTCTAGTGTATTTTGTAAAGCACTTTGCGAAAGACTCTCTAACAATCAATACACTCTAATGATCATTTTTGCTTAGTGGCCCTGGGTTGCTGCATTTAAATGGCTGTTCTGCAGGAAACACACTCACCTTGTGAAGGTCCTCATGGCTCTGAGGTTTCAGAGCCTCTGAAGAGTTATTTCCGGAACCTTTACATGATCCCGCAGGAGCTGAAATGGAGAAGATGGTTAAAACCCAAAAGGAGCAGCGAAGAGCTGGATGGATGCTTGTGCAGCACTTCAGACGTGTAAATCGCTACTTTCCAGTGAATGCTGCTGCACCGCCTAATGTGTTCATTACAAATATTTTGCCGTTTCCACTGAGTCACCTTCTTTCAGATCTTCGGGGTCCTGAGACAGGAGTACGAGCACCCAGATACCACAGGGATGGGCTGCAAGGCAGATTAGGGAAGAATCTAATCAAGAGAGAAAATGATCCCCCATTTCTGGACTTGTCATAAAAAGCTTAAATGTTTCCTCACCACCACTCTAGTTTCCCCTAGCGCACAGTACCTTGTGGGAGGTTCTTTAACCACAGAGCATTCGATCTGCCTTTTTTTCTCTAGCTAGCTGTGCTCTCAGGGGCTTTGTGTCTGAGGGCATGATGTGCTTTGACTTTCTAGCTCCCCCCTTCCCCGTTGGGGGATGGCTGCCCCCCTCTTCCCGCTGGGGGATGGCTGCCTGGCATGCATGGCACAATGGTGAATTCTTTTATGTTTCACTGGTCATTCTTTTCTTCCTTTGGGTTCCCTTCTGCCCCTTTCCTTGCATGGGATTTGTGTTTCCTCTCCCAGGCGGTGTTATTAGGCCCTGCTAACACAGCCAGTGAGAGCACCCCGGATGTCCTTGCAGGGTCCGTATGTTTGTTCCATATATGGGTGACCGACCAGCAGTATTCAGACCAGAGGAGGGTGTGAGGATGTAGTCAGTAAAAATGCTTGAAGCATGGCAGTCCCTATATATACAGTGGAGTCCTAAACAAGCATGTAATGTTTTGTGACTGGAGCTCCAGGTAGCTGCTCTGTGTATGTCCAGCACTGAGACCTCCTGGAGAGAGGCTGTGAAAACAAGAGATGTGTGTTCTCGTAGAATGGGTCCTCACCCGTTCTGAGAGAGGGATACACATTAATTGGTAGCAAGTGATAATGCAATCAGACATCCCTTTAGAGCACTGGTTCCCAAACTGGGGGGCGTGCCCCTTGGGGGTGTGTGAAGAAATTCTGGGGGGGGAGGGAGGAGACTAGCCCCCGGGTCCTCCCCTCCTGTCCACCCTCCCCTGCAGTTATGCTGCTGCGCGGGCAGCACAGCTTGCACCCGCCCACCTCCCAGGCTTTCCAATAAGCCAGTCCTGCTGCTGTGAGCGGCCTGGTAAGGGGGCGGGGAGCGGGGGGAGGGAGGGGTGGATAAGTGGCAGGAGGTCCCGGGGGGGCAGTCAGGGGACAGGGGGCAGTTGGATGGGGCGGAGATTCTGGGGGTGGTGGTCAGTAGACAGGGAACGGGGGGGGGGGGTTGGATAGGAGTGGGAGTCCTGGGGGGCCTGGCAGGGTGCAGGGGTGTGGATAGGGGTCGAGGCAGTCAGGAGACAGGGAGCAGGGGGGTTGGATAAGGGGTGGGGTCCCCGGGGGCGGAGAGTCCCAGGAGGGGGCAGTCAGAGGACAAGGAGCGGGGGGGGGGGGTTCTCGAAAATTAAAAAGGGGGCGTGATGCCAAAAAGTTTGGGAACCACTGCTTTAGAAATTCTCCGAGAAGATATTGCTCATCCTCATGACCGTTCTGCTATTGTGGCAAATCTTGGTAATTTTCCGATTGGTTTGGTCCTTTGCAGGTAGAACGCCAGGGCTCATCTGACGGCCAAGGAATGAAGTCCTGTCTCGTCAGTGGAAGCATGGGGTTGCGGAAAGGGAACCAGTAAATGGATCGGTCGGTTGACGTGGAATTCAGAAATTTCTTAGGGAGGAATTTAGGATGAAGGCGAAGGGAGACCTTTTCCTCGTGAAAGACGACATATGGTGAGCTGGCCATGAATGCTCCCATCTTGCTCACCTTCTGGGCAAAGTAATAGCAACTAAAAATGCGACCTTCATGGAAAGGTGGGACATAGAGCAAGTGGCCAAAGGTTCAAATGGTGGCCTGGTGAGTAGAATAGTGGTTGGCATCATCAAAGTCAGGCGGTTCATGACCAAGGCATCAAAAATAGCTCTTAGCAGATGGGTAGCACTTGGTGGAGGTCGTGGCAACAGTGTGGGCTGAAAATGGAGGTCTTTGAAGTCTGTTGCTTGTTGCTGGGCACTGGTGGTAGAACGGTTATGAAGTGGGTGGTCTTGCTCTGTACACCTGCCCTGGTGTTTTCTCTTTGGGACCGGGGTGTAAATTCCCAGGGAGCGGAAGGTCGATCTTGAGTCTTTCAACAAGTGTAGGGACTCATCCCTTTTCTCACGGACCAAGTTTGACTGGTCAAATGGTAGATCCTCTGTGGTGTTCTGCACCTCCCGAGAGCAGAGCCAAGACTCACGTCTCCTAACTCTACTAGTGGCTAGCCCTCCAGATGCCATGTCCACTGCACCCCCAGTAGCTTGTAGAGACGTTTGTGTCACTAGTCTGCCTTCCTCAATCAAGGTTTGAAATTGGGCTCTGTCCTCTAGGGGAAGCATGTTCTTAAAGTCCACCTGTCGGGAGTAGTTACTGAAGTCGTATTTCGCTAACAAAGCCTGATAATTAGCGATATGGCTGTAAGGACCCGTGAACTAGAACCTGGGTCTGCAGAACCTGGACCAGCTGATATTCCCATAGTGCCACGAGGAGGCCATGCAGAGCCACAGGAAGTACCGCCCAAGGGACCCAGAGTGACCCTGCGGCCTTCTGATTGGCCAAGTGCCCTATTTAACCCTGGAGGGTGCCCCAGGAAGCAGGGCCGGCTCTACCATTTTTGCCGCCCCAAGCCAAAAAAAAAAAAAGAAGCCGCTCGGACTGCCACCCGAACTGCCGAAGCAAAAAAAAAAAAAAAAAAAAACCGCCCATACTGTGCCGCTCCAAGAATGGACGGAATGCCACCCCTTAGCACCCCTCTGCTGGTGCCTGGAGCCGGCCCTGCCAGGAAGTTATCTGAGCAACCACAGAGACTTCAGGCTTGCTGTGGCTCCAGACCTCACCTCATCCCCTGGCTCCGACTCCGGCCTTACTCTGACCCTGTCTCTTGAGCCTGGCTCTAGCAAATCCTACCACCCCGTCGCTGATCTGAGAACCCCAGCAGTGCTGTGACCATTAGGCCAGACTGCCTGTGCCCAAGTTCCTTGCAATTTTCCCAGACCAACTTCTCACTCCCTCCACAGGAGCCCCTTAACAGGGATATGGAAGGGGCAGGTCTACCACCATCACGCACTGGACCCCAGGGGGTACGGGATCTGAAGGAGCGGGTCTCAACTCCAAACAGAACCATCTGTTGCAATCCCAAGTGACGCAGCTCCTAGCAGAAAATCAGACGCTCTGCAAGCAGCTAGCACGATCCCAGAGAGAGAATTCCATGCTCCAGGCTCGGGGTGGGCCACTGCCGTCCACACAGGGCCCTGCCGTACTGTTACCTTAGCATTTGGATGGGAACAGCCTGGAGTTCAGGGAGAACCTGAACCAACGCCGTCTCCTTTTCCTGCTCTGCCCTCAAGTGTCTCCCACCAACCAGGCCAGGGTGGGACTAGCCTTCAGTTTGCTAGCTGCAGAAGCTCTGGATTGGGCCTGTCCTCTGCTGGAGCAGGACAGCCCGGTGTTAGCAGACTGGAACATCTTCCTACGAGTGTTTTCCGCAATTTTTGATGACTCTCTTCGCGCTCACTCAGCAGAAGCCATGCTACCAGGGCTCCAGCAAGGGCAAGGCCCAGCTCCCTCATACGCAGCCCAGTTCCGGCGACTCACGGCTGACTTTGAGTGGAACGAGGCAGCCCAATTGCCTCATTTTCAGTGTGGACTTAGTGCGGAGGTAAAGGACAAGCTAGCCCGCGTTGAGACCCTGACCTGTGTGGGTACTTTCACTGACCTCTCTCTCCGCACTGACAGCCAGTGCCTGAGGGAAAGGAGAAGTGGGGCACACGCCTCACACTGAAACCCCCAGGGCCCAACCATCAACCGATGCAGGTTGATCGGGCCACCCGTGCTGGACCCTGGAAGAAAAGGAATGGCACAAATACCTATGTTTTTATTGTGGAATACCAGGACAAGCCCTCACTTCTTACTCATCACAGACCTTGACCCGCATGGAATTGGGAAACGAGTGAGCCCAGGCCATATGGAGGGACAGGCTGGGCACTACCAGGGCACTATGCTCCAGATCTACCTCCCAGCCCTCTGGAGAAACCCGATCCAGGACACACGGGTCCTCCCCATGCTTCCAAGTACGAATAGAGTTACGTACCATGGATGGAGCCAAGCCGATTCCCCCTCAATGGGCCCTGATCAATTATGCTGATAAACCTCATAGCTAAAGCCACTTGAGCACTACAAATCCCCCTCTGTTTAAAACCTACATCAGTTCCCCTAGAAACAATAGGTGGCCTCTGTCACCTCAGGGCCAGTGACACAGGAAACAGTACCCCTAGAGGCCGTAATCCAGGGCCATTGGGAAGAGCTACAGTTCAACGGGATCCATTCTCCACACTTCACCCTAATTCTCTGCATCAGCTGGCTGGAGCAGCACGACCCTTGCGTCTCCTGGCGAGAAAAGAGGATCAGTTTCCCCTTTGAATACTGCCAAAGGGCCTGTCGGTATGCAACCGGCTCTAACCCTTCGGCCCCAGGCTCCTGCGGCCGATCGGAAGCGACAGCCCCTGTGGTGGAATTCCAGATGTGGCAGGTAGCCAGAAGGAATCACTCCCAAGTCCCTTCTCCCTGCAATGTATCAGGATTTGAAAAAAAAAAAAAAAAGAAAAAAAAGAACAGACACGCTGCCTCCGCAGTGAGACTACGACTGCACCGCAGACCTGCAGCCTGAGACGAAGGTCCCTTCTGGATGGATCTATGCCATGTCCAAGCCAGAACTGGCAGCCGTTTGGGAGTACATCCAGGAAAGCCTGGCCAATGCCGTCATCCGGCACGCCACCTCCCCAGCAGGGGCTCCAGTTCTTTTCATTACGAAAAGGACGGAATACTACACCTTGGTGTAGACTATTGGGCCTGAAACCAGGTGACTGTTCGAAACCAGTATCCCCCTGCCTTTAATCTTGGAGTTACCCGACCATGTGCAATCAGTCAGAATTTCCACCAAACTGGATCTCTGCTGCGCTTCTAACCTATTGTGCACCAGGGCAGGAGACGAAAGACCACCTTTCGAACCAGCAATTGGCACTTTGACTATTTAGTAGCGCTGGATAACTGATGTACAGAGCTGGTAACTTCGAATTCTGCTCCCTGTGGGACTGCACCTTTGCGTTTCTAGGAGTCTGCTGTTTTGTGATGCCACAGCCATTTTGTGAGGTCAGAGCTGGTGCAGCACGTGAGATGCACACCCTGCTTTCTCCCGCAGACTTGACTGATGCTCTGCCTTGTTTTGATGCGTCCCCTAATTAAGCGGATCGTATTTTCAAAATCATAAACGGGGACAATTTTTGTGGTGACATTTTTAGTGGTGTGAAATCCTCCTACAAGAGCCAAGAGTGCACTGTTTAAAAAATTTCCAGTAACTCTGGCGTGGTCTACACCTAAAACACAGGTGCACCTGGCTACAGTGCTCAGAGCAGTGAAGTATTTTGTGCCCTCTGCGATGTCGTTATGTTGACCGAACCCCGCGTAGAAGCAGCTAGGCCGATAGAAGAATTCTTCCCTCGACCTAGCTACTCCCTTTCAAGGCAGTGGATTTAATACAACAATAGAAAACCCCCTTCTGGGGCTGTAGTAGGTGCTACAGCACAACGGTGTAGCTGCAGCGCTGTAGCTGTGCCACTGTAACCCCTGTAGTGTAGACGTACCTCAGTGAGTCTATCATGAAAAACCGAACAAGGGTCATTAGCACTCACTCCTCTGAGCAAAAGAGCAGCTTTGACAGTGGACTGGGCTACACTCGAAGCACTACATTGGTGCAGCTGCACCGATGGCGCTTTGCCCCTGTAGCGCGTCTGGTGAAGACGCTCTATGAAAGATCCACCTCCGCGAGAGAAGGGAGCGATGTCGGCCGAAGCTCTCTCCCTGTGCACTCCGGCGCTTAGGTCGCTGTAACTTACCTTGTTCAGAGGGGTGGCTTATTCACAGCCCTGAGCGACATAAGTTATACGGAAGTAAGCGGCAGCGTAGACCTGGCCAGTCTCTCTGCTCCACTTCTCACTCCAAACGCTCTCGAGCAGACCAAACGCTCCTGCCTCCACGGGACTGTTCATTCCCCACCGCGGGTGGAACCCTTCGGCCACCTGCAGTCAGCAGCAGCAAGGGCCAAGTTCAACTTTAGGGCTTCCTTTTGACAGCGCAGAACCAAACCGGCTGAAGCTCTCACCCAGCAATCTGGGAAAGTGTAACACGGCCCCGGGTGCCTCTAAGAGTTCCCCACTCGCAAGCTGTGCATAACAAACGAGAACTTTTACTAAAAGGGAACGGGAACCAACCACAACCATCTTCAGACACATGGGATCATCAGCAAACTCCCCCTCCCCCCAGAGCACACTGGGCCGTGTCCTTCGCCTCAGTTTCTCCTCCTGCGGTGTCAAAATCCAACAAACGAGTGGCATTTTAACACACCCCTCCCTTCTCCCTCCACAGCCCCCCATTCACAGCGGCTGCCCTTGGTCAGTGAAGACCCAGAGTTCAGAGGTGCGTTCATGTGAATTCACCTCCCACCTCAGGACTGGGGAGGGGGAAGGCATCGAGTGGTGCCTCAACTGCTGCTTTCTGCCGCTGCAACTGGCTCACAGCGATCGCTGTTCCCGCCGCTGCGCCATCAGTCACGCCGCCGCCATTGCCCAGTTGCATCTCTGCTGCCACCTGTGTGCTCTGCGATGCAACATCTTGAGGTCCCCCCATTGACCCAGTGCTTGGTGATTTCAGCAGAACCTCACTGCTAGGGCAGGCTGGGCAGACTCCTTTGCTGAGACGCTGCCCCACGGTAGATCTAAGGCTTAGCACTGAGGTCTGGTCTATTGGTATAACTATGTCCCTCATGGTGAAAAATCCACCCCCTTGAGCGACATACTTACACCAACCTAACCCCCCCAGTGCAGACAGCGCTATATTGGCAGGAGAGCTTCTGGGACGTCCTAGAATAATCTGGTAACTATCCTGGTAAACCCAGGATTTAGAGGCACTTCCCTCCTCAGCTGAAGTAAAAGCTCTTCACAGCTGAAAGTACGTGGTTGTCTCTTTTCATGTGGAAAATCACCCCCACCACTAGGCCCCATGGCCTCCTTTTCAACTAGAGCTTATTTATTACAAGGGCCCTTCCTCTAAACCACTTTTATTGGATTATAAACATTCTGGTGATTTATTCCGACTGACGGGCTGGACAAAGGAAAGTGGGAGAGTGAACTTCCTGTCTCGGGAAAAGGTAGAACAGCATACGCTTCCGGCCGGCAAATGGGACAGCTGCTTCAGCTTTATGGGATGAGGAGTTGCTCAAGTCTGCGTGTTTAAATCAAGCATCAGATGAACTCCAGTTTCACTCATTGCCATTTATTCTGCTTGATTTTTATGACCGGCGCTTCCTTTCCTTTATCTGATTTGCACTGCAGACACTCAGCACTGGTCCAGTGGTTTAATGGATTCTAAGGGGTAGTGTTAATGTACTGAAAAATAGAGTGGAAGTGCGGGAGGACAACCACAGGACTGATAAACGCAGCACAGAACCTCAACTCCTGCTAGGTCAGCAGTTCTAATCCAGTCCAGGTGGTTAGAATGGGGCACCAGGCTGGGAATGCTGAGTCTAAGCCCTGATTCAGCACATGCGTCAGTCCCATCGCTTAGACTGTTTGCTCTCTGGGGCAGAGACTCTCTCTTTGTTCTGTGTTTGTTCAGCATCTAACACCACAGAATCCTGGTTCATAACTAGGGCTCCGAGATGCTATCAGGGTACAAATAACAGGTGATCATTGAAGTTAATTCTTAAAGTTGAGCTTGTGTTTAAGCGCTTTTCTGAATAGGGGCCCTAGGTTCTTAGTAGAAAAATGTCTAAATCACAAAACCATCACAACTAGCAATTTCAGAAAACACACTAAGTAGCAAATGAGTTTTCCCAGTGAGTATCTATGGAAAATACAACCCAAGGCATAAATGCATGAGATTAGACAGAGCTTTGATTAAATATCTACAGGCATTTCTAGGCCCTCTCTGGAAATGTATATAGGAAAGACAATATCCACATGCTAATCAAGACCAGGTAACTATCATTCAAGTGAACGTAGTATCAAATGCAAACGCCACTTGTAAAGTCCGAGAGAAGTCGGACTCAGCCTTGAGTTTTATTGTTAGACTTGGAATATTATGTTTGCTTTTTACTGCAGTTGGAGTTGGAACAGCTGCTGTAGTTAGGGTTGAATTGCCATTTCTGTTAGAAACCCCCTTGGTGAGCTGCTGAAAAAAAACGTTGACAAGCTTTTGGAAAGTTTCTGCAAACTCCAGTCAGCTGCCTTTGATCTTGGTTTGTTAAAAGGAGCCCAGCCCTTGGTACATATGCTCTGATTAGGTGTTTTATATACATAGTGGATGAACCAATTTGTCAAGCTGGGCTGGATTTGCAGAGCTCACTGAGATCTAAGGGACGAGCCCTGTTTGAAGGAAATGGGGATTCATTAATTTTGAGTTTCTGTGCATTTTGAAAACATGGGGTGGAGGATCTGCTGTTCCTTTGCTCTATGGACTCGTAGAACATTGGGGAAATAAAGTCCAGCAGATACAAGCGCTTTCAGAGGCTTAGGACAGTGTTATGCAATGCAAGGAGGTGGTGGTGGATCCCTACCACTGCTAGACCTAGACTGGGAGCCCAGAACTCCTCAGTTCTGTCCCCAGCTCGGTCACTGACTGTTCATCTGTGGCTCAGATTCCGCAGTCAGTTATATCTAGGTGCAAGTCCAGGGTAACTCCCTCAGCTTCAATAGAAGCCATATGCTGCTTAGCACCTCTAAAGTTGGCATTTCAAAGCAGCCTATGGGTGCCCAGCTGCCATGGAACGTCAGTGGGATACAGGCACCGCACTCCCTCTGAAAGTCCCCAGCCAGGCCTCATCTATTCAATGGACTCTCCATTCCCTGCCTATCCCCTAAACCAGGATGCTCCCCGGGCAAGTCACAACCACTCTGGGTCTCATTGTTCCTTTACAAATGGGGATAATCCCTTTCAGGGGCTCCCACCCTCTTCCCATCTTGTTCATTTCACAGCTGGTAATCCACGGACTGCCCCCCTCACTGCTGTGCACAGAGCAGGGAGAAGGGCGGGGGATTCTCAGGGTACATAAGCTGAGAAGACAAGGAAGGGTTGGGAGAGGGAGACTTTGGAGGGAGCTGCAAATTGAACTTACTTTTTAACCCTTTGGTGCTGGCACACGTAGAACTCCTGTGTCAGTGCTGACTCATTGGGTCTTTAGCATGATGCCTCCGGAAACACCAATACATTAAGGCTAAGGCTGCGAGTCTATCACGGAGCTCGTGGAAGTCACAGATTCTGTGACCTCTGTGAAATTCCGCAACTGCTGGTGTGGCTGACCCAGGGACCACCCGAACAGCGGCTGGTGTCACTGGCCCCAGGGGCCACCCAAAGCAATGAGGCCCCGGGGGCCGCTAAGATTTAGTCAGGGGTGTTTATAGTAAAAGTCAGGGGCAGGTCACGGGCCATTAATTTTTGTTTATTGCCTGTGACCTGTCCAGGACTTTTACTAAAAATACCCGTGACTAAATCTTAGCCTTAAATGAAGGCCAGTGCAAGTACAAAGTGATAGCAGTATATTAACTGTCCTTGCTCCAGAGACGTCACAGGCTAACTAGGCGAGGGGGATGAAGCGTGGTAAGGGTAACAGCAATGGGGTGCACGCACCTCTCGCGAGTGCCTCCTGTCGGCTGGGTGCGAACCTGCACTCTGGCGCCTCCTATTGGCTGTTGTCCTCCTCAGGTGGGTCTTCAGTGACTCAGGCCTTTGGCTACGTCACACAGTTAATATGCATGAAGGAACCCCTTCCGGGGTAACACAGGCCAGCGAATGGTTGGCCCTCTCTGGGGTCTTCGGCCCCGTGACTAGACCTGTTTAGCATAGGCGCCAACTCCGTGGGTGCTCCGGGGCTGGAGCACCCGTGGAAAAAAATTGGTGGGTGCTCAGCACCCAGCGGCAGCTCCCCATGGCCCCGCCCCCCTGCTCCAATTCACCTCTGCCTCCTCCACGAGCACGCCGCCGCGTCCTGCTTCTCCCACCTCCCTCCCAGCGCTTGCGCCACAAAACAGCTGATTCGCGGGGCAGGGAGGGTGGGGAGAGGAGGGGGAACACAGCGCGCTGTGGGAAGAGGCGGAGCCTGGGTGGGGATTTGGGGAAGGGATCCAATAAGGTAAGGGAGGGGGCGGGGCCAGAGGTGCAGGCACCCACAGGCGCCGGAGAAAGTTGGCGCCTATCCTGTTTAGTGCCGAATCTTAGCCCCTTAGAGCATAGACCCTTCCCTGGTGGCTGCCCACTACTCAGGGTCCCAGCCACTTGCTTTAATAGTTGCTGCTACTTTCCCTGGGCCCTTCTCACTTAGTCCCACCACCTTCTTGGGTTCTCCATCTGTTCCCTGTCTGAGCAGGGTCACTCTCCAACTTCCCTGCTCATCAGGCCCTTGAGCTCCTTTTAACTGAGCCTGCTGGGCTCTGATTGGCTGCTTCCTTGCAGCCTTTCTAGGCAGGCCTGGAGGACCTACCTTTACTGCTCTTTTTCTGGGAATGGTAGGACAACAAGTCCTCCAGCAGAGGGCCTCAAATGGCCCAGTACTCCCTGTCACAGTAACGCAAGCACAGAGAGGTTAAGTATCTCTCTAAGGTCTGAGAATCCCATCACCACAGTATCCAAGCACCTTGGAGTCTTTAATGTACCTACCTTCCCCACACCTCTGTGAGGTGGGGCAGTGCTATTATCCCCATTGCACAGCCAAGGAACGGAGGCCCAGAAACTAAGTGACTTGCTGAAGATCACACAGGAAGTCTCTGGTGGAACAGGGATTTGAACCAGGGTCTCCCAAGCCCTAGGCTAGGGCCCTACCCACTGGACCATCCTTCCTCTGCAGTGTGTCTTTCTTTCCCAAAGCCACTCAGTGGACAAGCCGGGAAACAGACCACAACATCCCTGACTCCCAGCCTAGTGCCCAACTAGGCCGCCCTGCCACTCCCTCTTAATAACCAGGCCCCCTAGTTAAGAGCTTAAACCTGACCCAGCTGCCTAACTTTAACCACCCAGTTTTTAAAACCTTCTCCTCTCAGCTGTATGAAAGCTGATGAGCTGCTGGGGACGCAGAAGGAACCTGCTCACAAATGGGTTCATTAGACACAGACACGTTTCTTTTGGATGGTTGTCCCTGTAAACAAGATTTCGCTTCCCAGCTGGGTTTCACTTAAGAAAGGATTTTAAATACACCAGTAAATAATTTAAACGGCTCCTCTATAAACACAGGAGAGGAAAAAAGAAAGCTCCATGCACTATTTAGCTTGCCATTATTCAGCTGTTTACTATTTAATGAACCTCCTGAATGTTAACAGCGGGCAATCCCAACAGCTCACGTTCAGCCCTTACCGCTTCACCTGTCTTCATGCAAAGGCCACAAAATTAAACCTTTTCAGGCAGTTCACGGAGAGCAACTGCCTTGGTAAAAGCAACTTTCCACTCAGCCTAAGCGAATGACACAAGGCTAATCAATGAGCAAGCTTCAGGACATAAGTGGATCTTTCCAGGGGACAGGAAGGAATTGTTTTCACCTATGTACAGTATTTTAGAATTGGCCAGGTGCATTGCTGGTTTCTGTCTTTCTCGGAAGCCTGAATTTATGGCCACTCAAAAGCCCGAGGACTCATCTGGCAGAAGGCAACATACCAAACAATGGTCCGATCGCTCGGGGTCTAGAGGCCCAAACCAAGATCAGAGCCCCATTGTGCTGGGTGCTGTACATACACATAGAGCTTAAATTCTAAACAGACTAGACAGACAAGGGCAGGAGGGAAAACAGAGACACAGAGGGCAAGTGACTGGCCCAAGGTCTCCGAGCAGGTCAGTGGCACAGCTGAAACAGCGTCCAAACTCCCAGTCCAGTGTCCTACCCACCAGATCACGTCATGAGACCTGTGCGTGGCAATCAGCCTGCCTGGCATGCTCACATGGACAAAAAACCTCTGAAACTGACTGCCTCCCCCATTGCTGCCTCTCCCCTCCCCCACTAGCTGCCCATCTCCACTTGATTTCCCTCTGGGAAACGAGCTCCTGAGGGAGGTAATTCTAATGCCACTAGCAAGGTGAAAAATACAGCCAGAAATCCCAGTGCACCATCTTCCCGCTGTGCAGATCCCTGCAGCTCAGAGCTATTCTCTGCTGTATGCAGCGAGGTGATTAAAAGCAATAATTACAGCAGGAAAAATACAGCCCAAGATAATTACACTCCAGGTCCAGTCTTGTGCATTTCTTACAAAAGCGCCATGCTGCCTATGGGACTTACTGAGGCATGGCAAGGAGAAGCAACTTCCTCTTGAGCACCTAAACATTGCCCGAGGATGTCCAAGGACAGCCCAGAGAAGCCTGAACTTATCACAAGCCTGAACGCGTGATGGAGGGATTTGTGGGTCTGCAAATGAGGACATGTGGGCACCTGCCCTGCTCAACGAGGGTGTAAGCATGTCGGTTTGTGTGTTGCTGATGCCAGTGTTGTGCATGTGGGCCCCTGCATCCTTGTGCGTTCCTAGCAACATGTGTCCTCCCCTCCCCCTTCACAGTGTTCCGGTGCCTGCCCCAGTCCTAGCTCGATTAGCTGCTCAGAGATTCAACATTGAAGCTGAAATTCCATGCAAAGCCGGCATCATTAGAGGACGCTGTCAGGCTGATTGGGATGTCAGGGTTCTGAGCACAGCACATGGTGCCACAGACCGTATGCTTGGCAACATCTCAGCAGGCATCAGAGGAGCGTTAGCCTGGATTTGCAGCTTCTTGTGGGCTCGGCTTAGGGTGTTAATGTTACTTAATTGTGGCTTTTTTGTGGTTTAAGCAACATTTTCTGCTCCTGGAGCAGGGAAAGAAAAGCAGTGGGCACCTCACTGTAGAACGTGGAGCTGTGGGCATTCCCTCGAGAGAGTCCCCTATTGGCTGCAATTATCAGGGATGGGCCTGAGCCAGCTCTGTAGCTGCAAACACCTGCAAAGTCTGGGAGTGTTTAGATAGGGGACAAGGGGTGGTTTGGCCCATTACATAGTGACAGGAGAGCCAGCTGTGGAATTCAGATTGAGTCTACAATCCACGTTCTGCCCCTTCGCCCGCCAGGATTAGAATCGGGGGCATTCAGAGCCGGGTCATGCTCTGGTTATTTTGAGCCCCCTCCCACATTCCGATCCCCTCGGTCCCACCCCCACCACATAACAAAATTCATTCTGCACATGTGTGGGAAAAATTAGAGGGAACACTGGCTCCTGGTGTCCCTAAGCCTCTGGCTGCCAGAAACTGGGACTGGACAACCGGGGATTGATCACTTGATAATTGCCCTGTTCTGATCATTTCCCCTAAAGCACCTGGAATTGGCCACTGTCGGAAGACAGGATACTGGGTAGATAGACCATTGGTGTGACCCAGTATGGCCGTTCTTATGTTATGTTCTTAACCATGATTCTGAACGAGCAATCCTAGTTACTGGCCAGCATACATGCAGCCCTATATTTCTGAGCAGACCTACAAACAACAGCAGTACGTGCTGCTAACTGTTCACAAGTAACCCTACAAGAACAAAGCCACATGCACACAGCCTCAATAAACAGCAAGAGGCCAACAGGCAGTAAACATGGTTGCTAATTCAAGCACAGAGTTATTTTACAGGACAATATATCAAAGTTCTTAGAAGCTGGCTAGCAGGAGACCCGTGAAGTCTGATTCATCACTGGCCAGTGGCCACTGGATCAGAATTGAGAGAAACAGCCTCAAATTTTTAATCCTGAACTGCAGATTATCCTCTTTTGAGGTCTGAAAAATAACTGCAGAAAGGATGAGCCCAGACACAGTTTACTGTTCTGAGTGGCTATTTGCTTTCGGAAACAAGCTATTTTGTTTCAGGAAAAACCTCGATGTGCAGAGCTGGTCACCCCCAAAGCACTTATTTCAATCTCACAGCCAGGCAATTCTTGAACTAAAATGTGAAAACTATAATCCTGCATAACTGAAATGCACCAGTTCTCATTTTACCAGATACACGGAAAGCAGTTACCCCTCCTGTTTTGAGGGATTAATACATTGAACACCCCAGAATTACCTTCATTTAGCCCGGGCTGGGACTTTAATAATCAATTGTTTCCTCAGCACTGGATTAGCCCAGTCAGATGATTTCTGAAGAAACAACTGCAATTCTTATCTCCTCTGGATTAACTACCATGAAATCTCCCTTGTTATCTGAAAACAATCAAACTCCCTGTCAGGGCCCGTCTGTAAGAATCTGCACTGACCTTAACAGTGGCTTCTGTGCCTCTGAGAACCTGGTGTGAAGCAGGCTCCTCTCCAGAAACAGGAGCTGGGAGGCTTTTAGTTCTTTCACTGCCTCTGCTGCTGTCTGTCGCAAAGGCTGGGGTTTCGGGTGGTCTCAGAGGAGTGAGGGGTTGCTGATTTACAAGTTGCACAGCTCTCTTGCTTTGCAGAGTCAGTGGCAATTAAGGGCCAAGTAGCCTGTAGAACTTGAGAGCTGTGTGCAGGATTTACTAAAGAAGAGATCAGAGTTGTACCATTTCTGATGACAGCCAGTAGAGCCGCTAGTTTCTAAATGCAACCGCTTCGCTCTCCAAACGAACAAGAGCGCACAGTCCCTCTCAAAGGCAGCACTGACTTGGCCTTCAGCATCCCCTGCTTTGTCCCAGTCTCTCCTTCGCTGGCTCCACACGGGCTATACTCTGAAGCCTGTGGGTATGTCCACATTGCAGAGTTAACCCAGGCTCTCCCCCAGGTTTTCGCCTACCCCTTCCCCCAGCCACAAGGAAAAACCCTCTCACCTGAGTTTGGTGCTTTCAACAACCTGGGCAAACTGTGGGGGTGGGATAGAGGCTGGGTAACCGCCCACTTTGCAGTGAGGCCGCAGGCTAAACTACTGCAGTGCAGATAGGCCTCCAAAGCCCAGGAGGACAGACAAGTTCCCCCACAATTCACGGGGGAAGAATCAGCAACTTAGCTGAGTGCAGCCCAAGGCACGTACCCCCAGAAGTCCTTGTGACACATGGGAGCGCAGCACCAGTGAGGACACAGTACAGGCGAGTCTCATCTTACGCAGGGCTTCCGTTCCGCATGTAAAGCGAAAACCGTGTCTAGTCAAAATTACATTGAGTGTAATGGCGGGCGGGATCGCCCGCACTACAGGTACAATATTAAAATTGTTATTTTTCTCTTTTTGGTTTTGTTTTTGCCGACCGCGTAAAGCTGAAATCACGCGCGAAGATGCGACCGACCAGTAACTCAGGTAGGGTTTGCAGTGTAGCTGTTCACACCACGGCTGTGTCAGGAGTGAGCACCGCCGCCTTCAGCTAACCCTTGAGGACTAGCCAGCCCCGCCTGTCGGCAGAGGAATGAGCTCAGCTGGGCTGGCCAGCCTGCCTAATTCGCTGAGGCAGCAACAGACCTGCTTTTAAGCCCAGCAGCAGGTTGCTGGCTGCTCAATGCTCGTGCCCACAGCTGTGATTGCTCCTGTGTCTGCCTCGTTCCCAGCCAAGCCCCTGCTTCGGTTGTTCCCAACCGTATTCTTGTCCTGCTCGCTCCTGACTTATAGCTTCATTCCTGGTTCCTGACTGTGGCTCTGACCCTTGACTCCAGTTCCTGGCCCCTGCTCCAACCACTAGGCCTGACTGCGCATGCCCAGGTCATGACAGGCTAGGCCAGGGGTCGGCAACCTTTCAGAAGTGGTGTGCCGAGTCTTCACTTATTCACTTTAACTTAAGGTTTCGCGTGCCGGTAATACATTTTAATGTTTTTTAGAAGGTCTCTCTCTCTCTAAGTCTATATTATATAACTAAACTATTGTTGTATGTAAAGTAAACAAGGTTTTCAAAATGTTTAAGAAGCGTCATTTAAAATTAAATTCAAATGCTGATCTTACGCCACCGGCCCACTCAGCCCGCTGCCGGCCTGGGGTTCAGTTCACCTAGTTCGGCAGCAGGCTGAGCGGGGCCTGCGGGACCCCGGCTGGCAAGGGGCTGGCAGCCGGGACCCCAGACCGGGGGTGTAGGAGCTCCCGTTTGGTGCTCAGGGTGGGGATGGGGATGTGTGGGGATGCAAGAGTCAGGGCATGGGATAGGGAGGGGCTGGGTATGTGTGTGGGGGGGGTGCAGGAGTCAGGGCAAGGACCCCAGATTGGGGGTGCAGGTGGGAATGAGAGTGGGTGCAGAAGCTTCCGTTTGGTGCTCAGGGTGGGGGTAGGGATGTGTGGGGAGGTGCAAGAGTCAGGGCATGGGATGTGGGGGCTGGGTATGTGTGTGGGGTGCAGGAGTCAGAACGGGGGCTGGAGGTGTGTGAGGGGGTGCAGAGGTCAGGGTAGAGGGCTGGTTGTGTCTGTGGGGGGGTGCAGGGGTCGGCAGAAGGCTGTGGGGGGGGGTTCAGGGCAGAGGGCTGGGTGTGGGGGGGGGTTCAAGGCAGAGGGCTGGGTGTGTGTGTGTGTGTGTGGAGGGGCTCAGGAGTCCGGGCAGAGGGCTGGGGTGCTCGGCTCATGGGGGTGCTCATGGCAGGGGGCTGGAGGGGATATGCCCCGTACCCAACTCTTCTCTGCCTCCTCCCCGGAGCAGTGAGCACGCTGCGGCTCAGCTCGGCTCCCCCTCCCAAGGGCGATCAGCTGATCGCCGGCAGGGAGGGGGAGGGGCAGGAAAGCAACACGCTGGGGGAAGAAGCGGGGGAGAGGGGAGCTTGGCTGCTGGCAGGACTAAGCTTCCGCCTTCTGGCCCCGCAGGAGAAATCGGTGGGCGGGGGGGGGTTAAGTGGGGCCAGGACCCTGGCAGGCAGCAGCGTGCCATCAAAAATTGGCTCGCGTGCCGTCTTTGGCACATGTGCCGCAGGTTGCTGACCCCTGGGCTAGGCTGACCCAGCTGCACAGACTCAGGTGCCAAGCATCTGAGTATAGTGAAGACAGACTCTAGAACAAGTCACATGGAGTGGGAAGGAAATGCACATATGGTCAAATGTAGAATATTTTTGAGTTGATATCGACATTTAGACATCAATACAAATTCTTCCACTAACCATAGTGCACACAAACCCCTTTAGAAGGGGCAACAAGATGAACTAGCACTGTGTCCATGCCCTTAAACTGTTGACGTAATTGACTTCTGGAAGGCATTTGACTTGGTATCACACAACATTTTGATTAAACAACTACAATGATGTAAAATTAACATGGCACACATTAAATGGATTAAAAACTGGCTAACTGATAGATCTCAAAATATGATTGTAGATGGAGAATAGTCATCAAGCAGGTCTCTTTTCCTTGGGGTCCCACAAGATTTGGTTCTTGGCCCTACACTATTTAACATTTTTATCAATGACCTGGAAAAAAACAAAGGCATCACTGATAAAGTTTGCAGATGACACAAAAATTGGGAGAGTGGTAAATAATGAAGAGGACAGGTTATTAATTCAGAGCAGTCTGGGTTGCTTGGTAAACTGGGCACAAGCAAACAATATGTGTTTTATTGCAACTAAATGTACACATATACATCTAGGAACGAAGAATGTAGCCATGCTTATAGGATAGGCATGGGGGACTCTATCCTGGGAAGCAGTGACTCTGAAAAAGATTAGGGGATTATGGTTAAGGCTATGGTTTTGTCACAGAAGTCATAGAATCCGTGACTTTCAGTGACTTCAGCCCTGGCTGCTGGGAGCTGCAGGGTTCCGCCACCTCCTGCAGTGGCAGAGCGCTGAGAGGTGGCAGGGGGATTCCGGCAGCTCCCTGATGCTGGTGGCGGGGGGGGACCCCTGGAGCTGTGTGTCCCCACCAGTGGTGGGGGCCCCAGAGCTCCCAGCCATCCCACAGCTGCCCAGTCCCTTCCCATTTTATCATGGATATTTTTAGTAAAAGTCAGGGACAGGTCACAGGCTTCCGTGAATTTTTCTTTATTGCCCATGACGTGTCTGTGACTTTTACTAAAAATATCCATGATAAAATTGTAGCCCTAATCATGGTGGATAATCAGCTGAACATGAGCTTCCAGAGAGAGGCTGTGGCTAATGCGATCCTGGGAGAAATAAACAGTGGAATCTTGAGTAGCAGTAAAGAGATTGTATTACCACTGTATTTGGTGCTTGAGCACCCGCTGCTGGAATAATGCATCCAGTTCTGGTGCCCACAGTTCAAGGAGGATGTTGATAAACTGGAGAGGGTTCAGAGAAGAGCCATAAGACTGATGAAAGGGTTAGAGAACATGCCTTATTATTGATAGACTCAGAGACCTCAATCAATTTAGCTTAACAAAGAGAAAGTTAAGGGGTGACTTGATCACAGTCTGTAGGTATCTACAGGAGGAACACAAATTTAATACGTGGCTCTTCAGTCTATCAGGGAAAGGTCTAACATGATCCAATGGCTGGAAACCGAAGCTAGACAAATTCGGACTGGAAATAAAGCCTACATTTTTGATGGTGAGGGACTAGCACGGTGGCGGGGGTGGTGGTCTCAAAACAGCACTGGGGATCGCAATCCCCTGCCCTTCCACCACTGCTCAATGGAAGGGGGGTTCCAGTTAGATCACCCACAACGTCGGCTTCCTCCGCTCCTGCTCTCGGGAGGCAGAGCGTCTCTGAGGGAAATCTTATGATCAAATCTGTAGTGGAGGAAGTCGGCCTGATCTCTCCTCCTTCAGTTCCGCCCACTCCCCTGCTGAGCACCTCTCCCTCGCCAACTTAACTGAATCTCCCGGCCCACAGTCCCAGCTGCCTTTTCTCCACCTTTGACTCGAGTTTATCAATTTGTTCCCAAACCTCCTCTGATGACACCTCAATCTGGGACAGTTCCTCAGATTTGTCACCTAAAAAGAATGGCTCAGGTTTGGGAATCTCCCTCACATCCTCAGCCGTGAAGATCGATGCAACCCTCCCCTCACTTCTCTCTTCACAGGATCTCAACATTTCTACAAAGAGAAAAGTGACAATAGGACAGAACCTTTCTCTACCTCCACCGCTCCCTTCCTCCTCCCCTGACACAGAAGTGTCTTGTTTCCTATCCTCTGTTAACCCCACCACTTGTCCCAGTGACTGTGTCCCACCTCCTGATCTCCCTCATGCCCACTTTCATCCCCTCCCTTACTCGGTGTTTGTACAGTGCCTAGCACGATGGGAGCCTGGTCCAGGACTCAGGCTCCTAGACACTGTAGTAATACAAATATTAAAGGCCCAGTAGGGAGAAGTGAGCATCTCTGGATTAGCACAGTTATTTTCCTGGAATGCCTTGACGGGGCCCCATTGATTTGTGGGGAGGTGGTTTGCTCCAGGGCTGAATTTGACCCACTTTGCAGGATTCAGTTGAACACAAAACCGGTAAGTACCAGCTGTGCCATGGGATTTACATCTGCAGTGAGTGTCCCTTCTGCAAGTAGAGCTGGAGATTCTTTCAGTGAACACGGGACAAGAGAGCAGCCGTTACAACAGATGAAACTAATTACCATGAAAACAGAACCATCCTTCATACTGATCATTCTTGTAATGACATTTTAAAAAAATGTGCAGTTTGTCTGTAGCATTCCAGGCTGGAATGTAAATAATTTCACACTGGGATAGGGTTTCTCTCCCTGGCTATCTAACCAGCTCTGATTATTTATGGATTTACCCTTGCAACACCCCTGGGAGATGTTGGCCCCATTTTACAGACAGGGAAATGAGGCAGAGAGAGAGAGAGAGGGGAAGTTACTCACCCAACAGGTCAATGGCAGAGCTGGAAGTTAAACTCAGGTCTCCTGAGTCTCAGTCCAGTGCTTTAACCACAAGGCCATCCTTCCTCTGACCAGTCGCATCCATCTGTTTACCTTACAGCGTGATGTGTGTCCTGGCGCTGTGATAGCACCGCCCCATTTATTTTGCATTGCCAGTCGGAGCCCTGCAGTGGGACCGGGACCCACGGGGCCTGCAGGACCTGCTGCCATAGTAGGAGGGCCCTATTGCCAGTTACAATTTTAAAAGATGTATATATTTAAAATAAAACAATTATTCCTTAGCCACCTGGAGCTTTGAAATATCCAGTTAATCTCCGTATCCCTCTCGCTGTGAATTCTGAAAACACAGCACAAGAACAGCGTGCTCTAATGTAAAGGGTTATTCAATGGGCTTAAATACTGTCTCGTACTAACGGGACTGGAGCCGGTTTCTGGTTCAGATCTGGGCCTCTTCATTCATGGCAGAAGATTACCATCATCCAGTGGCTTTTCAGTGCTCCTGTGTGCAAAACGTAATGGCGAGCCAAGTTTAACTACCAACATCCATGGCATGACTGGGCCTAACTGGCAACCTCAGAACAGAGACCAAGGACTGAATGGGGCATGCAGAAAGAACGGCCTTAGAGACGGTCTCTCTTCAGGTCAGGTGTGGGAAGTTTGCTCTACCCCTTGCCTTCTGCGGTATCTGCTCTGGGGATTAACAAGCTTCTCCAACCTCCAGTGCTGTTGAGACTTCTCCCAAACCTCGTCTGAGGGAGAGATGTACCCCAGTACTTCTGAGCTCCCATCCCCCAGGCAAGCTCCAACTGCTGTTTCCCGTTCCAGCCAAACCAGTTCTCGTCTGGGTGCCCAAATTCTTTGTTTTCTTTAGACTGAAAGTGAGGTACAAAAAAAGGAAATCTTGTTTATGTGCTTTCGCCTTATAGCACCTCTTGTTCTTTATCGCACCACCCAACACCATACCCACCCTGAGGAGGAAATGCCGGTTTAGATATTCACACAGTGACATTTAGCATGGTGGGTGAAGTGATCAGAGCATCCAAAGCCTTTTGTTAGGCCTGTCCAGCGCTTGGCCTCTCTGCAGAGGCTGTCAAGCGAAGTGATGGTTTCTGGGACTTGGACACTTGTTCGATAAGAAACTGGGCAGAGAGCACCAGCCCTGTTCTCTCTCCTGTGTACCCTTCATCTCTTAGCTGTGAAATCTGTTAGACGGTGGAATCATTTTCTAAACAAAGTGGCGGAAGCCCTATTGCTTGACACAGTTAAGACTGGCTAGAGTAGTGGGAAATACATTGTAGGGAACAATCCTGAAACGGGAAGGGAAAAATGGGTTTGTGGATAAATTTTACACAGGCTACCAATGCAGTCAGATTAAAAAGACTTCCATTCACTAATGACTTGGGCCACATTTGAACTCGTAACCTAGAAGGAAAAGGTTCCGTAGTCCATTAGCAAACCCTGGGGCAATCCTGTCCCATTGGTGTATGGCTTTTCTGATAGATTATTTTTATGATGTATTTACCCAGCATATACAGTGCCAAGTGTGTACATGACCCTTCAGAGACAATTGAGGGGCACAGTGCCTGCCCAGAAGAGCATGCATGCTGCAGCCCTGATCCCACAGTCAGACCTCTGAGCCTGCAGGGAGTCCACATTGACCTATCCAAACAGCTAGCAAGGGGATGACTTCCTCACCTGTCACTTGCAGGAGGTTATTTAAGAGATGTCGAACAGCTGGAGCTCAGCTGAAGCACCCCTGTAAACCAGAGACATCACTGGGGAAAGCTCAATCCAGTTTCACTTCAGTAAGGTTTCTGGGTCCATTTAAAAACCTCTTCTTTAAAGAAATAAGCTCAGAGGAAGGAGCAGGGAATGGGATAAGAATCTAAATCAATCACGGATCAGCTCACTTCTCTCTTGTTCAGGCCATGATCTCATTAGATCTCATACACAAAGCAGGGTCAAACTGTAGCACTTAGATGAAAAACCTCCCAGGAAAATCCAGGGTTCTGTATGCAAGAAGTAATCCTAAGAAATACTCTTTTCTCTGAGACTGAGCCGCACTGATTTTATGCTCCAGAGTGGCGTTAGGGGGCGCTGTACTGCTAGACATTGCAACACTCATAAGAGACAAAACCAAGGCCCATACTGCTACCGATCATTAAGATCCCAGAGCATTTTTGTCAGCGCTATCCCTCTGGGATTTTGGCCAATTTTCAATGACAGCATGGGTCCCCCAAAGCCCCTGCAGCTTCAACTGCAGACAGCATTCTTCACTTTCTGTACTAACCTGCTGGTGTAGTGCAAGTGCTGTGCACTGTCAAACACCTGTGTTGCACCCCAGGAGATGCATGTCAGTGGTGGGCTATTGTACTCACACAGAGTGACCACTGCCATTTCATTTCCCGGTAGTACTGTGAAAAGAGAGATGTGGCTGTTCACTGCAGATGCCAGTTGTCTATTCCAATCCAGCTCAGGTAATTGAAAACGGCAGATTTTACTTACCTGCTTCAGAGCTGGAATCTCTGCAGCGCTTTTATCTCCTGGTAAAAATGACCTTCACTTCTGCAATGCAGAGGCTCACTCGCTCCCGTGAACCTTCAATCAGGTTTGTAATACTCGAGCCGCCTGGGTAATGCTTTGAGGATGAAGCTACTTGCAATACTAAGCACGTCAACATTTTTCTAGCTGAATCTGCTTTAGTGGCTCATTTGTGGCCCTGAATTCAGGTTGGTTTAAAAAAAAAAAAACCTCCAATCAATCTTTCTGCAACCTCCTCGCTCATCCCAGACTAAGGACAAAACATCTTCCCTGCCCCTCCCAGCTGAGTGGAGGGGAGCTGACACACGGGGCTAGCTGGGGGGCATGGAAGAGCAGAAACACAGCTAGCCGGGGGCACAGAAGTGGGGGAAGAGCATGCTCCCTCTGTCCCTGCAGTAATCTTTCTGCAGGAAGCCAGACCTGCAGATGAGGAGGGGGTGAAGTCCTGGGGCTGACATTCTGCACAGCATCTTCTCTCCCAAGCTTGCTAGCACCTCAGTTAAGTCATCATCATGTTACACAGATTCCCCTTGGTGCTGAGTAAGGGCCTCCATATGTGGATAGCCTTGGCTTCCAGCACACCCACCAAGAACTGCAGGCCAGCCCACCCCCTGCTGGGATGGGGGAACACCCCCCCCCATCCATCTAATCATAGAATATCAGGGTTGGAAGGGACCTCAGGAGGTCATCTAGTCCAACCCCCTGCTCAAAGCAGGACCAATCCTCACCTAAATCATCCCAGCCAGGGCTTTGTTAAGCCTGACCTTAAAAACCTCTAAGGAAGGAGATTCCACCACCTCCCTAGGTAACCCATTCCAGTGCTTCACCACCCTCCTAGTGAAAAAGTTTTTCCTAATATCCAACCTATACCTCCCCCACTGCAACTTGAGACCATTACTCCTTGTTCTGTCACCAGGTACCACTGAGAACAGTCTAGATCCATCCTCTTTGGAACCCCCTTTAAGGTAGTTGAAAGCAGCTATCAAATCCCCCCTCATTCTTCTCTTCTGCAGACTAAACAATCCCAGTTCCCTCAGCCTCTTCTCATATGTCGTGTGCTCCAGCCCCCTAATCATTTTTGTTGTCCTCCGCTGGACTCTTTCCAATTTTTCCAATGACTGGGGTGTGCCCTGAAACAGCAGCTGCTTCCCACCTTCATTTCAGAGAAGTTGCAATTCACTCTGTAAAGCACTTTGGGACGAAGAGATCTGTTTGAATGTAAATTGTTGTTACCAATTAAATAGATTATCAAAAAATTCAGTGTGCAAACAATCCTATTCACAAAGTGAAAGCTCTTGAGAAATATGCCTGTCTTGGGGAGAATGAGAGGAAATGAGGACTAAAGAAGGGAGATTTTATTTAGAAGTTACTGTTCACAAAGTCAATTAAAAATAATTGTTTTTTGTATTATGCTAATTCCTATGGTTCCAGGTCATGGATCAAGGACCGCTGTGCCAGGCACTGCACAAAGAACACAAAGAACTTACATCTGAGTAGTAAGATGAGATGCAAGGTGGCTGCATACAGATGGTGGAGTGCAAGGTAGAAATGACACACCAGTCAGCACAACAGGCACTGGTCACAGCACACCGGCTGCCGAACTTCTGTTAAGTTTTTTTGTATGCATCATGACAGAGGAGAGCTTTGAGGAGGGACTTGAAGGACCATGATGTGGCTTTGCAGATGTTCGGGGGAAGCTCCTTCCAGACATGAAGAGGCAGCACAAGACTAAGCATCAAAGGTGCTGATTCAAAATGGAACAAAAGGGGCGATTGAGGCAGGCATCATTGGTGGAGTGGAGTCAGGAATTGACAACTTAATAGCACCCAAGAGATGACAGGCCGTGCAAAGGGGCCTTAAAAGCAAAGGTGAGTAGTTTGTGTTTGATACAGTGGGAAAGGGGGAGCCAATGGAGAGATGGAAAGGGAGGGTGACGTGACCAATGAAATGATCTTTGCAGCAGTGTTTTGAATGGGTGTTAAGCGGGGCACGATGGGCCTTGTCAAGGCCTGAGGAGGGAGAGGCTGCCGTGGTTGAAAGGCCTGGATACGAGTGTTAGCTGTGTGGACAGAGAAGAAAGGCCAGATCTTCAATATTTAAACATTTATATTGCAGCAGTGCTAGAGACCACCCACTTCAGAGCTCCATGGCACTAGGTGCTGTGGAATCCCAGCAAATGACTGTCTGACCGTTGCTGTCAAAGAGCTTTAAAAAGTCAAGAATCAAATCAAAACGTGGTTTTCTTTGTATAATTTAGTGCCCAATGCAACAAGGGTGCCATCTTTGAGAACAGTTGTACTTAGCAAAGCAAGACACTTGGGATGGCTTCTTAGTGCCATCAGAAATCATCACCCAGACTATCGGCATCCTGGCTAGCCAGGATGGGCAGGGATGCAAGCCCATACTCTCAGTGTCCCTAGCCCCTCTGTTTAACAGAAGCTGGGAGTGCGTGATTGGGAATGGTAAGGTGATGGATCACTCAATGATTACCTGTTCTGGTCATTCCCTCTGAAGCACCAACCCCACTGTTGGAAGCCAGGATACTGGGCTAGATGGACCTTTGGTCTGACCCAGTATGGCTGTTCTTATGGCATAGAGAAATCCAAAAGATGAGGATAGGGCTGTGATAGAGAGGGAATTCATACTGTTCACACAAACATATACACCATGTCATTCTATTACAGGACACATGTATTTGACAATAGTTATAACACTTTCTCTCCCAATAAAGGACACCCAGCAATCATTTTAACAGAATTTTTTTTTACTGACTCACCACTCTTGGTACATTAATACTCTTTCAGAAGCTTGAAAGCAAACATAACGTTTCTTAGCAGTTTTGTTCTTCGACACTTGGCCAATTTCTGATTTCTCCCACTATGTGTCTTATGGAACTAGCACCAACTGAGCAAAGAATTGTTCGCCTGCTTATTTATCTAAAGGATCAGTGATGTCAGCAGAGTTCTGGGAACAACGGCCTAGTCTTGGCAAAGTGCTCAATACCTGATGGGAATGGTGCCAGAATTTGTTAGTTGACAGGTGAACTGAAAGACATGTTACTGGCTAAGATCCGGGTCCAATGTTTCACCTGCAACAATTGATGTTATCACTAATGCCCAGGGCTGGAAGGAGCAGCATTCTTTATGCTGCTTTAGGAACTAGTGATGCTATCAAGTGGGGCAGGGGTAAATAGCCCAGGTATCAGGGCTTAGCAAGTAAGAATGGGAAGGGAAGGGCTGATTTTTAATTGTTTTGGGCCAAGTCTGGCCAGAAGCATGGCTATGCTTTAAGGCCTTGATTCACCAAAGCACTTGAAGTTACACATGTGCCTAAATCCATCCCTATTTAGCAAAGCACTTAAGCATTCTTAAGTCCCTATGAAGTCATTTAACTTTAAGCTTGTATGTTCTGCTGAACAGAGATGGATTTAAGCACACATGCAAGTGCTTTGCTGAACCAGGACTTAAATGTGTTGGTAGGAGAGATTAAAAATAAACCAAGAAACAAAATAATCCCTTGCATCAGAAGAGGTTTCCCAACAGATCATCAGTGAAATTTTGCTCTCAGTTACTGGCGTAAATCTGGAGTAAATCTTCTGGATGAGTTTGCCATTTTTGCAACAGTCCTGTGTACCAAGCAACACACATGGGTTTAATTTCACTTTTTTATTATTCAACATTTTATACATAATAAATACAAACTTTTTACAGCCAATATCAAGAAAGCATTTGCACCTATGCTTTCAGTGTATTGACACTGTACATGGTGATGCGTTGAATACATGCCCTGTATGAAGAAGTCATAGTTAAAAAGGAGGCATATTTTTACAACTTTTCTTTTTTTTTTTAAATAAAAGTAGCAGCTCTTACAGAAAATATTTTAAAATACAACTAAAGATATTTCATATAACACTTTCTGAATTTTGAAAGTCCGGGTATGAAGGACAGAAAAACTGGCCAAGAAAACTGAACATTAACATTATGGCAGTACTTGCTTTTCTTCTGCATCTTGAAGCTTTTAAAATTTTTGCCAACAGTTAAATCTTTTAAAAAACTTTTTTTTTTAAACTTAAGAATAAGTTTGATAAACACATAAAAAGACCTCAAACAGATCAACAGGACGAGAGATGCAAAAGAATGAAAAACATGGAAAAGAATCTTCAACGGACAGTCATAGATTTCATGACTGACCGATGACATTTTTCTTCAAACAGCTCCACTCTAAGTTAACATCCCACTGGGAGAAGAGATTGGCAAATACTAATGTTTCAGACACCCAGCTTGGATTGTGATTTACAAGTATGTGCAAAGTTTATGATAAAATGTTGTAAAATGATTTCGTAAATGCAGCCTCAAAAACAAAACAAAAAAAAGCCCTTGTAAGTTAACTAAATGTAGACACTTAATTTACTGGCTTAGGAAAAATATGAACACACAAAAGTGCATTCAGTATAACCCATATAATAGCTCTTAAATGTTTTGTAGGTGGTTTTTCCATGAAGCTTTGACCCTCTGGGTATTGCTATTTTCAGAACAGTTTAATGATCATATTTAGAGAAACAACCATTTTCCCCTGGGATGAAGGATTCCCCTCCTCTCTTTTCCCATTTTTATTCATGTTACAACACAAAATACCCCCCCTTTTCTAAAATATCAACAGTTCCTTTCTATAGAGAAATCTGGTGGAAAATTACCCTTGAAGTCCTTGTACTCCCTATATATCTTGCATAAAAGTAATTTGAGTTCTTAATCTCCTCTACTCCTTTCACCCCAAAGATGGTTTCTGAAGGACTGGAGTAGACCACGGATTTCCTGGTTCTCTGGTCTTGGCTAGTGAATGGGCTTTGCATGGAGAAATACAATGGGACTATCCAAAGCGGACACTAAATAATGCATGTAAGTATTCTGAATGACACTTCTAACTCTAGCCAGATGTTTTGATGGCAAAGATATACTGATAATGCTGATAATAAAGTACACGGCACTAACTGGGATAAAAGTTACCCACCTACTAAAAAAAAATTTGCTAAGAAAAAAAAATGAACCTCAATTTCCAGATCTAGACAAAATGTCACTTTTCTACTGGTTGGTTTATGCTATAGAACAAGATGTTGCTACTAATTCAGCACCTCCTTATTAGATACTCTATTACTAAATGAACTGCATAAATATTAATACAAAGAATATTTTGTTCTGTTTTTTAATGATCGAAGAGGTGTGCATTAATGCAATTAATGCCATATGATCTGCAGCACTTTTCCTGATCTGTAAGATTATTTTCCTTTTTTTTCCTTCTTTGAGGGGATGAAAGAGGAGCCAGCCTCATCTTAAACCTATTCTTTTGTTCCCTTTTTTATTCCATAAAATCTGATTACTATTTAATCAGACACATAATGCTAGTTGAATTGAAAATCTTTAACACATTCCTACAGCAACAGTAATATACTGTACTAATGCACATGGTATAAGTATGCTATGACTAAGTTGCATGAACGAGGCTCTCTCCTAGACCTCCATATAAAAACTGACCATCTTTAGCCAAAAGAGAAACCCGCTCCAACGCATTCCTCTGCTCACCATTTGGCCCATCTTGGTTTGTGCTAAGGGAGGAAGGACGATGTATATAAAAACAAAAAAGGCACAAAATATTCATGACTGAGGGAAGGAATCCACCATGTCACTGTCACCTATAATCCTCCCCACTTCGTGCTCTATGAAAAGTCTTCATCATGCAAAGGTGCCTAAAAACAAGATTGACCAAACACCACATTTGGCCTTGATTGTAGCACTACTACTTCACTAGTCCAATCATTATACCAGAGTAATTTCCACATCTTCTATCTTCTCCGTCGTCCTGCGATGGTGTGTAGGGGGAGGAGGAGCGGCTCGTACCTGAAATGAGCAACACACACCCGTAACTACCAGAAGATGTATCGTGAAGTTTCATAAGGTGGGTGAGGTAATATCTTTTATTGAATCAACTTCTGGGACCAACATGGCTACAACACGATATACGTGAAGTTCCATGGCTTCTACAGACTAAAACCAGAAACACTGGGCCAGACTCTCAAGCTGGGGTAAACAGGTGTACCTCTATTCAAGTCAACGAGGCTACACTTATTTACACCAGCTGAGGATCTGGCCCATGCAATGAGGCCGTCACTGATATCTGTTCTAGAATTGTTAGGGAAATCTGACTGTCTAAACTTAACTGTGGCTTGATTTATAACTTTAAAATCCCCAAATCTCTTGATTTCAAAGTAATCCCAACAGATGGATTTTGAATTTTTCAGCTAATAAATTCCCTCCTTCCTCGTTTGGCAAAATCTCTTTGTAGGTAGGCCAGACTTCTCAAAACTCATTAGATCTTAGTATTAGGAGCTCCTCATCAGAGGACCCATGGGGGGGTTACAAATGAGCTTAACCCTGATGTAAAGGCGCCAACAGGACCACATGCTGAGACAGACTGCTGGCAAACTGATTTCTCTGCTAAACACTTTGTGGTTGGCAACACAAAATCTCTGAAAAACATGTGTACAAAGTACAGGATCCAGCTGCTCCAACACCTATATTTTTCAGTCTTTGAATTCTATTATTTATATGTATCGCACTAATATACACAGACATGATTACTACTCACAGAGTACTAGCTATGTAAAAATGGAAACAATCCTCCAAAGCTTGAAGTAGCAATGCAAGATTAAAACTAGCACCTATTATTGTAGATCTGACAACCTCCTCTGATTTTGGTTTCCATGATTCAAAATTTAGGTGTTTAGGAAGGTAAATATCAACACCTAGATTAGATAGAAAGTGAATTATTAATAAGATCCAAGGTCATCGTTAAACACATGATGACCCATTGTGTAACTAGGTGCAGCTTTGTTTTATTGTGCTATTTACTTATCTAACTTCCTGTCATACACATCATGTAGCTTTTTGACACATGTGTGTTCCACTCCACAACGTGTGAACAAGCCTTCCTTAGGATATTTTGTTCTGGGGAGAATATGTTTGCATATTTATTAACCTGACAGATAGGACTTATAATAGGATGTGAAGAATATGGTGGCCCAGATTCTCAGCTGGGGTATCAACATCAATATTTTGGAGCTATGCTGATTTGTATCCGCTGAGGGTCTGGCCCAGTTTATATAATATTACCACATCACTAAACCCAGCAACACTTGAAGCTTACAGGTCGCAGTTTGCCGTATGAGGTTTCAGGAGCAAGTCGTGGAGGCTGGGAGAATCCAGGAGAATCGGAGCCGAAACTATTTTCTGAAAGAGTGAACAATAAAAACCAAAGCATTGTGTGTGTGACTGAACCGGCTGAATATTGTGAAAAGAACGTGTTTCTACGGCAATCTGAAATGTTAATTAAAACAAACATTTGGATATAAAGTTTCTTGTACTAGCAAAAAATCTCTTACCGTTAGTTGATGGTGACCTGGGGAAGTACTGGGAGCCTCTCTTATCAGGACTATGGTAGGGACTAATCGGTGGCTGGTCATACAGTGGCAAGAGTGGAAGGGAATTGTGAGGCTTTGGGGATATCTGTGTGACAGAGGAAAAGAGATGGTGCAGAGATTCATTCTTCAGCAAGTTCAATGAATACACAGGTATATACTCACTAACGGATACAACTTCTCACTAGATTAAAGCAATTGGGATACCAGTGTATCTGTCAGATAAAAGTGCTTATCAGCTGTATTTGGGGAGAAGAGAGAGGATATAATATAGCGATTAAAAAAAAAAAATCACAAGTGGTTATGCCGAGCAGATTTTTCCTCATTTCCCCAGCAGTTGTAATCTAGACAGGTTTTGTCTGAAGGTTGTTTTAAAAACATATCAGCCTGCTAAGCGCATCTCGCCAAATACACCTCCACAAAATAATGTTCATGATCAGGAGTTTTATCATTGCTTGACAGCATGTAAGTCATTTAAATGCAGAGAGGAATAAAAAGTAGGAATAATGAAACTCACGCGTTTTACTGCAATAAGGCATCAATAAGAAGTAGAAGTTAGTTTTCTATAGCATTTCTATAGCATTGTAAGTGCATGCGATGCTTTACAACAGGTAGTTATGCTAAACCCTACCACACACTGCTTATAATTAAAAAAAAACAGTGGACACATTGCAGTGAACAGACTGGCATGTGCCCATTATTGCTGATAAGCTTCTAGCAACAGGTGAGGAGGAGATGGAGAAGAGGGGATGGGAGCTTTTAATATTGGGAGACTGTTCTAAGCATAAGGGGTGGTACAGAGGAAAGCATGATTTCATTATCCGTTTGTCTAGAAAGTATTACCGTTATCTTTTTAATCATTATCACAAGCTAGAAAAAAAATTGCTTGTATAAAAACTGCAAGTCCTACCAAATTGCAACACAGCCTGTATTCTGACATTTTTATATCTGATTCTGCCAAGCTCTTGAATGGCTCAATCAGGAGAAATGAGTTGTACAATATTGTGGTTGTACATACAGTAACTCCTCACTTAAAGTCGTCCCGGTTAACATTGTTTCGTGGTTATGTTGCTGATCAATTAGAGAACATGCTCATTTAAAGTTGCGCAATGCTCCCTTATAACGTTGTTTGGCAGCTGCCTGCTTTGTCCACTGCTTGCAGGAAGAGCAGCCCGTTGGAGCTAGCTGGTGGGGGCTTGGAACCAGGGTGGACCGGCAGCCCCCCCTATCAGCTCCCCACTCCCCTAAGTTCCCTGTGTGGCACCCGTCCAGCAGGCTAGCAATGCTGGCAATTCAGTTGTCCCTCCTCCCACTCCCATGTGCTGCTCCTGCCCTCTGCCTTGGAGCTGCTCCCGGGAGCCTCCTGCTTGCTGGGGGGGAGAAAAGGGAGGCTAATATTAGGGTGTCCCAGAGAGCGGGGAGGGGGGGCGGGACATGACAGGGCTCAGGATGGAGGACGCTTGCAGGCAGCAGCTGCTGTCTCAACTTCCTGATCTAAAAAGGCAGTGTACTTAGAGTGGGGTCAGCGTACTTAAAGGGGCAATCCGCATCTCTCTCTCTCTCTCTCTCTCACACATGGTGTGTGTCTCTGTCTGCCATTCTGTCTCCCCTCCCTCCATTCGTGCTGCCTTGTAGAGTGTGAGGCTACATTAACAACGTGTTGAACTAGAACTCAGCTGAGTCCTCAAGGGTTATCATTTAGCAGTAAGGCATTCCCTGGGAAATATCCCATCCTCTGACTCTACCACCGCCACCAAGCTTCACAATCATAACCCTCCCCCTGCCCCCCATTTATATTAATTCTTATGGGGACATTGGATTTGCTTAACATTGTTTCGCTTAAAGTCTCATTTTTCAGGAACATAACTACAACGTTAAGCGAGGAGTTACAGTATCTGACTCTAAGAGCATCCCTGTGCCAGAAGGCAAGAGGCTCCCAGGTATCTCTAGCTGTGAATTTAGGCTGGGTTGACCAACTCAGTGTACCCCAACTCACTATCGTTATAATCCGTATCTAAAAGGTGTCATGTGATATGTCACTGGAAAACGTATTAGTTTTGTCATACATCACTGATCATCAATATTCTTGCATTATAGATGTATGGACAATCAAAAAAGGATGATACAGATATGCTGCAACTATGACTAAACTGTGTTTAAACCAGGAATGTCAAGGGGAGTTGATAAACATTTTTTCCTCAGACAAAGGAATATGGTTCTGCCCGCTTGAATGTGTCTCCCATGTAAATTGAGCAAGGTGTGACCAAAGAAAGAACATTTGTATGCCAGGCAAACAAAGCCATCACAAGAGCAAGTGGGGAAAAAGTGATCACCTAATCTCAGCAGGGGATGGGGATTGCACTCCCAGGAAGCCTTTCTGCCTCTTGAAGCAGGGTCAATGAACTTTTAGAGATACACTTTTCAAAGGTTTACTGGACTATAAAGAGAGGGGCAGAGAACCCCTAAGTTATCCTTCATCTGAGCAGACAAGGAAAACCCCAGCCTTGGACCACGTGAGGCTCCTGACTCAGAGCTAGTCAGCCATTGCTGGAAAAGGAAGATTGGTGAGGAAACTACTTTGAAGAAAGACTGTGGAGCTTGTTATGATAGATCCTAGCCATTAGAAAGCGTATTTTTACTTGTGTTTGTTTATATCCCTCTCTCTCTTTATCCCTTGTACTTGAACTCGCTTAAAACATCTCTTTTTGTTTTACTTTTTATCTAAACAAACCCAGTGTGTTTTGATTGAACTGAAGTGATTGTTAACTCCAGTCAAGATAACAAACTGCTGTTTCTGTCTCATTAAGTTGGCAGCTGCTTTAAAATGTTCTGTGAATATACACTTGTAGGGGCTGTGCGTTGCAGAGAGACATCTCGGAGGAATTCGGGGGCTGGAGTCCACTGACTGTTACCTGCTCGGCAAGGTTTGGGCTGGGAGAGCCCCGAGGAGTTTGCTGGCAAGGCAGACAAGTTGGTGTGTTGGGAGTTGTTGTCATACTGCGTAGCTGCAGCAAAGTTCCCACCTGCTGAGGCTGAGGGAGATACCCTGAGCTGTGAGACACGTGCTATCCCCAGCAGCTTGTCACAACTTATTTCTCATGTCCATTTGTATGGTCACTTCTCAAAGAGAAACAATAAAAAGCACTAGATAAATTACCCTCTGGTGAAGGCACTGAATTTTGATTTCTAGCAACACTGTTTTTGTAAATAAAGTGTTAATTATTTATTATGATATAAATTGATTAAGTACAATATCAATTGTATATTTTTAGATCATAACACTGCAATAAGCTGAGGATGTACTTGTTAAAATCCTACAGCTGAATGTTTTGCCCTCTAAAACTTTGTGAAAGTATTGTACAGCTTTAGATATGAAAACATTAAGATACGATTGTCTGAGCTGATAATATTGTATTTGCCAGGGTCTGGTTGATCTCTCGATCTGCTCCATAAATTAATTATAGGAAGGAGATTGAGAATTTCCTCCTTGGTTCATTTCCTTTCTCCTCTAACCATCCCTTTACTCTGTGCACAAATCTCTTATGATTGCCACAATACATCATTTGATGATTATTATATTGGGTCACACAATAAAGGAAAACAGTTACTTTTTTTTTTTTTCGTTCCCTTAAAAAAAGAGAGGAGGTCCCTGCAGCCCTCTTCCTTTTTCCTTGCTTTGAATCCCATGTTCTTCTAGTAGCCACCACCCTCCAACAAAAAAGACACCTGGAGCTTGTCAAAGCTCTTCTCTAACTGGAGAGAAGAGGACACTATACAGAAATGCCTGGGTCTCCTGTGTGGCAATGTACGGTACTAGCGAACCAGGCCCAAGCTTCATTTTTCACATACCTGAATATCTCCAGTCCACTGAGTCTCTCCATTTTCTGAGGCTGTAAGTTCTTCCACTAACACAGATGGGAAAACCCCAACACGACCATTGAATTCCCCCTCCCAGAAGCCATCATCATCCTGGTTCTCCTTGTTCAAGATACGGATGATTGCTCCTTCTGGGAAGGACAGCTCATCATCTGTCTGGCTCTCATAATCATAAAGTGCTTTTACAAAACAGACTAGATTGGGAGATGAAAGAGATTATAATCAGAATGAGCTACTTTTTAAAAAATGCACAGTATACATCTTTGCTAAACTGAAAAGGACTTTAGTTTTACTTTAGTGTGACTAATGTTGACAATCACAGCCTTATGAGACATATCTAGACACATCTGATAGACTCCAGACATGGACACAGATACTAATGCAAACGGTTGCCCTCAGGTAAGGAGATACCTGCCTCAAACCCCGGGCATACCATTCATCTGGAGCAAGAGAGCATTATCAAGAATAAAACTAACAGGCATGTTTTATTTATTAGTATTTACCGCTGGAGTCTCCATTTAGGCTTCCCGAGACTAGCTCAGCATCAGCTGAATTATTTGAGGTGTGTGACCGACTATCCAATGCCGCAAGCGATTGCAGCATACTCAACAGACTGTTGGAGGTTGGGAACTGCAGATACTTCTCTGGCACATAACCCACTTGGCCTGCTTTATTTCGCGCCTGTAAGTAAACCGGATGAAAATGTATCAAGTTTTTGCATACTGCTGTAAAAGACCATAATGAGAAACAAAAACAGATCTTCCAGTCCCCTTTCAAAATTCTATAAAGGAAGGAAAATGAGCAAGGAAAATTATACCTTTACCCAGTCTTCCATGTCTCCATCTTCAATCACTTCCAATACCTCATGTTCCTCAATGGTCAGTTCATCTGGCTGAGAAGCCTGGAATGTACAAAGGTCAGATAAGAAATGAAGAACATTACTTGCCAGGGATGTGCCCGAAACCAGAAATTTAAAGGGAAACTGTCATCTTCAATATTTTTTACACTAACTTAAAAAAATATATAAAGTTTTGATACAGTCCCCTATAAATTGTATGTCCTGGATTGTTTTTTTTTTTAAACATTTTAATAAGGGTTTTTCTATTCTCTTACTAATATTTATAAGTAAGTTTTTCAGTCAAGGAGAGCAAGTGTGTCCAAGAACACTACCACCTACTGTGCTCATGCCTATTTAATTCTGTAAAATTTATTACTAAAATGATTAGTGATTCATTGGTACAAAAGACACCACGTGAAAGACGGCATATACGTGTCTAATGTTAAGCATGTGAGTAGGCCCAATGAAGTTAATGGGACTACCCACACACTTAAAGTTAGACGTGTCTAAGTACCTTGCTGAACTGGAGCCTACATGTGATTAACAACTTAATAAACTTTTAGCAAGTTTATAAACTTTTACAATAATAAATTTATAGCATTACTATAACTTTACACATTTAATGTATATTATTATTGGGCTAAATCTTGAGGTCCTTTTTTGGGCAAACTCCCACAGACATCATTATTATAAAGTTTATTATATGTTTCTGTGATAACTCACCTACTGATAAGAGTCTGAGATTTTTAAAAAATACAAACCTTATATGAATAAACGACTTTGCAGGTCAGGGGATAATTTCGTAGAGTTCCAGAAGGACTGGAACTACTATCATCAAAAACATCCATGCTGTCTTCAAATTCTTCCCCTTCCTCCCTTTCTGCATCAGCATTAAGCTATTAAGAGAAATTAATTTGTAACTGTATTGGATTATAAAAAGAAGATGAAAAAACAGCAGTAAAATTAATGGTTTAGGTTCTATAGTAACTCCAGCCACTTGAAATTCTGGATTCCAAATCTGCTGGTGACTGAGTAGTGCTCCAATTTAAGTTTCTATCTTTGAAAAATGCCAAAGGAGAAATGCCACCACTAAAAATCAGTACACTTGTTCTCCAAATAACTTCAGGAAAGTAGTAATCCGTTTGAGCAAATATCCGGAAGCAAAGAATGCAAGTTATCAATTAACAGCATCTCTTAACTGAAGAGCAGGCACCTGTGTTTTAAACATACATTAAACCTTCACTGTAAGAATACTGCTGGATTGTAGGGCTCAAGTGTTTGGAAGAGAGTACAGTTATGTGGAGGTATTAAGGAAGTGACAAGTCCAAAGTACAGTAGCCATTCTTCAGATTACCATATAAAGTTTAATGGAGAAAGAATAATGTACTTTAGAACCACATTGTTAAAAGAACGATGAACCTAAATGAAGCTGCACTAAGAATGAAGTGCTAAAACTTAAAAAACAAAACCAAACAAAAACACCAGCTTTCCTTCAAGTGTATTGCTGACAAAGTAATTACTTCAGTTTTTCAGTACAGTTTATATGAAAAAAAGGTCCGTAGGGGAAGAAGAAGAATTAAAATAAAAAGTATTTATAAAAAGCTAAATAAAGGCAGAAGTGGGTAGGCTGAAAAAAAACACAAGTTTCTGTAAACATAGTTTGAGCAGTGATGACACGCACTGTACTTTGGTTTTGTGCCTGGATTAAACACTGGATAAACATTCTACCTCATGAAAAAAAAAACACCACCTTTCAAAACCAAAGGCAACACTGCTAGATTTTACAATTCTTAAACTTTTTATTTATTCTTTTTAATTTGTTTAATTTAGTGAATGTTGTGCTCCTCATGAAAGAAAGAAGGCAGGTCGCACAGCACAGCCAGGTGTAGGGCAGACAGCTACTGTGCAGACTTCCCAAATCTGTTCTGCCAAAACACTTCAGGCCACACCTGCAACATCCTTGCTATTCTAGTCTTGGTCATTGCCTGAGCAGAATGACATAGGATGTGGGGATTTTGTGATACAGACTGATGTTTACGGCTTTGCCTGGGAGCAACCAACTCGTTTTCTCATTTTACCTCAGCCATATTTGAAGCTGGGTAGTGCACTAACTAAATCCACTGTACTAATTATTTTGACCGGATTATAGCTTTGTAATTCATATGAATTTAGACCGGTCTTTTCCACTGAAGTCCAGTTAACATTCAGTCAGAAATGGATGCAAACAGAGATTGCTGTAACAAAAAGTATTTAATATTCTATCTAGTTAACACATTGGCTTTTTAAATTTGACATTCCGTAGATTAAGGTAAAATTCAAGATCTTCACAGTTCCTACAAATGTCATTTGCTAAGCCTGGTCTCCCTCAAAGCAGCCACTGTTGAACCTGCAGCTGAGAGCCATATGAAACATCATGGAAAATAGCATATCCTGTTTAGAAATACTTGTTCATAAAACATCTGGTCCTGCTTTTCTAATATAAAGAAGAAAAATACATTTTAATGTTGACAGTGTGACTATTCAAAAACCCCTTGACTAGAATCTATTTGAAAAGTAGAGATATAGAACACAAAGAGGAGAAAACAACATTCAAGATACAGAAGCCCTAATGATTTGCTTTATATAGCCTTTCTTTCTGTACAAAATCTGCTAATGAATGACAATGTAAACACAGAACAAATATGTCAGCAGCAGGAACATCAAAGGCACACAAACTGAACACAACACAAGAATAAAATCAGATTAAAAAAAAGTATGAGGGCATCATTTACATAACAGTATGTTAGATAATTTAATTATCTTGTCTCAACTATATACACACATACATTTGGGCAGATTTAGTGCTGGTGACTAAATTACTATCTAGAAGTCTTATTTATCCTCAGAACAGACAGAGCTCCATCAACAGCAGAAAAAGCTTTCACATCAATGCACCGCTATTCTGACTTGGATGAACAACTTCTAGGAGTGAGAGGAGTTGAGATTTCATACCCACTCACTCCTTTGACAGCTCTGCTGAAACTGCAAAGGTGTCCATCAGTGGCAACTGTGATGTGGGCACCTCTGGCTCAAGACCATTACACAGGGTGCGGAAAAACTATCAAATGATAACGTGGGCTGAATTTGAACCTAAAAGGTGGAAGATACTATCCCATTACAATCATCCAAGCAATCAAAGTTCCATGTTCACAGCTAACCGGCCATCTGGAAAGTACACTCATGGTTGTTTGTTGGTTTTTATTTTCTTTTTTTTTTTTTTTTTAAACTGCACACTAGTTTTGATTATTATCCATCTCAGCGGAGTTGAGAGTCATGAGTGACTACCAAAACCAGGCATCATTCTCTTCCTCTTTCATAGGATAAATAGACTGCGTCATCCCAATTACACGAATACAGAACAGCAGTATCAAACCCATTTTCCAGGTGGCATTAAATCACAAAGTTATGACAAAAGCTTTAGCTGGCACCTAAGTAGAATAAATAATTTAGTATTCTGTCCCCAAACTGTGCATTTCTGCATTACACAACAAAGCCAGCCAGCTGGCTATGTGAGGTGACATTGATTCCTTAGGCTTTTTACACTACTGTATTTTTTTAGCCGGTTAAATAAACATTGAGATATCAAGCTGTTTCAGCTACGCTATTTTTTTTTATTTATAACTCATTAAAAGACAATTCATTGAGAGCTCTGGCGAACAAATGATGTCATAACAAGACCGGACACAAAGAACACAAACTTTGCTCAGCTATGCATGACAAAGCACAGGTAGAAGGTTGAAGTCTTAACATTAAAAACTGCCTGCTCCTAGGGAGTGAAGTGAAAGTGCATCTCGTATGAAAAACAGAGCAGTAAAATTTTAAAATTGTAAGCAAAGTAAGGTCTGTCTGTAACAGCTTTAAGAAATACCATCTATGGGCTGTCCTCATTTGGCCTGCCAAGATCAATATAATCCTTTATACACAAGGGAGTGTGTATGTGTAAAGGGGGAAAATGGAAATTACATTTTATCCTCCCACGCTGTAGCATCTGCCAGCTTGCGAGGGACTGGCACTAGCTTTAGATGTGGAGCCAACTGTTTGTGTGTCTGATTGGATAGATGAAGGGTACTGGGAACAATCCAGTTTCTGCAACAGGAAGCTGAAGGAGGTGGGGTAGAAGGAGAAGAAAGGGAAAAAATACAGTTAAACATAGCAATGTAGCTATTCTCATCTATTATAGCTTGAAAGGGCTTAAACCAAAACCCGGATGAGAACGCTCCTGTGCCTTGGGAAGTCTGAAACCTGGCACTGAATTTTGAGAGACTCAGGTCTCGAATTGTAAAACCCCCCCTGGGAATGCCTGCCCCAGAGACAGAGTTGTGAGAACAAGGATTGTAAACGGCCTGTAGTATAAATAACAGTTAGTAAAGTCTGGAGTACAAGGCCAATATTTTCTGGAAGACAAAGCACAATGCACAGAGAGTGAATTCAGGAGGCTTCCACTGGATTTCTGCTTCTTGTGCAGAAACTAGATGGATGCAGACACGAATTTCCAACAAGAGACTCATCTGTGAGAGTTTGCCACCAGAATACTTGACCATTGACAAGAAAACGGTAAAGATACAAAAGAGCCAAGAAAAGGTGGTAAGGAGACGGGTGTGTGTAAATGCTGCATCCTGGCTGAGCAGGCCCTCCTGTTTCTTGCGGGCAGCCGGGGAAGGAAAGCCCGTCCTCAAAGGCATGAGGCCATAAACTACAAAACCACCCTCCCACCACAAAAAGATTTTGTTTATACTCCAACTAGTTGTCAAAAACATTAATGTGAAGTGTGAATTTAACCACAAATAGCAAAGGCATTTGCCCACTGCAATTAAAAATGCACCCCACCCTCCTCCAATTGAGACCAAGTTTGTAAAAGCCTTTGAACTTTACGTGCTTTGCCATATGCTAAGTGGATATATAAAATCTGACATTCTGTTTGAGGCAAACTAACTAAACTTTCAGGAATTTTATGTTTGCCTGCTTCCAATGAAGAGCAACAGACTGGCTAGTTTTACTGCCAATGGTGACATCTCAGCATTGCATGCCATGTAAGAAAAATAAGATTATAAGCTCTTTTTTAGTTCTGTTTTTTTTAAAATAGGATTTCTTGGTTTAGGCAATTTTTATCAGTGTTTGTTAGTGTTTATTTTGAGACACATTATTCTTTGGACAGGGTGAGAGGGAAAAGAAAATTAACAACTTTTCCTGCTTCTTGAATTAGATTAAAAAAATTAATCTCTTCAGAAGTTGAACATCCAAGTAAGTGTGGGAGACTTTTATGGCCTACTTTGCCTACTCCATAAACAACTGTAGACAATACAAAAATGGAAAGTTTGATGCATATTATAGGTAAGGCTAAGGTTGTGTCATGGTTATTTTTAGTAAAAGTCATGGACAGGTCACGGGCAATGAACAAAAATTCATGGAAGCTGTGACCTGACTGTGACTTTTGCTGCTGCAGCTCCATGGTTTCCCCCACCACTGTGGTGGCTGGGAGCTGTGGGGATCTCCCTCTCCCCACAGCGGCTGGGAGCTGCACGGTGACCATATTTCCCAAAGAGAAAATGGGACACCCCCAGCTGCTCGCCTGAGGCGTCCCCATTCCCCTTGTGCGAGGCTGTCGCCCGTCGCTGGAACCCTGAGGAGGGCCCCCTCAGGAGTCTGTCACCTGTCCTGGAACTTTGCGGGGGTGGGGGTGGGGGGGCTGTTGCTTGTCGCTGCTGTCACCTGTCGCTGGAACCCTTCAGAGTCCTGCAGCCTATGGGGCTGAAGCAGAGAATGTCACAGAGGTCTCTGGAAGTCATGGATCATGACCTCCATGACATAAACGTAGCCTTAATTATGGCCTATACATACCTATTCTTGTATTTTTGGATTGGCCTGATTTAATTGCTTTGTAGCTAAACTATTGACATACGGTAAAATGTTCACAAGCATCTAATGACTTCGGAGCCCAACTCCCACTTTCAAAAGTGACTTAAAGACACTTCGGAGTGCAAGTCTCAGTGAAAGTCAGTGGAATTTAAGATATTAAGTGCCTCAGTCACTTTTGAAAATAGGATTTAGGCTCTTAAATCATCTAGGTGTTTTCTAAATTTGATGAATGCTCCCTTTCATCCAATTATCCCAAAGAGTATCATACACCATCGATTAAACTTCAACACCCATGTGAGATGGTGTAGCGGGGTGGTCACCCTGCTCTGGCCCTGAAGGGGTTAAAAACAGCCCTGGTGAGCCAATAGGAAAAGGCTGGGAGGCAGCCAATCAGGGCCAGGCTCGGCCCTATAAAAGAGCTGCAGGGCCAGAAGGCAGGGCAGTCTCTCTCCAGCCCCGGAGGGAGAGGGCCTCGCTGCTGCGGAACATGTAGTACCTGAAGCAGAGCAGTGCTGGGGGAAAGAGCAAGAGGAGCTGGGAAGCTCCATCCTGGCAACTCCCCCAGCTGAGGCCTTGGTCAAGGCCTAAACAGGTACTGGGGATGCAGAGGTGCAGCCTGGGGATAGGCAGACGCAGCAGGTCTAACCCCCTGGCCATTACAGACTGCAGTTTGCCCCAGTAAGCAGGGGCTAGATGACGACTGGCAGTAGCCACTGAGGCAAGGTGGGTTTAGAGGGTTAGTGGTTCCCCGGAGAGGGGAAACCCAGAGTGTGGGGGTACTGCTGGGACAGAACCCTGAGGTAAAGGGCACCGGGGTCCGGGAGGGACACGGGGCCAGCGGCAGGTGAGACACTGGCCTGCAGAGGGCACTCTGTATGCTGGAAAAGAGCTAATTCCCAGATGACCAGCAGGAGGCGCTGCACTGGTGAGTCGTTGCTTCGCTACAGATTGGTATAAAACACCTAATAGGGAAATCAAGGTACATAAAAGTTACACTGAAGTTTTCTAGCGTTAGCTGTCAAACAGCTAAGCTTCCTCAAATTTCTCTCTTCCTGTTTTATCCTGCATTAATTGTGATCTATGTACCAGTGTCCAGGATGCACATTAGCCAAGGTTTAAAGAGAAACAAGAGATCAAGGTTACAAACTGGAGACAGTACCAGTTGTGAAGAGCCATTATTGTTCACTGCAGGAAGGCTTGCCCAGCGTTCATTTTCCAGTTCTTCCATCACTTGATTCATTGCACTCTTCAACCACGTATCAACAGACACCCCTATCTGCTTTAGCAGATCAAGACGAGCCTCTGCTTTGAGTTTTATTATCTGAAAACACAAACATGGAAAATATTATCCAAATTCTTTCACATCTAGATTTAATTTCTTCTCACAATTAAAATACACCCTATTCTAATCCACCAATTAGACTACACAGGAAGCTTAGAAATCAGTTCCACTTTGGAAACAAGTCCAGTTATTCATTTGTTTTCCCGCAGATGCAAAATACCAGCTTATCCAGATTCCAAAATGGGATTTTAAACATCAGGTCCATTCACGTATACACACTTGCTCTTTGTATATTTTATGGGAAATTTGTCATCTTAAAAAAAAAAATCAAATTTTAAAACCAATTTTTTTACATGTAAGACGCAGAATTACCGGAACTGAAAAATAGGAGAAAAAATATTTCTCTACTTTTTCTGTAAGTTTACTTTATGCATTTAGCAATACTAAATGAATACTATACAATACTAAATACAGTTCCCCTCATTTGTGCAGACTTTTCACACTGGAACACAGGAGAGAAAATGTTTATAAAAATAGGAAAATGTGATTGTAAAAATTGATGGCAGTATCTGAAACTACTCCCTTTTTTTAACTGACAATTTCAAGTTGATCGCATCCCTTTCAGAGTAACAAATTAATAAAACAAAAAACACCCCTGCCCCTGCAGTTCACTCATATCTAAAACTGGAAGAGTCTGTGGTTTCGTCCAGTACACAGGAGAAATAGATAACAGCTCTCTGCAGGAGTGCAGTTATCATGGGATATGGGGTTTTAAGGAGCTACTGGAGCAAAAGTATACATTACTACTTAGCATTTAATGCTGTGTCTCCAAGTGCTTTAGAATTATTACTACTTGTTTACAGAGGCCTAGAGGTTCCACCTGAGATCAGGGCCCCATTGTATTAGACACTGTACAAATTCACAGTAACACAGTCCCTAACCCAAAGAGCTTACATTTAGATAGACAAGACGAAGGGTGGGGAAGGAAACTGAGGCACAGAGATGACGTGACTTGCCAATAGTCACACAGCATGACTGTGGCAGAGCTTTGACTAGAACCCAGGTCGCCTGACTTCCAGTCCGGTATCGTAGCTACCAGACTACCCTGTTTGCATTTCACAGTTGGGAAGCTGCGGAACAAAGATTATGTGATTTACTAAAAGGTTACAGAGTGATTCAGTGACAGAAGGCAGGAGTGGAAACCCATTTAACTGTCTTGTAGTTTTTCCTGTATTTCCTTTCACAGCATTGTTAATTCTTAGCGTGTTGTGCCTGAAAAAAGCGGTCTCTTTTCTCTCTTGCCTGGTTCTTCCACTGTGGTCCCAGACAATACATTTTGATATCACTGAATGAATCAGGAGGTAACCAATCAGAAAGGAGAACGTTTCTATTTCAGATACAATATGTTGGTAAATCACGAGTAATAATGGGAAGGGAAGCAGAGAACAAGAGTTAGCGAACCAAAGTGGTCTAATGATTTGTTTCAATCTTCAGTTTACTAAAAATTCTCTGGATAATGATCCATTTTCTCCTGCTCAGTGTTCACTGTTTAGCCTAATTTGAAATGGGAATTGCACACTTTGATAAACAGTTATTCTGTTTAACTGTCGATTCTCTAAAGTAACTCTGTGTACTCAGCTAAAATATTGTTGTGTAACCACTAACAGGAAAACTCCTAAATGACTCAATATACAACGCTACTTCTATACAGTATAAACAACTAGGCTGACCTATTGTTCCTTCTTCCTCAGTGGTGGAAGCACAGTTGAGTGTACCAAGAATCTGTATTACTCTGTATTAGAACACTATCTTACTCTACAAGATAGTAATAATTCTTGGATGTAAAAGAATATGCCTAGTAAGTATTAACAATGTTATGGGGATTTGGAATCATGTATCTTGCTTTAGTGTGATGTTGGTCTGGATCCTCAATGATCCTACTTTTAATAAAGAGAATAAATCAGAAAATCTGTAGCATTACTAAGAGAAACTGTAGCTATAACAGCTAGAAATCGATCTGAATGGAACTTTATGTTGCCCTGGTGTACATTCTTACCCTGATCAAAAAGAAGCAACAGTGGTAAGTATAAGTCTGTTTCAAATTACAGGACTATTTTAAATTCTTACTTTAAACATGAGTGCAGTTATCAAGGGATATAGGGTTTTAAGGAGCTACTGCAGCGAAAGTATATACTACTACTTATCATTTAATGCTGTTTAAAGTAAAGGTAATTTTTTTAAGAGCACACAAATATAACAGAGGACCTGGAAGAAATTCTGAAGTTCAGGAGAATCTGCCAAGATGCTGTTAGATGCAGATATTGGAGGCTGGGGCAGGAGGAGTTCAAAACACACTTTCCATGGGAAAAGGCCAAAGCCGCTGAACCAGGAAGAGTTTCTATTTCTCAGTTAAGCATGCTTAAAAAGTTAAAGATAGTTATCAGACAGCCATTAGTTGAATGATTAATGTATACTGTGGATATAGTTCTCATATGCAAACTTTACTACTGAGAAAATAGTAAATTAAAGATGTTAACATGCACCATATGCACTAGGTTATTAAACTTCAAAGAATACTGATTTAAATAGAGGAAGGTAAAAGGAGCTCCTGACACTATAATTGAAGATGGAGCCACAGCTATTATTTTATATTGTAAAATGGGTCCTTCCAATTTATCACAGCATTAAGCATCTCTTAAAATGCCAACAAATCACTGACTGAAGCGCTTGTTTGTACTTTTGTTAATATTTCACAAGTTCTATAGCATAAACTACAGTAAAATGAGAGTAAATCTGGAATTCCCAGGACTCCTAGACAGATCTGGTGAATCCTGCAATTATAAGGAACATGTCATACCTGTGTGTTTCTTTTTGCTTGCACCCAATGCTGCAATCTGAGTATTCTGTGAGTAATCTGAGTAAGCCTTGGGTACAGACGGACGAACTCTTGATTTAACTAAAACAATAAATCCACTTGTGGGGGCACTGTTATTTCAGTTAAAGATGTTTATATCCATGTATCTTAAATTGATTCCTTACCAAATTAGGCTAAATTGAGATAAGAGATTAACTGAAATCAGAGTGTTTGCACAAGAGGGGCTGCACCAGCTTAACTAAACTGACATAGAAACCAGTATACCTTTCTCATGTAAACAAGGTCTAAGACTAACACTCTACAACACTTTCTAACCACACCTGGCCACAGTTCCCTACAGACACTGGGGGAAGGTGAGTTCTAGTCATCCGAAGGGATTCTTTGGTAATTCATCCATTCCTCTATTTGGAGCTGCCCCATTCACTACCTGGCCCTATTCAAGCCAAACATATTTGCTAATGACACCCCACAGTGCTGCCATTTTTCTTAGTTTGTGAGATGAGACAAACCCCTTCTTCAAGTCATTATGTTGCTTTGTTAAGATGGGTTCTCACATGCATACAGTTTTGGAGCAACTTTACCATACCATAATGCATTGCAATGATGTTGTACCAAATGCTACCACATTCTAATACAGTATTACAACATGAAGACTTTTCCCATGCCCTGAAAAATGACACAAGATATGTTTAGACCATAATTTTTGTTGCAGTTTTAATGTAACTTATTCTCAATTAACTTAATATATTCACAGTTATAAACATGAATCTAGGCACCCCACAAACATTTATGGTTTATACTATGCCTCAGACTACGGTAAACCACAAAGTGGGCATTCACCCACGAAAGCTTATGCTCCAATACATCTGTTAGGCTACATCTACACTATGGGGAGGGGGTCGATTTAAGATACGCTAATTCAGCTACGCGAATAGCGTAGCTGAATTCGACGTGTCGCAGCCGACTTACCCCGCTGTAGGGACGGCGGCAAAATCGACCTCTGTGGCTTCCCGTCGACGGCGCTTACTCCCACCTCCGCTGGTGGAGTAAGAGCGTTGATTGATCCCCGAGAGGTCAATTTCTACCCGCCGATTCAGGCGGCTAGTGTAGACCCAGCCTTAGTCTTAAAGGTGCCACAGGACTCTCTGTTGCTTTTTTACAGATCCAGACTAACACGGCTACCCCTCTGATACTATGTCCTGTTTGTAGACTGTCTAGGCCAGGGGTTCTCACGACAAGTGTTTTGGTGGCCTCAGAGTACGGCCACCAACCCTGGCTGGTGGCCGTGCTTACAATTTTTCCTAAAATATTTAATTAACTTTAGGAAAAACAAATAAATATGCACATATAAATGTCAAAATCATTGTAATTTATTTATGTAGGGTTTTTTGAGACTCAGCCCTGGTCTACACTACGAGTTTAGGTCGACTTTAGCAGGGTTAAATCGAATTAAGCCTGGACATGTCCACATGACAAAACCCTTTCTTTCGACTTAAAGGGCCCTTTAAACCGGTTTCTTTACTCCACCTCCGACGAGGGGATTAGCGCTAAAAATTGGCCTTTGCGGGTCGGAATTGGGGTAGTGTGGACGGAATTCGACGTTATTGGCCTCCGGGAGCTATCCCACAGTGCTTCTTTGTGACCGCTCTGGACAGCACTCTCAACTCAGATGCACTGACCAGGTAGGAAAAGCCCCGCAAACTTTTGAATTTCATTTCCTGTTTGCCCAGCGAGGAGAGCACAGGTGACCATGCAGAGCTCATCAGCATAGGTAACCGTGATGGAGTCCCAGGAACGCAAAAGAGCTCCAGCATGGACCGAACAGGAAGTACGGGATCTGCTCGCCATATGGGGAGATGAATCAGTGCTAGCTGAACTCCGTGGCAAAATATTAGAAAAGGTCTCAAAGGCCATGAAGGACAGAGGCCATAACAGGGACGCACAGCAGCACTGGGTGAAAATTAAGGAGCTAAAGCAAGCCTACCACAAAGCCAGAGAGGCAAACGGAAGGTCCGGGGCAGAGCCGCAAACATGCTGCTTCTACGCGGAGCTGCATGCAATCCTAGGGGGTGCAGCCACCACTACCCCAACTGTGTGCTATGACTCAGTCAATGGAGAAACACACAACAGGGAAGCGGGTTCGGGGTACGAGGAAGATGAGGATGAAGATAGCTCACAGCAGCAAGGAAGCGGAGAAACCGGTTTCCCCAACAGCCAGGATATGTTTATCACCCTGGACCTGGAACCAGTAACCCCCGAACTCACCCAAGGCGTGCTCCCAGATCCTGAGGGCACACAGGGGACCTCTGGTGAGTGTACCTTTGTAAATTTTACACATGGTTTAAAAGCAAGCATGTTTAATGATTAATTTGCCCTGGCAATCGCGGCCAGTACAGCTACTGGAAAAGTCTGTTAACGTATATGGGGATGGAGCGGAAATCCTCCAGGGACATCTCCAGAAAGCTCTCCTTCATGTACTCCCAAAGCCTTTGCAAAAGGTTTCTGGGGAGGGCTGCCTTATCCTGTCTACCATGGTAGGACACTTTACCACGCCAGGCCAGTAGCACGTAGTCTGGAATCATTGCATAATAAAGCATGGCAGCGTATGGTCCCGGTCTTTGCTGGCATGCAGACAACATCCATTCCTTATCTCTCTTGGTTATCCTCAGGAGAGTGATATCATTCACGGTCACCTGGTTGAAATGGGGTGATTTTATTAAGGGGACATTCAGAGGTGCCCGTTCCTGCTCGGCTGAACAGAAATGTTCCCCATTGTTAGCCACGCGATAGGGGGGAGGGGTGAAGTGATCATCCCAGAGAATTGTGTGTGTGTGTGTGTGTGTGGGGGGGGGGGGGGGGGGGAAGATATTTGGGTTTGTGCTGCATGTTAACCCGGAAACCGCAGCCCCTCCTTTTACATTGCAAACCCATTTTAAATGGCCAACCCAACGGGTGCTTAGTATGGGAAATGAGGGCGCTACTGTTTGAAACCATTCCCACATGTTAAGAAGGTTAAAAAAGCCAAAAGACTGTAGCTTACCATGGCTGCCTGCAAGCCGAAATCTGTTGCCTGGCACTGCGTGAGTGATCTCTCACACCAAAATGGCAGGCCCTCAATATAAGAGGAAAAATGCGACCTTGTAACGAAAGCACATGTGCTGTGTAATGTGAACAGCAAAATTTAATGTGAAAGAGTGTACCCATTGTTCTCTAAAATGTGTCTTTTTTAACCACCTCTCCCTTCTCCTCCACCAGCTGCAAATGTTTCTCCTTCGCAGAGGCTAGCGAAAATTAGAAGGAGAAAACGGCGGACTCGGGATGATATGTTCTCGGAGCTCCAGATGTCCTCCCACGCTGACAGAGCACAGCAGAATGCATGGAGGCAGTCAATGTCAGACTACAGAAAAGCACAATATGAACGAGAGGAGAAGTGGCGGGCTGAATCGCGGGATGAACAGAGCAAGTGGCGGGCTGAAGATGATAGGTAGCGTCAGCTTGCAGACAGAAGGCAAGAGTTGATGCTCCGGCTGCTGGAGCATCAAACTGATATGCTCCAGCGTATGGTTGAGCTGCAGGAAAGGCAGCAGGAGCAGAGACCGCCGCTACAGCCCCTGTGTAACCAAAAGCCCTCCTCCCCAAGTTCCATAGCCTCCTCACCCAGACGCCCAAGAACACTGTGTGGGGGCCTCCAGCCACCCAGTCACTCCACCCCAGATGATTGCCTGAGCATCAGAAGGCTGGCCTTAAATAAGAGTTAACGTTTTAAATTGCAGTGTGTCCTTTTCCTTCCCTCCTCCCCCACCCATCCCAGGCTACCTTGGCAATTATCCCCTTAGTTGTGTGATGAATTAATAAAGAATGCATGAATGTGAAGTAACAATGACTTTATTGCCTCTGCAAGCAGTGCTCGAAGGGGAGAGGGGAGGGTGGTTAGCTTACAGGGAAGTAGAGTGAACCGGGGGGGGGGGGGGGGGGAAAACAAGGGTGGTTCATCAAGGAGAAACAAACAGAAGTTTCACATCGTAGCCTGGCCAGTCACAAAACTGGTTTTCAAAGCTTCTCTGATGCGCACCGTGCCCTGCTGTGCTCTTCTAACCGCCCTGGTGTCTGGCTGCGCGTAATCAGCGGCCAGGCGATTTGCCTCAACCTCCCACCCTGCCATAAATGTCTCCCCCTTACTCTCACAGATATTGTGGAACGCACAGCAAGCAGCTATAACAATGGGGATATTCTTTTCGCTGAGGTCTGAGCGAGTCAGTAAGCTGCGCCAGCGCGCTTTTAAACCTCCAAATGCACATTCCACCACCATTCGGCACTTGCTCAGCCTGTAGTTGAACAGGTCCTGACTACTGTCCAGGCTGCCTGTGTACGGCTTCATGAGCCATGGCATTAAGGGGTAGGCTGGGTCCCCAAGGATCATGATAGGCATTTCAACATCCCCAACGGTTATTTTCTGGTCCGGAAAGAAAGTCCCTTCCTCCAGCTTTCGAAACAGACCAGAGTGCCTGAAGACGCGAGCATCATGTACCTTTCCTGGCCATCCTACGTTGATGTTGCTGAAACGTCCCTTGTGATCCACCAGGGCTTGCAGCAGCATTGAAAAGTGTCCCTTGCGGTTTATGTACTCGGTGGCTTGGTGCTCCAGTGACAAGATAGGGATATGGGTTCGGTCTATCGCCCCACCACACTTTGGGAATCCCATTGCAGCAAAGCCATCCAGTATGGCCTGCACTTTTCCCAGAGTCACTACCCTTGATATCACTGGTCTTTGATTGCCCTGGCAACTTGGATCACAGCAGCCCCCACAGTAGATTTGCCCACTCCAAATTGATTCCCGACTGACCGGTAGCTGTCTGGAGTTGCAAGCTTCCACAGGGCTATTGCCACTCGCTTCTCAACTGTGAGGGCTGCTCTCATCCTGGTATTCTGGCGCTTCAGGGCAGGGGAAAGCAAGTCACAAAGTTCCAGGGAAGTGCCCTTACGCATGCGAAAGTTTCGCAGCCATTGGGAATCGTCCCACACCTGCAACACGATGCGGTCCCACCAGTCTGTGCTTGTTTCCCGGGCCCAGAATCGGCGTTCCACGGCATGAACCTGCCCCAGTAACACCATGATTTGCACATTGCTGGGGCCTGTACTTTGTGAGAGGTCTACGTCCATGTCAATTTCCTCATCACTCTCGTCGTCGCGCTGCAATCGCCTCATCGGCGGGTCCCGGTTTTGCTTTGGCATGTCCTGGCTCTGCATATACTCCAGGACAATGCGCATGGTGTTCATAGTGCTCATAATTGCCACGGTGATCTGAGTAGGCTCCATGATCCCAGTGCTATGGCGTCTGGTCTGAAAAAAGGCGCAAAACTATTGTCTGACGGAGGGAGGGAGGGGCGAGTGACAATATGGCGTACAGGTACAGGGAATTAAAATCAACAAAGGTGGCTGTGCATCAGGGAGAAACACAAACAACTGTCACACAGAATGGCCCCCCCAAAGATTGAACTCAAAACCCTGGGTTTAGCAGGCCGTTGATTTCACGGAGGGAGGGGGAAGCAAATGAATACAGAACAAATCTATTTTTTACATCTTAAGCTGGCAGCCGACGGTGCAGCATGACTGATAGCTCTCGGCATCTTCTGGGTGCTTGGCAGAAAATACTGGGCACTTGGCAGAAAATAGTGTACTATGACTGATAGCCGCCGTAATCATTGGGAAGGCAGCAGAATATGACTGGGGGACATACGGAGTTTCAGCCATCATCTGATTGAACCAGTCATACTGCACCGTCTACTGCCAAAAGGCAATTAGCTGCTGCTGTGTAGCAATGCAGTCCCACATCTGCCGGCACCCAGATGACATATGGTGACGGTGAGCTGAGCTGAGAGGGCTCCATGCTTGGCGTGGTATGTTGTCTGCACAGGTAACCCAGGTAAAAAGGCGCGAATCGATTGTCTGCCGGTGCTCTGACAGAGGGGGAGGGGCCTGACGACATGTACCCAGAACCCCCCGCAACACTGTTTTGCATCATTCAGGCATTGGGCTCTCAACCCAGAATTCCAATGGGCAGCGGAGACTGTGGGAACTGTGGGATAGCTACCCATAGTGCAACGCTCCGGAAGTCAACGCTAGCCTCGGTACTGTGGACGCGGTCCACCGACTTAATGCACTTAGAGCATTTTATGTGGGGACACACACAATTGGCTCTATACAACCAATTTCTATAAAACCAGCTTCTATAAATTCGACCTAATTTCGTAGTGTAGACATACCCCCAGTAATAAAAATAATTTACAGTTGTCTCTATTCTTTACTGGACAAACAGAATAGAAACACAGATAAGGTGCTTTGCATGTTCTTGTCTTTTTTGTTGTTTCTTTTGCTTGTGCTTTTTTCCCTAAGATTTGCTAGCTCGTAAGTCTACTGCTGTGAAAAGTAATATTTGTATGTTTGTTAATATCACTTTTCACAGTAGACTTACTCAGCCCCGGGACAAATTAAGCCCTGGATGGGGAGGTGGGCATGGAAGCAGCAGAGCCCAGGACAATGGGGGGGTGGGGAAGTAGGGGGTGGTAAGCCTGGGGCCAAAGCCTGAACCAGAGCCTGCCATGGTGTGGACGGAGCCCAAGGCCCTATGGCTGAAGCCTACCTCCCCTACCCATGGGGAATTCACCAGTAGGGTTACCATATTTCAGCAAGCAAAAAAGAGGACGGGAGGAGCCCTGCCCTAGCCCCGCCCCTGCCCCTCCCACTTCCCGCCCCCCCCCAGAACCCTTATCCACACCCCCACCCCCAGACAGACCCCTGGGACTCCCACGCCCCATCCAACCACTCCCCACCCCCTGACAGCCCCCCCCAGAACTCCCAACCCATCTAAACCCCTCTGCTCCCTGTCCCCTGACTGCTCCGATCCCTCTCCCCACTCCTGCCCCCTGACAGCTCCCCCCCAGAACTCCCAACCCCCCACCCCCCCGCTCCTTGTCCCCTGACTGCCCCCTCCTGGGACCCCTGCTCCTAACTGCCCTCCAGAACCCCACCCCCTACCTAAGACTCCCTGTTCCTTGTCCCCTAACTGCCCCCTCCTAAGACCCCCCCCCAACTGCCCCCCAGGACCCTACCCCCTACCTGTACCCTGACTGCCCAAAACTTTCTCCACTCCCCCCAAGAAGCCCCCCCCTGAACTCCCGACCCCCCCCGTTTCTTGACTGCCCCCTCCAGAACCTCCCTGCCCCTTCTCCTGCCCCCTGGCCCCCTTACCCTGCTGCTCAGAACAGGGTGTTGGGCTCTGTGCGAGCCGGACACGTGGCTGCGCTCCCCAGCACAACACACAACCCGGTCCCTGGCCCTGCACAGTGCTGCCGGAGCGGGGCGCTGGGCTGCCGGGGAGGAGGAGCTGCCGGCTCAGAATGCAGGGAGGGAGGGAGGGAGGAGCTCCTCTACAGCTGCTCCGGAGTCCAGCCCGTGACTTTCCTGCAGCCCTCCCAGCCGCTCGCTCTGCTCTGCCGGGGGAGGGGGGAAATCCCGGACATTTTGAGTGATTTACAAATTCCCCCCGGACGCTATTTTTAGCACAAAAAGGAGGACATGTCCGGGTAAATCCGGACGAATGGTAACCCTATTCACCAGCTGCCTGCACCCCCAGTGTTTGTCACCGGGGGGAGGGGGGGGGCAAGGCCCAACTGCTGCTGGCAGCTCTGGGAGAGAGGCCACTGCTTTGCGCCCTCCCCGCCCCCCCCCCCCCCCCGATCACAGTGCAGGAGGCTGTGGCCGCAAGAAAAGGCCCTGGTGGCTGTATGCGGCCTCGTTGGCCACATTTGAGAAACACTAGCCTAGGCCAGCATTTACAAACCTATGAGCTAACACAAGTCACCCTTTGAGTCCGATGACTGTCCCCAAAGTAGCCTGATCCTTATAATGACTGCCCATTGGTAGTCAACTAATGAGGGGAGTGTACTAAGGTTCTTGCCCCAGAATCAGACACAACAGAATCAAAATTGACAAGTTCAATATCTTGTAGGGAACCCCAGGGTATATGGCAAGGGCATTCACATGCAGAGCAAAACACAACCTTAACCTCCTTTATTAATACAATTTATAGAGACAAGAAAGCTTCAACCACATAAGCAAATAGCAATAATAGAGTATTAGAGAAATCTTAAAGGCTATTCCTTGCATAGCATAGGCTCATAGACTTATATACTCACACTTTTATTGGAGATCTGGTGGTAAAAGGTGAAGAGACAAAGGACCAGCCTGTCTCTGACATGCCAAATGGGTCCGATGGTCCAGATCCCCAATGTTTGAAGATAGGTGATAAATTATAGCATTACAATATTGAAAGGTGGAGGACTAGCTCCTCCTTCATCTGGGTTCTTGCTTATATAGAGCCTGGGAATCACCATGAATATTCATACAAACACCCAGACTCCACTGTCCACATCCAAATTCCTCATCCTCATAATATTGGGATGCCTTTACCGACTAGGATACCATATTAATCCCTATTTACTCATTACCATATTGCTGAAGCAAATCTGTGGTTAGACATCTGCCAATGATCCTATCCTAACATATCAAAGTTTAGTATCAGTTCAGTATTCCTGCAGTTGCCTAGTCTCATTTTATGCCAACTTTCCTCTTAAGCAATCTATTTCCAGTTCCCAAAATCTAGGGTGATCATTAGGCCACTTTAATAATAAATAAATATATGGAGATATATCTATCTCATAGAACTGGAAGGGACCCCGAAAGATCATTGAGCCTGGTCCCCTGCCTTCACTAGCAGGACCAAGTACTGATTTTGCCCCAGATCCTTAAGTGGCCCCCTCAAGAACTGAACTCACAACCCTGGGTTTAGCAGGACAATGCGCAAATCTCTCCCCCACTTTATCTATGCTAAAGATCACAGACCTAAGCTTTACTTATGCTAATTTGCTTAAGACAATGTTTTACAAGATGCAGACCTGTTGGTTCCTTGCATTATGCTAAGTAAAATGAGGCTAAACTGGCTCTAAGGGCTACACCACAAAAGCTAAGTGGACACTAGAGTTTCTAATATAAGTTAATTGGCAATCAATTAACTCTAGCCACCCAACAGATTTATGCATGCTTCTCTGGACACTCCACAAACTTTTGTTCCAGGACACAAACATCTGTTGCTTTCCCTAGTGCAGACAAACCTAAAGAATACTTGCAGGTTTAGGCCTGGGTTTACGCTTGAAAGTTGTACAGGTATGACTATGTTGGTTATAAGTGATATCTATCTATAGCTATATAGTTATATTGGCCCAAGATCTAGTGTGGACATGTTCATACCAGTATAAAGGTGACTTATCAGTAAAGTTTAGGCCTGTTCTACATGTAAAATTTAGGTTGAGATAGCTACGGCGCTTGGGGGTGTGAAAAATCCACACCCCTGAGCACTATAGCTATGCCAATCTAATTCCCAGCGTAGATGTAGCTAGGTCAACAGAAGAAGTTACTCACCTTGGTTCCTCGAGATGTGTGTCCCGATGTGTGATGCTGTTATGCTGAAATAAGCACAAATGTAGACACCGCTAGGTCAATGGAAGAATTTTTCCATCGACCGAGCTACTGCCTCTCAGAGAGGTGGATTTCCTACAGTGATGAAAGAACCTCTGTAGCGTTTCTAGTGTAGATATACCCAACACTGATGGAAAAAACACTTCTGTCGCTGGAGGCTGTCTAATCTACGGGATTATGCCAAGATAACTATGTTGCCATAGCTAAACCGGTATAGTTGCCACAGTGCAGACATGGCCTTATTCCCCTTCTCATACAGGAAAAACTTTTTCAATAAGTGCATTTGATCTGAAAACTGAGTAAGAAACAAATACTGTATATGAAAAGGTAAAGAGAAGTGTTTTACTTCTTGATGTGCACACAGTACCACATCTACTAAACCGCTGTAACCTAACTGGGAGATCAAGATCAACTGTTTAAATAGTTCTCAAACTTCTGCTACCTGTAGGAAAGCATACAGTTCCAGTCATGGAGTAAAGGCTTTAACCATTGATTCTGCACCTTAACATTTCCCTTATGAATCCTCTCCCCAGGAGATGGATATGGTGTACTTCCTCTCTGGGTGAGTGGCCCCAAATGGCACCATCTATGACAGACACTCATGCTGCTCTTGTATTGGGAGTATCATTTGTTTACCAAGTAGTTATTCATATTTCCTATGACCCTAACCAGCCTTTGGGAGGCACCTCAGCTTTAATACCCCAGGGTGCTAAACATGAACATCTGAAACCTGGACATTACCCGTATTTCAAAGTTTTAACTAAGCCTCAATACAGAACATGGGTGTTTTTACAAGGACTGTTTAATAGCTCAGAATTAGAATGTTTTTATGCCAATTTCAAAAGCCTTAAACTGTTCAAACTGGCTAATAAATAGTGGTCTGCACAATGCCCATTTATCCAACCTAGGTCTTTCTGATGATGAGTTATGAAAATATAATAAAGAAATAAAGTTAAAATTGAGAAAAATAAGACTGAAGATAAAATATTGTTTTATTTATATTTCCTGTGCTCCCCATGTTTGTATTACATGGAAGAAGAAATCCTGTTGTGTATTTAGTACTCCTGTGTGAATTAAAGATCAGTATCGATCTAGAGTTTGCAAAAAATGAGGATAAATTCCTGCTTCAAAACTAAAGAAATGAAAAGAAGCAACAATAAGTTTCACAGCTTCCTGTGAATAACCAGACAAAATAATACATTTCTGAACAGTAATGTAACAATGTTTAGGTTTATTTCTAGTCATCAATAAATAATGCAAGAAAAGGGCCTGTAGGAAACCAACTGTTCATTTGCGTCTCCAAAACCCCTTAGTGACAAGTCTCTTTAAATAGCATCTTTTGACAGAATTAAAAAAAAAAGCAACTACAGAATTCCAGAAAAGGTGACCTACTGTACGTGCTAAAAATCTGTTACAACTATAGTGTTTGATTAATTGTGAATAAGTTTCAGCCCGGTAAAATCACGAAAGCAAGAAAGAAAATAAAGATTTTGCTTTTTGCACTTCATTTTTTGCTATGACAAAAGGAGGAAAGAACAAGGTGGAAAAAAAATGTCTTCTCTGAATCTTACTGTCCTCCCAGATGACGTTTTGCCCTCTTTTGGGCCCTATTTTTCCCTTCTGAAATACCCGAGTCCTTAGGGGGATAACCAGCAGCACCCTGTGGTGTGTCTGCAACTCCAAGTCATCGCCCCTTGAAGGAACATGGTTATAAAACTGTAACCCACACTGTTTAATTGAACTGAACTGCCATATATTATTGCTGGATGCCATTATTCATAAACAAAAGTTATTGTGTAAACAAAACAAACGATCAAAAAAGACATCCTGTGAGTCAGAACCAGGAGCTCTCTTAAAAGGAGGATGAATGGGAAGTCTTCGCTTTTCCTGTCTCAGCTGCAAACTCTAATATGCACACTTCCCTGACACTTACTAAAACCATACCTCTTTGAACTCTGCTCCCACAGGAGAAGGGTCCTGCTTTTTTAACCTTGAGAATCTAGTCATACTATAAATATTTTTTATTTTTAAGTAAATATATTTATTATTTACTCCCAGACATAAAAAACCCATTAAGATGAAGTTAAGGTTGAGAGTATATATCAGTAAGGTAAGAGTAAAAGCATTATGGGATGTAATGTAATTATCTCAAAACCCCACATATATACCCAGGAAATTCAGTGTTCAGGTTACACTTAAAAGAAACCTAAAGATGTTAAGGTAAGGAATGCACAGTTAAGACACCCAAACAACTTTAACTCTGTCCTGTAGTGATGTCATGAATCAAGCTTGTGGAGAATACTTTGTATTTTTCATACAAAACAAAGAGGTTGAATCCCCATTTTAAGAGCAAAATTGAGCTCAACCTTAAGTATGAAGTCACAACCAGCATCTCCATAATACTGTAGTAACAGGCCGTAATATTGTAGGTCAAGGCCCCACAGTGCTAGCCCTATACAAACAAATCAAAAAAGACAAGTCTCTTTTTGTAAGGCTCTCCATGAAAGTAAACTTCTCCCCCACCCCCCCAATTCCGCCACAGATTTCTCCTTTTCATTTCTTATTCACTTAAATTTGGGGGAAGTGAAGGGCCTGCAATTGTGTGCTTTGCAGGATTATGAAGGCCTGGTGTGCAAGCCATATTATGAATTTTCCATACTGTCCCTGAAGTACTGTTGTGTTTTCTGAAGTTATCTTTTGAAAAACTTTAATCTTCCTGTTCATTAGCATTTTATTGGAATATCAAAACAATATCTTAATATAGTTACAAAATGCTAAATTTTATATAAACTATTTTCCTTTATTGGTGCAACCACTTGTTTTAGACAGTCATTTATAAAAATATACAGAGTTTGTTAGAGGTTCCAAAATCCTTCTGGTACACTGCCAGCCTTAGTTACTTTTAAGTCTATGCAGCACAGCCATTAAACAAACTGATGTTCCTCTGGACCTTCCTCAACAGAATGATTTCCACAGTATGAAAAGCAACAGAGATTTTCAAAAGGAAAGCTTTAAAAATTGAACAATTGAAAAATGAATGACTATCTGGGTGCAAAAGTATGGTACGCTCACTTCAGCTTCCAATGTAAATAAGAACTCTGATTAACATCTTGAAGCAACATTGGATCCACAATGAAAAACCAGATCTTTGCAAATGAAGAATGCTCTTTTAAAGTTTTATTTGTGACCATTTATAAAGTGAACAGTCCTATTGCAAATGGTATCATAACCAATTGATTTAACCTATCGTCTTCCATGTCTTCTGTAACGTTTTAATTGTGGTGTCAAGCAAGTTATTAATTTAGAAAGAAATTGAATGTGGAAAACAGGTCACAAAAACTTCTGAATTACTGATGTTATCTTTACTTTTAACACAGAGGGTTCTCAGAATTATTTCCACACCTATAGCCAATCTGAGACGTTTGTATGGGAAATGGAGACAGTTAAAGGATATTACTTCAAGATTAAAAAACAAAATCAGATGAAGAAATGTGAATCAACTTAGCATTTCAAAAAAATCATGGCTTTGCAGAGAACACAAAACTGAAAATACCATTCCTTCAACTGGAATTCACAGTAAGTTAGCCAACAGCTCAAGCGGGTTTTGGAGACGATCCATATGTTAAAGGCACAAAAGGTCTTCAAACAATCTGTATTTTTAACACCACAAACTGAAAGTGAACATTGCCAAATTCAAACTATGTATCTGAGAAGCAAGGGAGCACTGAAAACCATGATCCACATTCCAAAGATGAAGGAAAGAACTACACTAAAGGATGCCAATTCCTCCAAAAGTCAAGAATTCATGTGTGTTACAGGAAAGGAGAATTACACAGAAAGCTACTTTAATAGTTATCTTAGACCAGACTAATCCCAGATGCACTTACAAGAATACAGGAAATTCTGAGATATTCCCTGTAGTCTCGAGATCCTAGAATAGTGATGCTTAAGTTTTGCAGTACCAAGATCCATCCTGGCACATCGATTCACACAGTATTTTAATCATGAATAAATTAATATTTTGTTTTTAAGGTGGATTTAAGAGTACCTAGCACTCAAGCACATAGTAAGAAATCAGACAAACAATTTAATAGTTCTCTCTTCATGAATCTTTAAACTTTTAAATCTCATCTATTTTCTACCAACTTGAAAACATCCTGCCAACCCTGTAATAAAAAAAATAATCTTCAGAAATAAATCAACTTTCAGCTGTGGAATGTCCACTGATGAACAATCTAACTGTATTCTCACTGAGCCACATAAATCCCTCAAGGTCTCCTCCCCTAGTTGGCAAACCTGTCTCTAAATTTGGGTATCAACAAGATATAGTGTTAAATATTTACCAAGGTTTGAAATCACTGTCTACATGCATCTTGTTTGTAGCAGCTGCTTGGAAAAAAAATCATCACTGAAATTTATCACTGCAAGGTGTCATTGATTCTCAAACATAGTAAATGAATTTTTGCAACATTGTGACCAGGATGAGAGCTGATCAAGTACTGCAGATTTGTTTATGCCTCTTCATAATACCATGATGTAACTTTTGACCATATCATCCTTAAAATAAAATTCTTATTTGTCTAGTTGTACTTAAACTATTTCCCACTAAGCCAATTTAAAATTCATGATCTGTAGATGTCAAAGTAACACTGGTTTTTCAAATCAGTCATCTACTTATGGAAAGATTGATAGGATCATACAGATTTCTTATTGGATAGGCAATTTATTTACTTCACACTATTCTCCCGAGCGTGAGTTATCTTAGCAAAACCATCGACAGATGCAAGTGATATTTCACAAATTGAATTTTCTGTTGATTTCCTTATTCCACTTAATTCTTTTGGCAGAAGCAAAGGGAATTAGATTTTCTCACAATTATTATGAGCTGAGAACACCACCACTTAAATCAGCAGTAAGGTGGAAAGATACAGCAGCAAAAACGTGCAAACAATAACAGTCTGATCACTGAAATGAGATACAGTAAAATCAGAAGGGGCACATAATTAATAGATTATACTCTGAGATAGTGTAATGCCGACAGACCCTGGTTGTTGGTGGGCGGGATTGAACCTGGGGCCTCTGGAGCTCAGTGCATGAGCCTGTACAGCATGAGCTAAAAGCCAACTGGCTGTTAACTAAGGCTGTAGAGCAAACTCATTAATCTCTCTCTAAGTGTCAGGGTGGTTAAACACTGGAATAAATTGCCTAAGGAGGTTGTGGAATCTCCATCTCTGGAGATATTTAAGAGTAGGTTAGATAAATGTCTATCAGGGATAGTCTAGACAGTATTTGGTCCTGCCATGAGGGCAGGGGACTGGACTCGATGACCTCTCGAGGTCCCTTCCAGTCCTAGAATCTATGAATAAGTGGTCTTGGTGCCACTAGATGGAATAGAGCACCACACCCAGGAGTGTGTGGGTTACAATAGCAGATGCACAACTAGTAAAACAGAATTGTTCCAGTCAGACCTTAATAAATATCCATGAACTAAAATAAGGGGAGGGGAAAAGTAGTCCCCAATTTACAATTAAAGATGGATTTAAGTGGTGTTTGGCTCTACTAAACTCTTGAACTAATCAAATGAAGAAAACAGCACCATAATGAGTCTTAATCAAATCTAATCTGGTACAAACAGTCTCTTGACAGCTATAGATATCCTAATTATGAGGCAAAATGTAAATGAAAATAGGATTAATTGCTATGGAGTCCCTGTTCTCCTACCTGAGCAAAGGTGTCTCAGCACAGATGGGTATTCTCTCTTCCAGGTCAAGAGAAATTTCTTTAGCCTTACAACCAGTTATATTATCTGGCGATACCTAACAAAAGGTGATCTAAGTGAGAGGCTCTATATCGGTGGTGGGCAACCTGCGGCCCGTCAGCGTAATCTGCTGGCGGGCCATCAGACAGTTTGTTTACATTTGCATGGCCGCCTGCAGCTTCCAGTGGACTGCAGGTTGCCCACCATTGCTCTATATTTTGACTGAGAGAGACAGGGCCGGCTCCAGGCACCTGCTTAACAAGCAGGTGCTTGGGGCGGCCAAAGGAGAGGGGCGGCACCTGCGGCAATTTGGGGGAGCGAAGGACCTGCCGCTGAACTGCTGCCGCCGATCGTGGCTTTCCCGCCCCCCCCAATTGCCGCCGCCGATCGCGGCTTTTTTTTTTTTTTCCTTGGGGCGGCAGAAATGCTGGAGCCAGCACTGGACAGAGAGGAGAGTGAGAGAAAGCTGAAATAATCAAGTAATCTAGCAGAAGAGTCCAGGAGACAGGATTTTATATAGATTAAAAAAAGAATAGGGAATCCAAGTGAACAGCTTCAGATTTTACTACCTCTTACTTGCTTCTGCAATACAGATCAGTAGATGTAGTAATGTCAAATGGAGAGGAAAAATTAAGGTAAAGGGAAGCAGTCTAGGGAGAAAAGGAAAGCTATTTTTAGGACAACCAGATCCCCTTCAGATTACCTTCATAGCCTGAACTAAAAGCTATAAAATGCCCAGAAAGTTTCCTCAATGTTGTCAAAGATGAGCATTTAATATACAGTTGTTCTGGCATATTTTCCTCCCTTTGTTGAATAAGTGCAAAGAGGCAATATAAACATCTTATTTTCCTAAGTGACAGTATAGGGCCACAGAATTTCAAGGGCACTTTAAAAAAAATAAAATAAAAAGGGGCAACATATACTCCTTTTCAGCCATGTATGTTCCATTCTCTTCTATTCAAACTAAAACGCTTTTGCCTTATATGTGTTTTTCTTTGTCACAATCAAATGGGAAAGCTTTTACCATCCCTTAAATAAAGAGTGGTTAAGGCTTTTCTTGCCTGTGAGAGAATTCCTTCAATAGATTTTTTACACAATTCCCCAGAATCTAAGCTTTAAGATTCAGGGCTTGTTTACACAGCAAGCCAGGATGTGACTCTACAATGCACAAGCTCGCCGAGCAGTAAGGTCCCACATAAATACAGGAGGTCAGACTAAATGATTTAATGGTCCCTCTATGAAAATATGAAACATGGACACTGCTACAGCCCAGCGGAAGTCTCACAGCAAGGCTTAGCATACTGTACTTACAAGTAAAAGTATGCACAGCTGCACACTGGGACTTCTGCTGTGGTGTAGCAGCGTTCACACAGGACATTCCTGGGCAGCAAGGCAGTGCCCTGTAGAATCACACTCTGACGTGCAGTGCAGTAACTTGCCATGTAGCCAAGCCCTCAGTATCAACCATTGTGGGTAGAACATCTTGTTCAGTGCTGATGCTCACATCAGGCATGTTCTGATTTTCGAATTATCAGAACTTTGCTCATCCTTAAGTGGAGCATAGTAACAAACAAACAAAGGAAGTGTTTTACATCAATTAAATAGAGCCGCAGTATGTTCGCTAATTAAATGAGAACAATTTGGGGGTGAGTTCTGATTTCCCTGACTTCATCAAGGAGTCTGCCCCAGGCAAAAGGGATGAGTAAATAAACTGAACTAACAAGTCTCTAAAAATATCCTGCACCAGTGGGGAAAAACTCCATTAAAGTATTTTTTTTTAAACCAGTGATAAACATCAATCCAAATTTTTCGATCCAGTCTCCACATCTTACTGTGGGAGAAAGTTGCAATTCTCCATATTCCTGTCACTCTAGTTTGGAGCTAGTGAAGGGTATTTTTAATCTATTCCGGTAAGGAAAGGATCCCAATTTTTAATGAAGATAGATAATTTGGTCTCTCCTGCAATATATATGCTTGTTAGCTTGACTACTCTCTCTGAGACTGTTGTACTAAATTAGGAGGGATGGGACTTTTCAACTTCTCAGCACTGACTGGTCTGACAACAAATAATAGAGCATCAATCAACCTCCCTCTCATCTAATTAGCAAGCAAAGTCCATTGACTGATAACGTGAATCTAAAATATGACTTATCCTATTATAATCCGTATGCTGATATTAGACATTTTCAGGAGATGGCAGAGTAAATATCAGCCCTGTTTACAAATACCCCAGCATTCCCTATAGTTTTGCAAAAGGAAGGATATAACTTGGCAAGGTGATAATATCCTGAATCTCAGTGCATGAGAGGGATCTGGTTTGGGCTGCCCACATAAGGCCCAATGGTGCAATATGCTGAGCATCCTCAACATCCAATTACTTCAATAAGAGTTAAATGTGAATAGGTTTAAATAAAAAACACTTTTTTAATGGATTTTTTTCATTGGGCGAGTCCGATGGGCCAGCTTTTGCAATCCATTACAGGTTGATGGAAGGGTCACACTGGCCTATTACGGACTGCAAAATGGGTTTGAGTCATACAACAAAAACATTGTTTAAAAACTAGTTTGAGCCTTAAAAACCAGTGAGATCTGTAGTGTCCTGTGTGAACATGAAACAAAATGCAGTTGTCGTATTTTGGTCATTTGGGGCTGAGGGTGGGGGATCTGGTGAGGGGAATGCTCTTGAGCCTTCTTGTGGGCCCCAGAGAAAGGGAGACATAGGGAGGGAGGAGCCATTTTCCAGGTTACCCCCCCAAAATTAAAGCAGCTCCTCCATAATATTCATGCTTCTCCCATCCCCACACTAATTCATGTTTCCCTCCTGCATACTTAATGTAGGGTCCCCTTTCTCCCTTTCTGTTAAGGCAAGACTCCTCCAAATTGAATGCCTGTTGATTCCTCTCTGTCTTGGGGTGGGGGTGGCAGCTGCTGTTGCAGGGGCCAGCCTGATCCCAAGTTGCTTTTGCTCTTGTTATAGGCCTATCTGTTCCTCTCTCCCCTGCCTGCAAAGGATCATGAAAGAGAAGGAGGGGGAGCTACCCAGAAGCTAAGAGAAAATTTTGGATAGGGTAAGGGGGAGAAAGGGGAGGACCTGACAATTCACAAAGGGGGAAAAGGAGAGGAGGGACCAGAAAGAGCTCAGCTGCCTGGGCCCAGCTCTGCTCCCACCTCCCTTCTCCTTGTGCCTGTGAATTATGCGTGGGCCCTGCAGAATGGCTCCCTCCTCTTCCCTAACTAAAATCTACTGTTGGCTCCTGCCAGCTCTTTAGACCCCCTTTTTGTTCCTAGGAGAGGAGGGACAGAGAAAAGCATGGGGCACAGAGCTATAACAGGAGGGTTCTCCTTCTCCTGCTACCTACAAGCCAGCAGCAACTTGTTCTCTGGAGTACACTGCTTGAGAAACTGGTATGGGAGGACTGGGACTGGACTGAATGCCACATAATCCCATACATAAAAAAAAATAATACATCCGAGAGCCCTAATGGTGTTGATTTTACTTTTTGCGCTACTGGGGCAATTACAGATACTGATTCAACTTCTTTTGTTTACAGTTTGTCTCTATCAGTTTCACTTGCTGGTTCTCCTGAATTAGCAGAGCGTTGCAAATGTTTGGGTTTCAAATCCTGCAAGAGATGTTTCCACTGAAAACTTAAAGTTCATGGACATTTTTCTACTGCAGCTTATCTTTGCAAAGATTTTGTTTTTTTACAAAACAAATGATGAGCCTAAAACTACCTGACAGTGCCCCTTTAAAGATTTCTGACATGGACAGGTGATTGCTGAGGTCTGCAGATGACAAAAGGGGAGGGCCAAGAGAAAAATTCAGTTGAAAAGTTTAAAGGCTCAATTATTTGGGCTCAGGTAAACTTTTTTATTAAACACGAAGTAAATTCTGTGGCCACACATAAGGTTCACAAACATATGAAGCAGTTTACATACCCATCATTCAAGAAATCTATGAGAGCACTTCAAATTTCTTTGGTGTATACAGTGAAAAGCATTCATCAAAAGAGAAGCAAGAAAGGGTTAGAGAAGCTCAACTAACCACTGAAGGATACTTAGACTCAAGGACCTGGCACTTTCACCATCTTCTTTTGTAAAATAGAATGTGATCTCACACTGGGCAGGACAGAGAAAGGTCTCAATTACAAAATACCAGACCGTGCAAAGGAAGCAGGGGAGACAGTGCAAATACTTTAGTTTTCAGTGTCAGCTTTGTACCAGATACAGTGCATCACATCTTATATAAAATAATATTGTATGCACTCTACTCATTCTTCTATTTTCTAGTGTTTAGTGTGTCATGTGTACATTACTCTCCACTTGTTCCTCATGAGGTGAAGTAAAACTGGAATGTGCAGCTCTCTTTTTCCCCTTCATTCTCATTATGGGTCACCTTCATAGCTAGGTGTGTAGTTCCCTCCTGCTGTGCTTCTGCTCCTCCATAATCAAGCTTTCTCTGCCAACAGTTCCAATTCTGGAACAAAACCATTCTCCTCTATGGTATACTACAAGGTTCAGTTCTCATCCCACGTCTTTTTTTCTATATATCTTCTGCCTCTTGGCCTTTTTCTCTCTACTTTCAATTGTATGTAAACCCTCCTGTGCCTTGGCTTAGTCAATTTGTGATTTCTGTCTAAAATTATTTTAGTTAAGTATCTCAGAAGAACCACCCTTCTCTTGAGAGACAAGGTGGGGGAGGTAATATCTTTTATTGGACCAACTTCTATTGGTGAGAGAGACGAGCTTTATTACACAGAAGCCACAGATATTATAACAATCTATATCCCACAAACACCCCCTCCCCTGCCCAGATGCTTCCCTCCCCTCTGTTCCTCCCTATGACTGGAGGGGTGTTAATCGACCATATGACCCTGAAAGGTCCCTTGAAATGTGTTAAATATTCATGCTAAACAATGTGTTCTATCTTGTATTTAGCTGTGACACTCCCAGACCTGAAGAAGAGCTCTGTGTAAGTTTGAAAGCTTATCATACCATAAACTGGAAACTCCTATTACTCAAGTTTCTCCTACCTCACATCCCAAATAGTAAGTCACATTCCTAATCACACCAGGTACCTTGACTGTCTGGCAATATGAGAAGCCACTTAAATGAAATAATTATGTTTGCTCTACAGCTTTAATTATGCATCCCATTCAGATGAAAGTCTAACAGATCAGTTTCTGTTCTTGCCAATGGGTTTTTTTGAATCAGTGACCATAAAAGTTCACTTTTAGCAACATAATATTGCCTAGCTAAAAATGAAGGCACTATATTTCCTTTCTTCACAATCTCTTCATTAATCTGGAACAGGCCTCATAACCCGCTATGACCTTTTCAACAGTATGTTTGGGGAGCACAAAATGCAGAAAGATACCAGAAAGATTACTTAACCTGTTTTCCTTCCTTCCTTCCATCCATCTATCTAAATACTGCTGCATAGTCAGTGCAAGTGAACATATGGTTAGCTGCTACAAAGGGCCCCAAACCTAAAGGCAGATTTATGACTAACATTTTCTGATATTAGTTCCTTTAGGTGTGATGAAACAGTTTACATTTCAGGTTGTTTTATCATCTATGTAACTTGAGAGAAGACAGAAGCTGAAATTCCTACCTTCTTGATCAGGGCACAGTGGAAAAAAAATATATAGTAAATTTAATCATCCATATCGCCAGGAGGATTTTATTTTATTTTTTTTATTGCTCATCTAATCTCTTGAGCCTTGCACTAAATTGATGTCATGATTTTAGTGGAATGAAATCAAAGAGAAATGCCATGTCTTAATTTAAAGTTCCCTGATCCTTTGATGCTAGAAGTCTGGATTTTTCACACACAAATTAAGCTGCTGTAATAGACATGCCACTGCCTAAGGAACCAAAAAACATGCCAGAATAATTTCTCTCTCACCTCAGCTTTGCGGATACTCTCTCTGGCTTCATCTATTTTCTGTTCCAGTTCTGCTCGGCTTTGTTCAGACACCACAGGGCCATGGCATTCTAACTCCTCAAGTGCCTATCAAAAATAAGAGAAAGATGTCATATACTTGGTACATTCATGTGCACTGTCTATAAGATAGTATCTGAGACAATTCACAGAACTAATCATATTCAGATGCCAGAGTGATGAGTAGTGCTACACTGCAGGATAAAAACTCTGCAGACTAATGCAACCCCATTTAAAAAGGTTCAATCTTTTCTAGGTAAAATTATATCATAGGAAAACTATTCTGAAAATGCCCCAAAATCCTAGTAAAGCATCATGATGTTACAACTATGATCTAACATTCAAGTGACACTTCAGGTGTAAAGATCATCATGAGACCAAGAGTGTGAAGACAATCCCATCAAAACCCACATACTTTACAGTGCTTGTTGAAGGAATGAGTTGAGAGATGATGAGTGGTAAGACAAGGTAGGATGGGTGATTTATTTTGTGTGAGCATGGCTTGACTGGTTGGGGCAACTTGCATTCCGGATTTGTATGTCTGCAAGAGCACAAAGTGCTTTTGGGTGAGAGGATTAAAAGAGAGCTGGAGAAAATAAAACAATAATAATCATAATCCTCAAAGTAAATCAACAAAATAACTCCCTGATTCTGGAAAACACTTAAATATTTACTTAATTTTAAGTATGTGTTTAATGCCCCCTGACTTCAGCATATTCTTAAGTGCTAGTGTGAATAGAGGTGCTTTCTTGAAGTGAAGCCCCAGTGAGAAAAATAATCACAAAAATTGTCAAGTCAATGCTGCTGGTAGTCTCACTAAGACATGATACGAGGTGTCCACCCCTCCTGTGCACTTCAACATTAAATTCAAATTATTATAAACCATGTAATAGATCTTAATTTAGCATCTCTTCAGCTTGTTTGTATTTTTCTCATGTCACCTGATGCATTTATTTATTTTCAACCTACCCGTTGATTATGGATGATGTTTTTGTGCTCACGTGCCACACGGGTGGCCCATTTCCGGGCTTCCTTGTTTAGGCTGTGCTCCTCCGTTGTCCCGGTTTCAGATTCCAGTTGTCGACTCTGGAACACAAATCAGAAAGTGAGTAGTGTGCTAAGGATTTTGGGGCTGTCTCCATGTATAATACTGTTACTAAGCAACCTGACAACTTTATTTAATTCATAATTATCAGGTTCTTGTAAATTCCTTGCCCGGGCCCTTGTTGGTATGAAATGAGACAACAAAGAGGGAAAAGCTCTGTTTTTCATAAGCTTTGGCATGATACTGTGTTGTGGAAAATGACTATAAAAGCAAATTGAAGTTCAAAAGAATTTACAATTTACTATTTTGAAGACAAGTCATCTTTACCAGGGAGACAATGCGAGAGTTTTTTTTTAAATGAAAGACATTCTTGAAGTAGAACACTGAAGTATTATTCACCACGGCACAATATCATGGAACTGAAAAAGAATCAATGCCCCCAAAATAAACTGCTATCCTTAGTTTCCCAGGTAAATATGCATTTTAGGCAGTATTTAAAAATAGGCATTTCATATGATGTGATGGATCATTTAGGCTTTGTTCAAAAAATGGCATTTTAAAACATTATATATTTAAAAAAATACAAATTGGAAAATCAAATTACAATTTCATATGGATTTTAAAGAGTTAACAAAATATGGTACACACATTTACCTGGGATCAAAAAGTTCTCTCTCCCTCAGTACTTCACATGCCAATTTTCAGACTAAGGATTCTATATCAGAGATATTTGTTGATGATACTGTGCTACCATTATGTCAACTCAGACTTGCTCCAGTAATTGAGAAAGTAAATCTCTCCCCTCCCATCAGATAAAGTGATATCAGAAGTCAAGAATCTGAAGGTTTCCCAGTTTTGTACTGAATCGATCCTGTTCAGTCTGGATATAGAAGACAAGTTGTTCCATATTTACCCATCATCTCTGTCTCCCATTAAAAATTTTTTTTTTTTGCATTACTGTCATAGCAGATTATCCAATGCATTGATGTATAAATCAATACATTTAGGACAAAAACGACTAAAGTTTTACCACCTACTCAGTCCCCATCCTTTCCAGAAAGCATATCTTGCGATATTCCTTAACTATTTATCCAGTTCTGGACAAATTTTGCTCTTGGTATACTGAATAGTGATAACCCTATAAAGATCATTCCTTTCTGATGAAGTGGGCATTCACCCACGAAAGCTTATGCTCCAATACTTCTGTTAGTCTTAAAGGTGCCACAGGACCCTCTGTTCCTTTCTGATCCAATCTCAATACTCCCCCCCTCCAAAAATAGGCATTAGAGTTGGAAGAAATATGCCTAGGTCATCTTGTTCACCCCCACTGCCAATGCAGAACTGTCCCTTACAGTACACTCTCTAGTGCTTTCTTGTATGACTATGTCTCAGGCCAATGGATCTCACTACCAGAAAGTTTCTTGATCAGTCTAATATTTGTGTTTAATTTCAATCCATAACTCATTCTATGCCTAGTACCACAGGAAAACATTCTTTCTTCATTAGTGTAACCTGGTACACCATTTAGTTTTGTACACTCTTAGACACAGACTAGAGGAAGATAGCTGTTGCCTCAAAGGCCACGTGAAAGTAGTAGTAGTAGTGTTTTATCAAGAGATTTCAATTAAAAAAAAAAAAAAAAAGAAGATTGTGTGGTACACAAGAAGGGAAGAGTTTCAGACATAAGAGGCAGCTTCGAACTAGATACAAAAACAAGTGTGAAGAAGCTAGCAAACAAGAAGGCTTTGAGGAGGGCAGACTGAGAGGAGAGGAAGATTAGGAGAAAAATCAGAGCAGAAAGACAAGGAATGAGTTGATCAATTCTTTTTGGGAATATATGAAAAGTTTGAAATTGATGCAGAGTTTGACAGGAGAGTGTGTGGATTTAATAGGGTGAGTGTCATGATTTGTGTGGCAGGAAAGGAAGATTTTAGTAGCAACATTGAGGTGAAAAGGGAGAAAGATTTTTCACCTTTAGATTATAAGGCCTTCAAGGGAGAGACCCTATAAGTGATTTGCACTGACATTCATACAATGTCATGTACACTGTGATACAATACAATTATTACTAGTAATTTTAAGAGCGATAAATGTAATGCGTCACTCCTGGATGGGTCACTAGTAGTGGGATTGACCTTGGATCTGTGGATCTAAAAGCATGAGACATCCACAATCAGTAGTTCTCTTACCTCAAAGCCAGAGGCAAAATCAAACCTTTATATGGTTCAGCCACTAGAAGGGGACAGAGAACCACACTGTTACAGAGCAATAAGAGCAGCAGGATTTGGAGAACCAAGCTTTGGAGGACATGAAGGATGAGGAGGGAGACGATTTACGTAAGACTGAGCTTGAAAGCCTGAGTGGTAGAAGGATAGAGCTGTCTACAACAAGAAAAGAGGAAAAGTAAGGTGGATTTTTTTTCCAGGTTCAGTATCATTCAGTTGCCTTCTGCATGTATTTTTAATTTCTGTAGGTACCTCTGAATGATTTCTCTCAGTGTTTACAACACATCCCAATTTATTATCCATCTCAAAATATGCCCCTAGACGATGTCTTTATCACCTATTGCAAACAGATTATTGCATAGGTCATGTGCATGTACTCCAGGTGCTTACAAAGCATAATAAAAGGGACACCACTTCATTTTCCCCATGCTTTCTTAATTAAACCTTTCTTATTATAAGTTTCCTTCCATAGCTCAGAGTTCACAGCCAGTAAGGTATCATCAAGAACCTTGTCTGACTTTGCCTTCCTTGTTACTCATAGAAATCATCTCTGTAACAAATTACCAACGTGCCCACCGATTGGCTCCCTGTAGTCCTGGTTCTCTTGCATATTTAGTTTAGATAAAATATATCTTCTCCATTTCAATTGCTTGATAATATTTTGCATTATCTTAAGTGTATTTTTATTTTTTTATTACAGTATTTGAATAGAAAATAAAAAAAGCAAATTTAGATGCTGGCCCTCTGAGTATGGACTGTTAGTGGATTGTGATGGTTATACCAGTTGGTTATTTATTACACAGTATTGTTTCCAAAGAGCCCTCATCCTGACTTGAACTCCAATGTCAAAATATTAATTAAAATAGAGCTTTATTTTAAAAAAATCATGCAGGTCACATTTCTCAAAAAGCATCTTAACTGGATCAGTACCTTCCATCCTAAAATTAGAGGGAATAATAACTAGATATTGTACAAGTTAATTTATATCAGCATTTATACAATTCTTTTATTATTAAACATTTATACCGCAGCATCACCTAGGGTACATCTATACTTACCTCTGGCTCCGGCGGTAAGCAATCGATCTTCTGGGATCAATTTATCGCGTCTTGTCTAGACGCGATAAAAATCGATCCCAGAAGTGCTCGCCGTCGATGCCAGTACTCCTGCTTCGCGAGAGGAGTACGCGGAGTCAACGGGGGAGCCTGCCTGCTGCGTGTGGACCCGCGGTAAGTTCGAACTAAGATACTTCGACTTCAGCTACGTTATTCACGTAGCTGAAGTTGCGTATCTTATTTCGAAGTGGGGGGTTAGTGTGGACCAGCCCCCAGACACCTCAATCAAGTGCTGCATGAACAAATACAAAGACACATTGCTTCCTGAGAAGAGCTCACTAAGAAGAAAGTTTACAATCTCATTTGCACTGTCAAAAACATTTACAAACATTAACTTTCAAATCCTGTTTACCAGATAAGTCTTCAACTTAGATCCCTATCCTGGAAACACTTAGGCATGTGCTCTACTGTAGTGGTTCTCAATCAGGAGTACATGTACCCCTGGGGGCATACAGGAGTCTTGCTGGGGGTACATAAACTCATCTAGCTATTTGCCTAGTTTTACAACAGGCTACATAAATAGCACTGGCAAAGTTAGTACAAACTAAAATTTCAGACCGACAAAATGAGAAAGTCAGCAATCTTTCAGTAATAGTGGACTACAGCCCACTTCTTCAGATGCATATAGATTCTATATGCATCCGAAGAAGTGGGCTGTAGTCCACGAAAGCTTATGCTCTAATAAATTTGTTAGTCTCTAAGGTGCCACAAGTACTCCTGTTCTTCTTTTTGCGGATACAGACTAACACGGTTGCTACTCTGAAATCAGTAATAGTGTGGCTCTGACACTTTTGTACTTTTATGTCTGATTTTGTAAGCAAGTAGTTTATAAGTGAGGTGAAACTTGGGGGTAGGCAAGACAAATCTAACTCCTGAAAGAGGTACAGTAGTCTGGAAAGGTTGAGAACCACTGCTCTAGTGTATCAAACAATCTACTTGTTTTCACTTTCAAGACCCTTCAGGACCTATCCCCACCCTACCTATCTTTCATACAGTATCGAAAGTTTGACTCCCGCATCTGATGGTGGCAGACTATATTAGTCTCTATCTCTCGCTCAATAAATTCACTAACAAGCACCTTTGTGCTTTCTCCCATGCTGCCCTTCACCCTTGAGAGGAGACAACCATAAAAAGCTAACTCATTATTCTCCTTCAAATCCCTCCTTAAAACTCTTTCGCCACAAAGCCTATAAAAACACACTTGACAACAGTCAGGCTATTGGTGTGCGGGGGTTACTGCCTATCATGCTGACCAAAACTGTCTCATTGTTTTCTGTACTCCTGTTGGGCTGTCTATAGCGATTGGTTTTCTTTTGTCTTATATTTAGGTTGGAAGCTCTTTGCGGGCAGGGACTGTTTTTGTTCTATGTTTGTACAGCACCTAGCACAATGCAGTCCTAGGCCATGACAGGGGCTCCTAGGCATCATGATAATACAAACAACGTTTAATAAAAGATGCTTAATTTTAAACATGGGAGCAATCCCACTGATTTCCAATTACTTCACCGGGACCACTCACATGCGCCAAGTGTTTAGGATTGGGGTCTTCATTTGTTGCAAGGCATCCGACTTGATTTAACATCTTTCAAAAAGAGGAAAACTAATCTGCTTCTGCTGGCTAGAGAGCCAAGAAAGGGCCCAACAAGCTGAGCTAAATATAGATGAACTTTCTGCTTTAGTCTCTCAGCTTGGAGTACAGTGAAAACAGTGTCAAGTGCTAAAACTCAGTCTTTTAAAGCAAGCAAACAAAATACCTGGTCACCTAAAGAACATGAAGTCAATGACTGGTTGCAAAGTTGAGAGACTAGCAATTATATGCTGGTTCTCAAAAAAATTACTGTATTTAATTTGTAGTCATGTCTCCAACTTTTGTCCAAACGGCTATTACAGGTGCAGGATTTGTCTTACAGAGGCAAGTATGCAGCTTGTATATACTCGTACATGCAATTATGCTGGATACAGATTGCACACTTGTAGTTTTGGCAGTAAGAAATGCTCACTCCCTTGAACCTAATAAAAGCTCAACGCGTTTTTCTAGTCAAAAAATAACTGTTTGACAAAGAATAGAAAGAAGTAAACATACACTATATGCAAACCACTAACACAAAGCACACCTAAAAATCTCTGCCAGTACTTTTTAAAAGTTCAAAATACGATGCTACCATGCCAATGTCACATTGCAAGACCTACCTTGTGATCAAACCCTTTTCTGGGATATGCATGACTTAAGTTTCAGATAGCTGACATCTAAACAGTAGCACTCAAGAAAAGCATCAGACAAATTTGGTGCCTGTTTTGTTATTATATAGAACAACTCATTTAATTTTAGTTATTAAGAGTCAGCTGGGACTGCCCTTGCATTTCAGAAAGATGGCATTTTTTTTTAATTGTGAACAGGAGCAGCACCAGCCTCTTCCTAGTGGACCAGACAGAAAACTGGGGGGGCTGTGCCCCCCCCCTTGCCACAAAGCCTGGCCCCCCTCCATGGCGAGATCGGACTGCAAGCCAGAGCCAGGCAGCGTGGGGCGCTGGCTGCTCACAGCCGATAAGTGCTGCCAGGGTTGGGGCACCTGGCTCCGGGGCCAGCTGAGCCCTCGGGTAGCAGCTACTGTGGGGGGTGGGGCACAGGAGCCCGGGCCAGAGTAGGTCAGTACAGGCTGCAGCGGGAAGCCCCGGACCTTCCACCTGCTGTGGGTGGCATGGCTCCAGTAGGTGGGGACACGGGCTGGGGGCTGTTCTGGGCCCCCTGACCCTCCACCTGGGCTTACTTCTCTGCAGCTGCTGGAGCTGGGTTCCCGGCCAGCAGCCGCCGCTCTCTTGGCTCTGTCTTCAGAGCTGGGCGGCCGGAGAGCAGTAGCTGCTACAGCAGGGGCGGGCAAAGTTTTTGGCCTGAGAGCTGCATCGGGTCTCATAAATTGTATGGAGGGCTGTGGGCCGGCCCCCCACCTCTTATCTGCCCTCCCCCAGGACTCCTGCCCCATCCAACACCCCCCGGGACTCCTGCCCCATCCACACACCCCCGCTCCCTATCCCCTGATCGCCCTGGACCCCCACCACCCCATCCAACCCCTCCTCTCATTCCTGACCCCCCCTCCCGGGACCCCTACCCCATCCAACCTCCTATCCCACCCCCACACCCTGACCACCACCCCGAACTCCCCTGCCCTCTATCCAACCCTCCCTGCTCCGTGCCCCCTTACCACGCTGCCTGGAGCACTGGTGGTGCTGGAGCTGGGCCACGCTGCCACCACCACACAGCACAGGGTCAGGCCAGGCTCTCCAGCTGCGCTACCCCAGGAGCTCACAGCCCCGCCACCCAGAGCATTGCGCCGGTGGCGGAGCGAGTGAGCTGAGGCTGCGGGGGAGGGAGGACAATGGGGGAGGGGTAGAGGCTAGCCTCCCGGGCCAGGAGCTCGGGGGCTGGTCAGGATGGTCCCGCAGGCCATAGTTTGTCCACCTCTGTGCTACGGCGTGGCTGAGGCAAATTTTGGGGTGGCTATAACCCTTGGAAGCCCCCAGAACTGACCCGATTGTGAACAAGACATTGTTTAAAAAAAAAAAAAAACCACACACACACTATAATTCCAAGGACATTCTTTTGTTCTGATCAAGAGATTCCAAGAGGACCCTGACCTGTTATTGGGTTAACTGAAACATAATACATACTTCACGTCAAAAGTAAAAACAACCCAAAGAAGGGCTTAGTTTAGTCACTATTGTTCATTTAACTGCATGATTCTGCTATTGTAATTTATCAAAAATTCTGAACATTTTAAACCTAAAATCCCTATTTTTTACTTTAATGTCAATAATTTATTGCCTTATTGTTCAAAGCCTTTTTGGTTCACCTTGTTAATAAATAAAGAGCATGTGTCTGTTTCAAAAACTGCTTTCACCTAATTTTTTTCTATCACCTCACTACTGCTAATCTCGGAACTCCCAGCTAAAATAAGAAGCAGGGTTATACTGGCAAGTGAGAGGGTAAAAAAGGGTAAATTTGGGCATATTTCCTGAAGTCCATATGGAGGGTTAGCACATTGTGTCTGTATGGAGGCCCCATATGGTGAGGGTTGTGGGGTTTTTTTTTTTTGTTTTGTTTTTTTTGATTACACACATTTTGAGGCACCTTATGTCCAGTAGTGTGCTGCTTCTTACCTCTCCTAGTTCAATTCTTTCTTCTGCCAAGGAAGAGAAGCATGGGTGAAAAATGCAATGATGCAAAATGATCAGGAGGATCAGCTTGAGTTCTCTGTACATACCAATTACCATTATGGTGTGTGAAAGGCCAGGGGAACACCCCATCAAACATAAGGCAACACGAAGTTGTCAATTAAAAATAAAAGATCCATTTTCATCACAGAGAGGCTGGTTCTAGGATGTATGCATGGAGAAAGGGGTGCCAGGCTTTCCAGTGTCATCTGGGCCTCTTGACAATCTTGGGAAAATAACAATCCATTACAAATTGTTGGCTAAAGGTAAATTCTCTACACTAAAATATTTTACTGTTGGCAAATAAAGCTCCATTTAATTTGTCCGTTGAGACTAGGCATAACGGAAATAGTCTTTATTTGAATCGCTTTTCATATGGAAGAAGTAATTGTAAAGACATTCTGTACTGTTGAAATTAACAATTCATTGAGTAAGTTCCTTTAGGGAGTTGGATATTTATTTATTGTGCATTTGGATTGCAATGTGATATCCATTTTTGGGATCACAGCTTCACTTCAGATTACTACTACAGCAGTGAATTTTCTCTTTAATACACTAAAACACCCATGGGGTTGTCAAAGTAGCGGAGGCCAGGCATTTTAGGATGGAGTTATGGACAAGCTATAGCTTTGCCTCTCTCTGCCTCCATGTTCCTTTTAGGAAAAGAAAGGGCTGGAATCTCAAATTGCTTTGTCTTTATGGAGCATGTTAGAAATAGTTCTCAAATACTGTCTAGAATTTTAATTTCTGGAACTCCTAATTTCTCTGTCATCATGGCTAGCACTGTCAGATGTTGGTGATCAATAGCACTACTAGACCTCATTGGTGATTTGAGCTCCTCTCTTTATTGTTCCTTACTTACCTACTTAAGTCACTTCATTAGTTTAAATGATTGGGTTTGAAATACTTCTGCACTCTAATTTTTGGTGTTGAATTTTGAATCTTTGATTTATTTTTCATTGTTTATTTAAAAAATATTCATACCCGCTCACTCAAATTCAGTTGAAGGAGCTACAAGAAAAATTAATTTTCTGGTACAGTATAGAGTGAAATTTGCAGAGAAACTCACAATTCCTCACTTTGTACAGACAGCCAACTATCATAGCAGCTGCATTTCCCTCTATCTATTCCCATATACAACACATTGTCTTATAAGCAGAAACACAGAAGAATGGCTGTTTATCAAATATGCACAGTGAAGAGGACGATCTTCTGAATTAGTCTTGGCACAGATACTGACTCTATGGTCATCTATTCTGGTAGTGACTGAAAACATCAGTAGACAGAAGATCTGTGTAACTAGGGGTCTCGCTGTTTTTAAATTACTTTAACAATTGACACTTGTTTTTAACCAATTGTTCAGAATCAGACATGGACAAAGTTTACTGAATGCTGCTATCAGCATGGTCTCTAGATGCCACAAAAATTTATGTACTTAGACATTTTAATTTCCCCATATGCATAGTAAGGCAGGAACCATGTTAAAACTCAGCCACAGCTCACAGATCAGATGACTGAGTTTGTAATTCACCATAATTTTCTTCACAACTGACCTTTTAATAAACTTCAAATATGATTACATATCACAAGCCCCAGATTGTAAACCTGTCCGTAAGGAGGGTCACAAACGAAAGAACCTTCAGTGACATCAGCCACACACAGAATGTGTCAAATTATATGGATAATTTTACAGCTTTACAGAGTCCCCACTTAGGAAAGACACCGGCATTTATTACCAACACCTATCGAACTGAATGGTTGTATTTCTTCTCAGCAGCAATTCATAGTATCTGAAGTGGTAACATTTAACCATATCAAATTTGCTTAATTTCTAGTAAAGCTACATCTAAAAGTTATCTAATTATTTTGTACCATTTTAAAATATGTCAATTTTTTTATACCTTATCAGGTAGGAAATTAGGGCCTGATTTTGCGGACTGTGCAGAAGTAGTCTAATTGGACTTGGAGCTACTCATGAAAGCAAGGACTGCACATCACTGGGTCCTCTTTACTTCTTCACTGACTCACTAAGGAGCCTTAAGTGTAAGTAAGTTTAATTTCACTTACACCCACTTTAAGGCCCTTTCATATTGCCAGAGCGATGTAAAGAGGACCTTAGTGGAAATGAGAATCAGGCCCATATATTTTTATAAAATGTTTCTAGTCTGAGCTGGAACAAGAGTGGACAAACTCACCTGCACGTTCAAGAAAATAGTGAAATTATTATCCCTGCTCCCAAATACAACTTAGGACATCAGGTCTTAAAAGTTATAATCTTCAGCTTGGTCCTTAAGGAACTAAACTGCGGAACACCCACTAATGTTACTGGGACGTTCAATGTTTACTTCCTGCACTGCACCTATGCTGAAAATGTACTAACATCAAAATGTATCTTTAAGTGTGTCTTATAAATTAAATACTTTTTCAAAAAATTAAACTTGGTAAGTTAGTAAATGTTAATGCCAACTAGCACTAGTTTAACCTGGCTGAGAGAAAGACAACAATCCTAATACTGTAACAAGAGATGCTGTAATTACAAAGGCCATGAGTAGAAAAACAGGAAGGAGAATTGCCTCAAAAGTTTAGTGTCAGCTCTTTGTTGCCCTTATTCTCAGTTTTTTGGAGATGCTTTTCATTATTTGTTGCAGTTTCTCACACGATAACATGTAGTTCAAGGAAGGGGATCCTTTTCCAATCAGGAAGTATAAAAAAAGCTGGCTAATCTTCTTTAATATTTTGCCATGCTCTTAAAGATATGCTTATCTAAGTATTGTGGGGATGGACAATATGTATTCTGTACAATGAACTTTGTTGACTTCTGATTAGAAGTTCACTTTGTCTTCTAAACAGAAGTCCTGATGATTAAACTCCCCATTATGTTAGCTATAACGCTCTTCATCTAGAGCCACTGCACAGGTTAACTGAATTCCTTTTCTTCTGGAGGAAAAAAGTGTCCCCCCAAATGCATTTATTTTTTCTACTCATTCTGAAAGGCCTTGTGCGTCTGTAAATTTTCCTCTTTAAAGGAGCAAAAACTAGAGCTGGTTAAGATTTTTTTTTCTGGTCAGAAAATATCAATTCTTCAAAACTGAAATTTCTCCTTTAGAAAAAAGATTTGATTTTGTTGAAATATCCCATTTCAACATTTTTGAAACAAACAAGTTATGGTTTTTGGATCAAAACAACTGTTTAGAAATTTGAGTTAATTTATAGAAAAAATGTAAAAAAGTCAAAATCAAAATGAAATGTCTTGAAATTATCAAAACAAACATTTCAAATGACCTAATTAGAATTTTTTTTCCAGAATTTTGGTTCACAAAAACATTGAAGATGTTGACTTTTTGCCCTGATTCAGGATGGCAAAATTTTCTGACGTACTGAAAATTCTTATGGGTCAGGAAAACAGTTCCTCACTTATCTCTACTAAGAACCTCTCATGGCAACTGTCAATGACTACCTGTTGAGAGAGAGAATTATCAGCTTCCTCCTTTCAGAGGCTGAAGGCACTAGGTTTGCTGCACTCCTAGCTCCTGAGAGCTTTAGACAACTCAGGGACTGTATGACAATCCTTTATATTCCATCGTACTGGGGAGCTCAACAGTCAAGCCAAGCATTCACATTTAAAACCAGGAAATACTGCAATTCATCTGACAGTGGTGCCTAAAACCCCCAAACATGGACCTCAGCTCCACCATGTCAGGAACTTATTCTGCAAGGAAGCTCAAAACGATCCTTTGGAAAAATAGTATTTTAGCTAAGAATGGCAGCTCACTCTGCAGTATATTTTCTTAACCTTTTAGAATGAAAATAATCATGCCTATCCCATTAAAACCCACTGTATCTCAGAAAATCTTCCACACAAAATGGCAAGAAATAAGTGGCAAAAAATGCACAATAGTTCTAAATCTTTCAATTATAATTTGACTTACTAGAAAATGTACCACTTCTGACTGAAATTCAGAAGCAAAAATCTTGAGTGAAAACTTAAAATGTAAAATTATCGTCCCCACTTTCACACAGTTCTAAGTCACCACTCTTGACCCAATTAAGTGAGAAGTATTTGACAGTCAAGACATGAAGCTTTTTATGATTTTCTTAGGTAAATAGAGAATTTCAGAAACAGCTAAAACTCCAGGAAAAGGCTGTGCAAGGGGAAAAAAAAGGAATCCTGAACTTGGGTATGGTCAGGCAAGTGAGAGACAAACTGTCTTTAAAATACTGAGGCATGATGTTTTACATCCTTGGCTCTGAATGCTCTAGCACTGCTTTCTAGAAAGTTCTTGAAGCTCAGAGCATCAGAGATGCATATTTGACAAGGCGGAACACACAGTGACCACCTCAAAGAAGAATCTTATTTGTAATGTTGGGGACTTTATGAAACTAAATTAAGGTTCTATTTCAGATGTGGGTAGTTCTCTAAAAAATGAGAATTTATGTGGTTTGGGGGGCTGGTTATCAGCACATGCTAGTGGCTCCCTTGTATGTTATGAGTCTCAGTCTAATTTTACGTTGACAGAGACAGAGAGAGTTACATGTATTTTTCTCAAATGATCAGTTGGGAGTTACATTGCTTTATTTAGTACATGCCCGGGTTTTCCTACCCCCTGATATCACACATGAAAGCACAGAACTGATATGTATCTACTTAAAAAAATATTGTTGAAGACCCCTTGTCATGTATGTATTACAAATATCTTCAGTTATATTAAAAGATGAAATACTGAGATAAGCCTCTCTATGCATGTCAGAGGAGTGACAAATACACACTTCACTATATATCCTCAAGCTGTGAAATTTTAATTACAAATGATGTGCAAAAGCACAAGATACTGCAGAACGCAAGAAGCTATAAGTGAGAAACTGATCCATACAATTAACATAACATGAAACAAGAAAATGGTAATTTAACGATTAGTTCTCAAAATGGAGCAAGTGAGTTATGTCCTTATATATTATGCATTCAGTTGCTACTTATGCATGACAGTGAATTTAGCACTCACATTAGCATGCATACCAGTAATACCACAAATGCCAAACACTGATGGACAAATACTACCATATACCTCTGCTATAGTCATTCTCATAGCACTGACCGGTGAAGGCTCAATATCCACCAGCTGAACTGCATTAAAACTCTGAATGACAAAGATTGCACAAGGACAGAAACACAGAGCATACAGTTAGAATTACAAGGCACACACAAGTGAGGAAATTCAGCACACGGTACTATGAACAACCTAGCACTTTATGTAAACAATTTGCTCTATGGAGAAGTTAAGCAATTTTAATTTTTGCTTATCGTTTGTTAAGATGGAAAGCCAAAAGATAACATTTTAATTTCAAGGGCGATTTTGTTATAGCGGTTAATGTTTATTTCTGGCCAAGTTACTCATACAGTCCATAACATATCCATTAATACAATTTCTTGATTTAACCATTCAATGTGAGGGCCAGGCCCTTTTTTCCCCCAAGCAGGATTTACCAAGTCTGAACCAAGGAATTAAAAAGCTGTATAAGGTTCTCTGCTATTTTGAACTAAGTTTAGGTTTAAAAAGACTTATACTTAACTCTAGGAGAATGAAAAATCAACATAGACAATTTCTATTTTTAAAAAACCCTTCAGGAACTTATCCATTATACTGTGATTTACTCAATTATAATTTCACCAGTGATTTTTCTGAAAAGTGGAATATGTCAAAAGACTGCATGTATTTAGAAACCATTTTGGAATACAATGTCAACTGTATCCTATTTATTTAAACCAAAAAGTATATATATTTCCTTGAGTCAACTGAAGGGAATAGGACATTTTATTTGGCAAATCATTAAATTGTCTATTTGTAACCTTACCTTTATGGATGTTTGGAGAACCTCACCAGAAAATAACAGAGTTTAATAGGTTTAGCAAAAACTGTTAGCTCAAAACAGAAATCCATGATGTTAGTCATGCAAGCAGGAGGCAAAAATAGTGCACTTCTTTTGCAGGTGACAATACTGGCATCTGTTCAGAGCTTAATTGTAATTACACACCTATTGTGAGCAGAGCTGGTGAAATCAGGTCAGTGACCTCTACCTATTCCAGGAATACCAGCTGTGTTAGTGAACACTGAAAGATTAGCAAACAAGGCTAGTTTCTTACCAGTTTGCCCCCCCAAAACCTTCTTAAGAACAGAACTGGAATAACAGAATCATAGAATTTAGGAATGCCCTTACGGTGTCGCTGTCACTAGGCTGGAACTGGAAGGGTTGTGGTCTGTGAAATACAGAGCTCTCCTGTAAAAACAGTTGAAGATTGTAATCCCGCACCACCTGAAAAGAGAACAAATTCCAATTTAGACTTTTTTTTATTTTGTAGAATTGGGGCGTATTATATTTAGTGCTGCAAGGATAAAATGAACACACTGTACTTCAAATTGGGCCCAAGTCTGCAGCTGTGCCATGCATGGAACTCCCATTGGTTTCAACGGGAATTCTGTTGAGAGACAAGAGGCAGAGTCAGGCCCTAAGTCAATGACCCTATACATGGATTGCTCGCAAGGGCTCTGTGGGGTGTTATCCAGTGCAGAACTGAGTTCTAAATAATTATCTAACCTTGTTTTTAGATAAGTATCAGAGATTATCCAATGGAAAATGCCACTGCAAAAGGAAAAGTGGGGAACAAAGCAAAGAGACAAATATTTAACATTTCAGTTACACAAACACTTGACCACTTATGGACAATTCTCCAAATACAATTTGTATTTTAACAAATTGAAATGCTGTCATATTTTTCCATAAACAGTCAGACTTTGATTAACCATAGAAATTACTTGATAAAACATTTGAAAAATGAAGCTTTAGTTGAGTTCTTTATAACTGAATATATATTACAGATGGAAAAATTGTCAGATAAAATGTGCATATCTTTTATACTGAGGTTAATAGTGTGCCAATTAAAAACTGCTTTAGCTACAGTTAAAGACATACCACCAATCTATAATTTCCAATACATTAAACAAAGTATTTACATATCACAGTCAGTGTGCATTCACACAAATACTTAGCAATTTGATTTTAAAAAATGTAACTTGTTGGAAATAATGTTTAACACACTTATGTGTAACTATATGGCCAAATATACATTACTAAGGTTGACAATTTAAATGCAGATTTCTATCTGGGGATTCAAAATATATTTACATAGTTAATATTCATTTGGCCACACTGCAAAAGACAGAGGATTTTGGATGATAGTTTATGCTGCTAATTAGGATGTATTTCATAATATATTAAAATACAGAAATTTATGTTGCTGAAAGGTTGAGTGGTTAAAAAATGAACTAAGTCAAGAAAGGTAAGTAAAAGTATTCCTTATTAGCAGTAACTCACTCGCATTTGATAATAAGGTACACATTTACTGCAACTGTGTACCTACTAATCTCAAATATGCCCTATGTAAAGTGCAGATGACAAATTTAATTTGTGACACCTACATTTCCTGAGAAAACTGTTTAATAAGTTTTTGCATTTGGTTTTCCTGGTTTGTTAACATGAGATTAAGATATTAAAATGTATTTATTTCACTTTGTTCTGTTCAAAATATGGGATCTTTGCACTGACAGCAAACCCTAATGTGTCCAGACAGGAAAATAGAGAAAAATTAAAAGTACTATTATACTACAATGTATTTACAATGCTCCAAAGTCCCATAAAAAAGTATTTCACCTCTAAATTTAGAGGAAATTTCATACTACATGTATGGAAAAGTGATTTTTATATTTCTTATAACTCAGATATTTCAATTTCTTTTCCAGATTAGTCTGAGACTCCTCCTTAAAGAGAATTTACTCATCTATAAGTTTTCCATTTCTGTAGTTTTTGAATAACCTGACTATAAAAAAGTTTCTATAATTTTTTCATGCTTGGATAACTAAACCAGCCAAATAGACATTGCTTAAACTAACTAAAATATTCACTTTTAGTCTGGCACCAAGGGAAGATTTTTTTCAGAAATGTATTAGCAGGCAAAAAAAGGATAATAAAAAGGGAAGCCCATGTTGTTCCTTGGTTAGATCATTTTATACTAGAAGGCTATAGTACAACATTAAGATATGGCCTAGTGAATGCTGCTGTTTTCTGAACCATCTTTTTTTTTATTTTTGATTTTGGGGTGATTATATTCTCAATCTCAAAGTTACATGAAAGAAAATGTTAATGAAATTTCCTTACTTAAAAAAGGAAAGAAAAGAATTAAAGCAACAAGAGTTCTCAACCCAACCTTCCCTAGTAACAAGGGCTCCGTCTACCCCTTCTCCTGTGGCCAAACCGTTTCCCAATGGAAGTCTTCGTCTAGCCCCAGAAACCTTCCCCAATCCTCATTTCCGACTGGAGCCAACTGCACTAGTATATGTCAGTGCGCATATTTGAATATGAGAGTAAGTCACACGTACATATACATGTACATTTTAACATCTGAATGTGTGATCAGATTACATAATTAAATGCATTCAGTTTAATGTGTTCAGGACATTAAAATATATGTATGTTCTCGCTTTCTCGGTCCTGAAGGGAGCTATGAGTTTTGGTTAGGGCTTCTATAGCTGAGAGGTGTTGGTTGTTTTGAAACTGGAGGATGAATAATTAGCAGTTTTGGGAGGGGGGCTGGGTATTTGTCACTGAGGTGAGGTCATTTCCATGGGATATTGTGATCGCACAATCAGACTAATGGTATTTATCATTAGCTTGCACATTTAAATGTAACATACTAGGTATACTGAATTCAGAGATTCAAAGGGCATTGGATCCTTTAAAACACAGGCTTTGCAGAAGATGGCAGGAGACCCAGCCAAAAGGCTGCCAAGGCCTACTGGCCTCTTCTGATACATTCTTAAGGTGGTGAGGGATGGGGAGGCAGAGTACTAACTTTTCACTCTCACCTTTCAAATGGTATCAGAAAGAGCCAAGTCCGGCACGTGATGCAGTACCCTAAAGGGATTAATGGAGGCCAGATGGGCCAATTACCAATCAAGCAGCAAATGAGGGAGATATAGGCTGGGTGAAGAGCCTTGATTAGAGGGAAGCTCACCTGAGCAGAAGTGAGCTGGGGCAGTATAAACCAGGAAGCTGGCAGCAGCAAGGACTGCTGGGAGGAAGTTGGTGGTCACCCTCTGTTTAATAGAGAGGGAAGGAGGGATCCCAGGGAAGAGGGCATAGTGGCATACACTGAAGAGATCATGGTGGAGAAGAGAGCCTGTGGAATGCAGGGTAGGAAGCAGCAAGGTCAGGGACTGAACAGCGGAAGTGGCACTGACAGGGCAGTGAAGTGGAAGACTGCCTGGGTAACTGTGGGAGTGACAGAGCCTTTGAAGAACTAAACCCCAGAAGGGGGGGGGAATGCTGAGTGACCTGGCTGGAGGGCCGAGTAACAAAGAGGACGCTGCAATTCTTGGAGTGAGAGAGGGGCTGCAGGCTGACAGGGAGATGGCGTGCAATCACAGGAAGGGCTGTCGGCCTTGCAGAGCTAATCCCCAGAACAACCAGGAGGAGGCACCATCCCTGTGATGAGCGGAGCACCCCGTGACAGGCAGAAAATCTCCCAGTCACCTAATTCAGATTTAATGCACTCTGTATATGCACTTGTTCTGAATTGATCATCTAGTAAATGCACATTTAAAAAAAAAAAGCGCAGCAGCCGACAAATGTGTATGAAGGATTAAGGGGAAGTGAGGACAACTGGTCCATCTTTACACCATTCTTGATAGATGCTTGGAGACTGACCATACCACACATACTGAGCATACCATTTTCAAACATAACTATTTAAAACCAACATTTTTTTATTTTAGCACAGCATTCCTTACTGAGGACATCATAAATGCTACATTGGAAATTTTGCGACAAAGCTGCTTTTCAAGTTAATTCAAGGTAGAAAACAGCTTGTACTCTACACTTGTATAACTCAAAAGTGGATCACTTTTTCCAAAGAAAAAATTCACCTCAACAAGACCATACATGAGACAGTTCCTCTCAAAAGGATTATTATTTAGTTATGAATGACAGAAGACGACTATATAACTATATTATTATTACTGTCCTGTTACAGTAGACTACATGTCCAGCAAATAAACACTTCTGGGGCATTATGTACAGTGTGTCTGGCAATTTTTCTGAAAATAAATAGACTGCCTTAAGCAGCACATTTTAAGGCTTCAGTAGCAGCATTTCAAAATTAACCTGCATTTTTAAATTCAGAAAATTAATTGGATTTCTCACGAATGCAAATCCTTCAGATGCAATAATTACAATTCAATATATTCTTTTCTCTGGTCCACCTCCTAAAAACCAAATGGTTAGATTGGGCTAGCTTAACCTGACAGTAAGCAATACCAATTACATAATGCACAGTTACTGGTGTGTATTATAAAATGGACACTGCAATCTGGGGTGGTGTACCTTCTCAGTAGAACTAGACCTCAGAAATTCAGCAGTTCAAAAACAACTAATGGGATTTTACCAAAGTGTTCCAAAGAAAATTAACCTTTAAAAGGAGTTGAAGTTTGGAAAATTTAAGTCCAAAAAGTAAAACTCTTGTGTAAGAGCAGGCAGTTAAAAAGCAAGTTGAATTACAGGTTATGCAGGTCTCTCCAAATTAGCATGAATAAAACCTCCGTACCACAACACATCACAGCATCATGAACTATGTATAAGCTCCATTCTATAGAAAAACATTTTAGCAGGAAAGGTATAACTAATACATTTTAGAAAACCTCTACAAATGACCTAAGGTATCATTTCCATGTGTATGTTTTAGGTCTGGTATTTAGAAAATTACCAAGAAGGAAGCATGAAAGGCTAGGAATCTCGTCTTTTTCATCGTATCGAGACTTGGTGGTCACAAGATATGGAATCCTAAAGTTTCCACTGCTTCAGGATTGAATCGCAGTTTTAGGTGGAGGAGGAATGAAACTTTTAGCTGATTTTGCTTTTTATTTTAAAAAAATGGCAGCTGTTTAAAGCTGTTCAAAGGTCTAGAATGTTAGTAGTAGTTCCAGCAAAGATGGATTAGTGGACAAAGGGCAGGTGAGGCAGTCAAAGTACACAATAAATGGTTAGGGTCTTGACTACCTAACAAGTGATGGCAGGTTACTTTTATTTATTTTGATGTATAGAAATGCTAAAGATGGTGCACTTTCATATGCTCTAGGTCAGGGTTTTCAAACTGGGGGTCAGGACCCCACAGGGGGTAGTAAGGTTCTTACATGGGAGATCATGAGCTGTCAGCCTCCACCCCAAACTCTGCCTTGCTGCCAGCATTTATAATGTGTTAAATATATTAAAAAGCATTTAATTGATGGGGGGTGGGGCACACTCAGAGGCTTGCTATGTGAAAGGGGTCACCAGTAAAAAGTATGAGAATCACTGCGCTAGGTCAGTGGTTCCCAAACTTTAACAGCCGCGAACCCCTTTCACTAAATTGTGAAATCTCGTGAACCCCCCTCCTAAAAATGAATATTTCCAGGGATTTAAGTTTAAATTTCCTCAGTGTGATGGACATGCTTGCTTTGCTCTGCATAGTTCTTGCAAGTCCGGAACCACTGGAGAAAGATAAATTCTCAGGTCTGGGGGTTGGCATCAAGTCTGTTTCTGTGTTTGTTTTCAGCTGTGCATACGAGGAAAATGGAGTGCTGGGGTTCGGGTTGCCGGCTTCCCCGCTGACGGGGGCAGGGCTCGGGCTCCCAGCCCAAACTGCCCTGCCCCACTCTCCCTGGGGCTCAGGCCGTCTGCCCTGCAACCGGGTCCCACCTGCTGTCTCCAATGCCCGGGGTCCTCTGGCCACCATTAGTGAAATTTTTCTGGCGAACTCCCTGTAACATTCTGCGAACCCCACTTTGGGAACCACTGCTCTAGGTGCTCTTGAAATATTTAAAAAATACATCCCATTGCTTTTGGTTAAATGCCCTCAGCTCTGGAATTCACCTTCTCACCCCTTTGGTCTGTTCGAGTCCTGCCAGGACCCCTGTAAAACATGCTGAAGGGCAGAGAGGAGAGGATGGGGAGATGATACACTTCAGTGAGTTTGTAGGTATTTTTACTGTCATTCTGACCTGCTGAGTTTTTATAGCAGCAGAATTTTAATAACTGATACAGGCCTTTAGTATTGGATAGGTTCTTGTCTAAATGTAAAGAACAAATTTATCACATGGCTGTGCATTTTCACACCAGCACATACATTACTGCTTGTTGTGTGTGTAATTCAATCTTTCTGTTTAAGCATAAAGAAAAGGAAAACAGAAAAGAATGAGTTAACACGAACATAACGAACTAGATAACAGCTGTAAAAGTTATTTTCAGATATGACTGCTGTGGTTCCTTTTTTGTTGCTTCTCCAGGTGTTGTGGTAGCTTGGAGAGGCTGAAAACAGAACTACTTATTCCAGATACAACGCAGAAAATGGTTACTGTACAAAATAAAATGTATCCACAGACTTCTGGTTGAGTAGACGCTTGCTGGCACAAGCTCTCTCTCTAGCTAAATTCCATAAAAAATACAACAAAGGTATTTTCTATGCAAGCGACCTTTAGAAATGACAGTTTAGACAGTCAATTCAGAGAAAAAAAGCTAAGTATTGCACCTTGCATTCTGATTATGAAATAATAAATAAAATACTGTAAAATGAATTAATATGCACAAACTCTATAAACATGTGGCCACTATAAACTATTATACTAATTTTGGAGAGCATCAACAGGTCAACTATCATGTCTTTAAGCAACACTATGACACATACAAAAGCAAATGATTAAAGTAAACTCCTTTGTCTGCAGAAGGCTAAAAGGTATTTTCATCTTCTACCCTGAAATTGCCAAATAAACTCAAGACTGGCTAGAATATAGCAGTACATTTTTAATCTGTCCATTACATTCTACAGCTAATAAAAAGTAAGTTCACTGCTCCAAAACTACTATAACAAGATGAATGGGGAATGATTTTAAAGAAATATGTAGTTTGGTTTCTATGAGTCAACATTCAGAGGTGCATAAATAATATACTCTGTTCCTGTATGAGTGATCATGGCTCATACAAGGAATATTACAATTATACCATAATACCTGAAGTCTAGTTGGCTTGGTTTTTATTGGAAATCTTTAATAGTACTCAGGATTTGCAGGAGAGGAAGTTATGCAAGTTGACATGCCACAAAATGAATTTGTAAATGACTAGCCCTATTTCTGATTTTGGTTACTTAGGGCAAGGAAACAAAGATGTTAATTACAAGATCCTAATCCGTTTTCTATATTGGCCAATTTCAAATCCAAAAAAATCATATGTTATGGTGTTTTGTTTTTAAGTTGATGGTCAATTACTAAAAAAAAAAAAAAAAAGGATCCAAACAGTTTCATACTGCTATTTCTTCACAGATTACTAATGTTGCTACAAAACCTTCATGTAGAGTGAAGTGCAGTTTCTCTTTCTAAGCGTGTACAGTGAACATAATTGGATGCTTCCCAATTGCTGCTGCAGTATCTAAAGAATCTGTAGAATGCAAATGCACTCAAGAGAATGCAGTACTTTTGCAGCAACAGGGAAATTTCCCAAAAATGTTCCTTTAGGTTTTGTCAAATTAAATGTAATACAGGGACGAACAGAAATATAATACACCTTAAGAATTCCGTATATTTGTCAATATATTTTGGGAATGAATCTCTAGTGTCCAAAAAATAAAACATACAGTAAGTTATTGGTCTTAACTATTCAGCTATAAAGGATAACTCAGTTAAAAGGCTTACCCTGCTGGAAGTTTCCAATAAAAATTGGAATGTATTCTGTACAGCTTGGCATGTCTCTAGCTCAGTCCTGCTGAATGCCATTAAATAATCCTTAAGGTGATCATATACATTCCCATCAAGAGCCTGTATAAAGAAGGGAAGAATTATAAAAGAAAAGTAATTAAAAAGTGTGCAGGATAATTTGATTTATATTCATTTTTTAGATTTATAATCCAAATTTTCTAAACACAATAATCAGAATGGCCTGGAAGGGTGAACATCTTTCACTAAACATAGTAGCAAAATCATTGTCTTAATTCCACTAGATGGCACCACAGAGCACTATAACAACAAGTGTATTTCAATAAATATGTTTTCCATCCAGTTATGTAATGTATCCATTGCAGAATGCTGAGGTCAGGTTTGGATAACTGATTTTGCTTAGAGATATGTTCTCAATGAGAAGAAAGTGACCTTGCAAGTAAAAGGACACGTACCTTCTACTGCGGAGGATGTACTTTATTGTGAAGCATTCTAAATGCTGTCATGGGGCGCTTAATAAATAAAAAAGTAATAATCTGAAATATAGATAATATTGACTACAGCAAGAACTACCTGGTGTCCATTATTTTATGTCTATATACACACACAAATAACCTATCCATGCACACAAATATCAGCTGCACAAAAGCACTGGCTATCATTCATGTTGCAAACTATTATTACATTAAAGCACAGCTCAGAGGCCATGTTGTGCTAATTGCTGTAAAAATTACATTGTAAACCCTAATCCACACAAAGTTGTGCCAGTTTAATTTAACATATATTGGCAAACTGATTTAAACCCCTGCAACTGTGTGTGTAAAGACATTCTTCTATCATCTTAAAACTGGTGTATATTCTTTCAGCCGATATAAATGTGTATGCCAACACACGAAGTTGCACCGGTTTAACTAAATCAGTCAAGGAAAATAGTGCCTGTTTTCAGATTTCTTTGAAAACAGCTTTTGATTAGTGTGGTTAGCGCAAGCAGGGCCGGCTCTGGGTTTTTTTGCCGCCCCAGGCAAAAATGCCTCCCGCCGCCCCCAGCGGGGAGCACGGCAGGGGAGGGCGGCGAGCCCGGCCAGGGCCCTGCTCTCCCCGACCGGCCGGAGCGCCGCACCGCCCCCCTCCAGGTGCCGCCCCAAGCACATGCTTGGTGGGCTGGTGCCGGCCCTGAGCGCAAGTATTTGGTTGCATGTGCTTCAACCTTGTCGAAAGCCTGCTTGCTTGACATTCAAGATGTTCTCCACCTCTGGTGTTGTTTGCTGTAAAAGTAGGCGCTCTAGAACCTTGAGACACACAGAAAGCAGTGATATTGGGTGGTAGCTTGATGCCTGGTTTGGGTCTTTATCAGGTTTTGCGAGGCCGATTACTTTTGACATGCACCAAATTTTCAGCAGTCTTCTTTCATTGGTGGCCCTTGTGAAGAATTGAGCCAGCCAAGAATGAGTGCATGGGCCAAGATGTTTCAGGAACTCTGGAAGAAAGTTGTCACAGACAGCAGCAGTGCCAGACTTGATATTATGTAGCACTCTGCCCAGCTCTGGAATTGTGAAAGATTCAGGGCAAGCTCTGGATTTTTGCTGCCTACGGAAGACCCTCTAGTCGATCTGGACTCCACTCTTCACTTCTTTCTCCAGGGGTGTCTTTCCCATGCGAAGCAGGAACTGTCTACTTGGTTAGCACTTGCGGATGATCAGCTTGACCTCACTGCATCGTATGATACTGTGTGGCACATGGGTCCACTTGTTAAAATATCAAGAGTCCTCCCACCTGGATTACTGATGCCATCGAACTGCTACTCCAAGACAGATGGTTCAGGATGCATGTGGGTGAACAAACAAGTTGGAAAAGTTGGAAAAACAGATAAATGGGTTACCCCAGCGAGTCTGTTCTAGCCCCAATCTTGTTCAATCTGTACATCAATGACCTGCCACCAACCCAAGTAAAGCACGGAAGTTCATCTATGCAGATGACATCTGCTGCTGACTACAGGCTCTGACTTTCTCTGAGCTGGAGAACACCCTGAGTGACAATGCTGCAAAGCTGGCTGACTACTGTAAAACATGGTGCCTTCAGCTTAGTCTCAGCAAAACAGTCTCTAGCACATTCCACCTCCACCATGCCAATGCTAAGAGGGAATTAAATATCATAATGCATGGCCAGAGGCTGAAGCATGAAGCATACCCGGTTTACTTAGGCGTGACCATCGGCTGAACACTGACATACAAAAGACACCTGAACAAGATAGCAGAGAAGGTCAAGACATGCAACAACTTCTCAGCAAACTGGCAGGTTCTTCATGGGGAGTTGATGCTCCAGCCCTAAGGACTTCAGCTCTTGTTATCTTGTACAGTAACTCCTCACTTAAAGTCGTCCCGATTAATGTTGTTTTGTTGTTACATTGCTGATCAATTAGGGAACATGCTCGTTTAAAGTTGTGCAATGCTCCCTTCTAACGTCGTTTGGCAGCCGCCTGCTTTGTCCACTGCTTGCAGGAAGAGCAGCCCGTTGCAGCTAGTTGATGGGGGCTTGTAACTAGGGTGGACTGGTAGCCTCCCCTATCAGCTCCCCGCTCCCCTAAATTCCCTGTGCTGCAGCTGTGCAGCAGGCTATCAATCAGCAGTTCAGCTGTCCCTCACTCCACTGCATGTGCTGCTCCTGCCCTCTGCGTTGGAGCTGCTTCCAGAGACTCCTGCTTGCTATGCAGGGGGAGGGTAATGTCAGGGTGTCCCCCTTGCCCCTGCACCCCGCTTACCCCTTCTCCATATAGAGCAGGGTGGGGACACGGATGGAGAGAGCTTGGGGCAGCAGCTGCTGTCTCAACTTCCTGATCCACTTAAAAAAAAAAAAACACAACACACTTAAGAGTGGGTCAGCTTACGTAAAGGGACAGTGTGCATCTCTTGCTCTCCCCCACACACAAGGTGTGTGTCTGTCTCTGTCTGCAATGCTGTCTCCTCTCCCTCCTGTTCATGCTGCCTTGATGAGAGGCTACATTAACAACGTGTTAACCCTTGAACTAGCACTCGGCTGAGCCGTCATCATTTAGCAGCAAGGCATTCCCTGGGAAATATCCCACCCTCTGACTCTACCACCGCAACCAAGCTTCACAATCATCATTGTTATGTACAGTATTAAATTGTTTGTTTAAAACGTATACTGTGTGTATATCTATATAAGATATAGTTTTTTGTGTGGTGAAAAAAATTTCCCTGGAACCTAACCGCCCCTATTTACATTAATTCTTATGGGGAAATTGGATTCGCTTAACATCGTTTCGCTTAAAGTCGCATTTTTCAGGAACAGAACTACAACGTTAAGCGAGGTTTTTTCATGAGGTTGATGGATTTCCACTCCATACGGCTAAATGCAGTGCCTTGCATAATGACAGGTTTCAGAGTAGCAGCCATGTTAGTCTGTATCCGCAAATTTTGCGGATACAGACTAACACGGCTGCTACTCTGAAACCTGTCGTTAAGCGAGGTGTTACTGTATTCAATAGCAGAGTACTGTGCGTCATTATGGAGTTGGTCAGCACACACCAACCATGCTGACTGCAACTCAACAATGCGCATCATCACAGGAACTCTCCGACCGACTCAGGTTCCATGGCTTCCAGTTCTGAGCCGCACTGCTCCCACTTACACCAGGAGGGAGATTGCAGTTGGCAAGTTTCTTGAGAAGATATGTGCCAACCCAAGCTTGCCCTTGTTCAACAACCTTTTTATCCCACCAGCCACACATTTTTCATCACAACACCCACTATGGTCAAGGCTGCCACACCAGGATGTGACAGTGGAGTCCCTTGGTGGGAAGACTGGTGTTCAACATCAACCATCAATTAGTTCCTTGTCACAGACCCTACTGCTCGCCCTTCCTGGCTTTGATCTACCATGTCATGAGCAGGCCCTTCTTAACTGATTGCGGACTGGGCAAGTCCTCTATGCAACCAACCAGCACCACTGGGGTCTTTGAGACAGTACAAGCTGCAGCGCAGATCAAACAGTTGCACACACTGTTTTGAGAGTGCTCGATAACCAAATTCAACAGTGAGCTCCAAGATGTCCACTTGGGCACTAAGAATGCTATTGCTTGGCTCAGTGAATATGCAAACACTAAATAAATAAATCAGTTTCAGACAATAATTAACCTGGTGCAACTTTGTGTGTGAACAAGTTTGGGACTAAGAGTCAGTCCCTGTCTGAAAGAACTCTCAGTCTAATTTAAGACAATTAATGAAGGAAGGACAAGGGGAACATGAACATATGGCTATGCAGAGTAGCTATGTGCACAATAATTACAACTTTTTTCCCCACAACTTTCTAAAGCATTCACCATTTGGGCTGAATTTTTTACGCTTCCAGTCATTTGTTAGTTATGGAAAAATAGAAGAAAAAAAAAAGCTTTCCCTGTTGTAAAAAATTTTTCACTTAAAAAAACCCACACAGATACAGAAAAACTAGGTGAACTTAGAAACTTGACATGGAGTCTACTCTCAATGAAGACTAGTTTGGGAGAAAAAAATAAAAATAAAGTTACAAGTGCCTGGAAAACTCACTTCTAATCTTAGTAACATCTAATTTATCCCCATACTACATTTTTTCCCAACCTGACAAGTACAAAGTTTGCTGTTATCCCTGAGAAATTCCATAGTTTCTCTTCTAATTTCTATATCTTTTTAAAAATTAATTTCTAACGCTTTCCATTGCAAAGATGTAGCCATCAAAATAAAAATAGATAAAATGCTCCAGGTAAACAGCAGCAGTGGCAAACGTGGGAAGTTCTCCCAACTGCAATATGGCACGACACACACACCCTACTTGGGGCCATGTGTGTGGCACCATTATACATTAACATAATTTTTGGGTTCTTTAATAAGAAAAACAGTAACTGTTTATGCAACATTATGGTAACATAATTAAATTCTCTCACACCCCATCCACCAGGAAATGTAAAAGAAAGGACTCCAAAATAAAGTAGGCCATGTTGCACCTACATAATGTCTTCTCTTCTAGTTCCTCTGGGTACAGCATAGCTCTACTACATCACTCTTTTGTTTAAGTTAGTCAATATCTACAAGTTAATGTTACCGGAATCTTAGCTTCTGCCTTTCCTGACTTTGTGATTTTAAATGAGCAAGCAATATTATTATGCTCACGTATGCATTCACACACTTCCAATAGCTTGTCCCACTGACACATTTTCAGAGGACACAAGTAAAATGGAAAATAGTTTTAATTGGGCTGTAGTGTCTCATTAAAGAATCTCTGCACAATGACGGTAATAGTGAAATCAAATGAAAGAACATTTAGATTTTCATGATCGTGTGCATGTGTTTCTGAAACTTTTCATGCCAAATGCTTAGTGTCACTGTAACTTTACCAGTAATTAATACAAACTGGTTATAAATACTGTATTCACAAGGACCTGCAGTTTTCACCCCAATATTTTAAAAATAGAGGATTCCAAACAATCAAGATGAAGAGTAACGTTAAAGCTCATTGCCTTGGTCCTCATTTAAAACACACATGCTTTTATATTAGATAAAGTGTGTTTTCATTCTTTGCCACTCAGCCCTACTTTTCATTTTAAATTTTAATAAATAAATAAATAGATAAGAAATCAAGAGCATGAGTGATTTTTATTACACAGATGAGGCCCCTGCTTTAGAAAAAACAGGAAGTATAGCACTAGCTTCATATTGTTTCCATTTTATCCACTGATTGCACTCCCAGGTCCTGTGCTGAAGAGCTCTGACCACACAGGTTATATGGATGGTTATCTAGCAGTACAGCACTGAAGTACGCAATGAAATACACCACAAGGAAGCACATAAAGCAGTAAGAACCTATGCACTTGGGAACTATATTATTGCCTTTTAAAAGATGAGACCCCCCTCAATTAATTAAAATTGGCTTCAATATAAGAACTCTTCCAACCCTGGTAATACTTATTTGTTGAAGTTATAAATGAGTGCAACATAATGCTTCCTTATTTGACAGCAAAATAAACCCCATGGGTAAAAAACATGATAGAATGTCAAAAAATTACACTTCCATCAATTCCATTTTCTTGACTCTAATGCTGGTGAGTTACAAGATGCCTTAAGCATTTTTCTATTATATCAAATTGTAACTATTCTAGCAAATTGATGAGTTGGGTATTATAAATTAAGAGCTGATTAGGCAAATTATACATAAAATTGTGTATAATATATCAATAAGTATATACCTTTATACATATGAATTTTTCTGACTAGAACTACACAATAAATGATTTGCCCAAGGCAGAGGCAGTCCATGTCAAATTCCAGATATCCAGTCTCATGATCAAACTATTGAATGAGATTTCCTTTTCAAAAATATCATATTGATATTTTAATACCTATATATAAGGATTCCCATATATTTCTTTTAAAACATCAGGGACTGTTATACTTGAATACTGCAATTCAAATCTGGCTAGATATTTACAAAAATGTCTACTTCAAGAGGAAGATGAAGATGAAAAACCAACAAGGCATTAATTGCATAATCACAGTGTTTGTCTCCCTTCCTGTATCTCAACAGGCTATTATCATATTAAAACCATACTAAATATTGCATACAAAATGAGGATGCCCATCTAAAAAGAGATCAGGTGATTCTTCCCATTTAATTTTTGACATCATCAGGACTCAAGACAATACCAAGCGTGACAAAGTTCCTCCTCTATCTTGGTGTGTCCTGCACTTATTGGTGGATTTTCTTGCCTCAGAGATTCATCATGTGGGTTGGGGAACAGCCCAGAGACCTTCCCCTGTGGAAGAACCCACGGTCCAGGTCAATTGGGAGGTTTGGGGGGAACCCGGGCCCACCCTCTACTCCGGGTTCCAGCCCAGGGCCCTGTGGACTGCAGCTGTCTATAGTGCCTCCTATAATAGCTGCATGACAGCTACAACTCCCTGGGCTACTTCCCCATGGCCTCCTCCAAACACCTTCCTTATTCTCACCACAGGACCTTCCTCCTGGTGTCTGATAACGCTTGTGCTCCTCAGTCCTCCAGCAGCACTCCGCTCCTTGCGCCTCTTACTCCCAGCTCCTCAGACTCACACCACAAACTGAAGTGAGCTCCTTTTTAAAACCCAGGTGCCCTGATTAGCTTGCCTTAATTGATTCTAGAAGCTGCTTCTTAATTGGCTCCAGGTGTCCTAATTAGCCTGCCTGCCTTAACTGGTTCTAGCAGGTTCCTGATTACTCTAGTGCAGCCCCTGCTCTGGTCACTCAGGGAACAGAAAACTACTCATCCAGTGACCAGTATATTTGCCCTCTACCAGACTCCTATACCCCACTGGTCTGGGTCTGTCACACAAGTTATATAATGCAGAATTAAGTTTTCCAAGAAAGCAAGCAATGTTTAATATAAAATCTGTTCCATTCAGATGAACTGCCTCTTAAAGGTGAGAAAATTTAAACCCCATTAAATATCACTGAATCAGTTTCAAAACTGCTTAACTAAATTCTATATATTTTTTAATTTAACAGATGTTTAAACAGGTTTGAAAAAGAGAATGTTTTGAATATTCTGTTTTTGAATACAGACTTTAGAATATTTGATTCTAAATGGCTTCCTAATAAAGAGAATATGAATTTTCTTAGTTCTAATTTGCTTCATGAGTTTGTTAATATCATAGCTTCCTTTTAATTCTTCTCTCTCTCTAGTTAGAAGTTGTAGTGGTTTGAATAATTTTATATTACGTTATAGATTTCCCTGCAGTCAAAGATTTAAGTGGAACTGAACTACAGATATTTTAAGTATATTTGGATGTTTGCCTGCTGTAGCCCTTCAAAAATGTAACTGTAGAAATGACATGACATGTGCACTGAATAACTTGCATGTTCATTTAAGTAATTATTTATTTAGTGGTCTCTTTTACTGTAGTATTCACAGGCCTCAATTATAGTGGATATGAAAACTAGTATTTAAATATTAAATCATGAACCAGAAACATTTTAAGAGTATTAGCATTCCTGGAAAGCTCAGAAAAAGTGTATCCTGATTTTTTTACTCCCTCTCTATCTCTCTAAAATTCCAAGGGACAAATAGACATGGTTTGAGCCAGGCATAGTGTGAACAGGTGCAGTACTAGGCTTCCAGACAGATCTGCCAGTTCATTTCAATCATTACTTGAAACATTCCTGCTGTTCTAATTACGATCTTATCTTGAGCAGAGATTGCTGAAATGTGTGTGGTTTTGTAATATGAACAAGCTTCTACTGATAAAAATTTAGTGTATTAACCTAATGGACCATATTAGCTTCCCCACCAAGTAAATAACATTTGCAAAACATGCCTGCAAGCTTGCATAGCGCCCATTGATACTAGACTGGTTTACAGTGTTGAGTCCTTTAATGAACACTGAATATAGCTTTTATTTTTTATTTTAATACAGGGTAACTATATGACAATACCTATTGTAGGGATTAATGGTATGATTCATGGATGGAATGCTAGTTTAAATTTATAATTGCTTATTTTTGGCTTTTGGTGTATTATCGCATACATAATACTACTCAGCAACTTATTTGTGCTTTTTCTTTTTCCTGTTACAAAGTTCAGGAAACAATAGAGTTGATGTTGGTGGCTAGAATTTCCTTACATGGGTGGAGGTAATGTAACAAAATTAGACCTGACCTTGACCTGCCTTATCCATTCATTTTTGGAATGCAGTTTAAGGAAAAGTTTTAAATGAACTAAACAAATTGTGTTTGTATGTTATCTATTACCTTAATTATATTACATTATGCTGGTATAACAGGTTTTCCTGTTTAATAAGCAAAGCAAAAGCAGAAACTAGATGCTCAAGTCTTCCTTCTTTAGGTACAGTGTATCAAAAAAATACCAAAGCTAGGTTCCTACACCACGCTCCAGCTCAGATCAACATACCATATGTATGTGTGTCTGATCTGCTCTGTTTGTATCGGAACTAGATTGTAATTCATCGGAATACAGGGACTGTGCCTTTTTTATTAATTATTTTTATTAGTGTAGCACCTAAATACCCCATCTGAGATTGGGCTCTAAATTGCTAGGTACTGTACAAAGACTTGTTGGAGAAAGTCCCTGCCCTGACAAGTTTACAGTAAAAATAGATAAAACAAGAAAAAAGTGAAAGGAGAAACAGGCCCCAGAGAGGAGAAGTGGCTTGCTCAAAGTCACACAGCAGGTTAATAAAAAAAAGGCAAGAACTAACCCAGGTTTCTTGATTCAGTCCCATGCACTATTCACTGGGACATGCTGTTTGTATCACTTCCCATGTCATGCCAAAAACTTAAAAATATTATTTTCATCATTTTCCTTCTAAATGTCTCAAGATAATACTATCCTAAACCTTTACTTTCCTAGCAGTTTTAAAACTGTCAAGCCCATTTAAACTGCACAGTGCACAAGCAGGCAAAAGTTTCCCAGTGTTTGGCTCAAAACAAAATATACCTTTACCCCATTAAATATACGGTATAATCTTGATCATGCAAATATTCCGGTGGATGTTGTAGTTTTCAATAATCAAAGGAATTTTCAACATAATGTCTTTGGGAGATGTGACCCAGTTGTAGATATCTGGGAGTTTCAGATAACCAAGGTTGAACTATATTGCAAGAAGCGTAGAAGTTTGTGATCAGCAAAACATAAGATGATGAGAATTCATTATACACACAGTAAAAGCTAGAATTGCTCAGAGCAATATGCACATTTATTAAGGCAACAGTTAATTTTAGCACCACACTTCAGCTCCTTTTGTGAGAAGTCTAATATAAAAAAGGCAAACCCTGTTTTTGTATTTTTTATATTTATCCCAGGAATGCTAACAAGTCACAGTTTGTTAAGGGTTCTTGGCCCTGGTGGCTAGTTTGTACTGTACCTGATATTGAGAATTTCTCAAAAATTTATCACCTAATGATTAAGAAAAATAAGGATGATCAAGTCATCATTGAAAAAATCCCCTACCTCACTCACCAGTAATGCATCTGAAGAAGTGAGGTTTTTACCCACGAAAGCTTATGCCCAAATATATCTGTTAGTCTTTAAAGTGCCACTGGACTCCTTGTTGTTTTTGTGGATACAGACTAACACGGCTACCCCCTGAAACTTGTCACCACTAATTAATTCAACACAACTCAATGGGGTTGGCTGACATCAGCAGTATTCTGATTAGCACTACATGAGAACGTTAGCCAAAGACAACAAGAAAGAAAGGAAGGAAGGTCAGGAAAACCCATCCTTTTTAGTTAACAGTTGCATTCCACAATTTTTCCCCTCCAAATATTGGTCTAACTCTTTCAAAAACTGCTTTAGTTGCTATTCCTGATAGTTGTTTATTCCATGGACTAACTTTTTTCTTTATATAGACAGAGACATTTCTTCTCATAACGTGACCAGTAATGCAGTATTCCCAGAATGTTCTTAGAAGTTTTTAAGGTCAGGCTTGACAAAGCCCTGGCTGGGATGATTTAGTTGGGAATTGGTCCTGCTTTGAGCAGGAGGTTGGAGTAAGTGCTTTGTTTTGGTAAGTTTTTTGTTGTTGGGTTTTTTTATGTACATGCTGGCTGCTGCCATATGTTTAAACTACATAGATGACCTCCTGAGGTCCCTTCCAACCCTGATATTCTATGATTCTATGAATGTTCAGCTTTATATAAATAATGCAGAAAGTCATGTGTTTATCCTCCATTCCCTGATACTCCTTTACCTTTTAATGTTTATGCTATTCATTGGACTTATTCCATTTTAATGTATGATTTCTAGTCTCGTGCATTTCTGTAAACTGAACTGTAGAATCCACTCACTACCATGAACTTCTAGTCTGTACAAGTAATTCTTCATTTTTTATACAAAGGAAGGCATGTAACAATAGAATTTGGCACTGCAAAAACTGAAAATATGGCAATAAAGTTAACACAAATTATTCTTTGATTCTCATTGCAATCCATTCATTTTCCTCCATCCTAAACCACTTTCCCTCACAACAGCTCTCTTCTCCCTCAATACCAAAACCAACTTTTATCCACTCTCTAGGTAACACTTGCTGATGGCTTCAGTTTACTATGGTATTCAAAGTTTTCCTAAAGTCAAATGAACATTATTTGACTTTATCTAAACTTTTTCAGAGCCTCAGAGTAGTCATAAATTTCTATGACTATCCTTATATAAAATATTAACTTAGGTATAAATAACAAATAATTCAATTAAAGTTAATGGAGTTACACTGGTGTAAGAGTGGAGACTCAGGCCTTCTAGGTCTAATTTCTTAAGAGCCTCTCTTGAATAAATGGGTCATCTTAGCTTCTTTAGAGTACATCAGTACACCTATTGTTTTCGAAGAGGACATTGTGTACTGGCAGTTCTTGGGTCTATCTTACCACTTCCTTCATAATTTTGGAATAAACCTGATGGACCAGGACTTTGTCAGTTTTCAGACTTTTTAAAAATAAATTATTCTGTTATACAAATCACAGAAGTGTAGGGCTAGAAGGAACATCAAAAGGTCATCTAGTCCATCCTCACGTGTTGAGGGAGGATGAAGTATATCTAGACCACCTTGACAGGTGTTTGTCTAACCGTCTCTTAAAAAGCTTCAAGAACATGGATTCCACAACTTCCCATGAAGCCTATTCCAGTGCTTAACTATCCTTATGGTTAGAAAGTTTTTTCCTAATACATCTCCCTTGCTTCAAACTAAGCTGACTACTTCTTGTCCTACCTTCAGTGGACATGAGGAATAATTGATCACTGTCCTCTTTATAACAGCACTTAACTATAACAGCACTTATACCGTGCCACTCACTATAGTATCTGAGCTGCCTTCGGGTAGTGCTTTAAGTGATGTGGCTAACATTTGTCATTTGTAGTTTGTTCTCTCATTCTCTCTAGTGGGTGCAAACTGTGCATGCAGTAAGTGCTTTGTTTTGGTAAGTTTTTTGTTGTTGGGTTTTTTTATGTACATGCTGGCTGCTGCCATATGTTTAAACTACAAAAGGCAGGTTATAGAAGTGTGCCTTGCACTGGGAGTGGAAGGTGGTTATGTCCATGATAATCAGACATAGGTTTTGGGGGGCCTGGGAATAAATCTGAAATGGAGACCCCCCCCCAGCCCATCAAAAAACAAAACGAAACCAACCCACATCAAAAAACAGATGCAATAACAGAAGGGAGGCCCCAGGGAAAAGGTGGGGGGTTCGGAGAGTGAGCGCATCCTGCACTCATCCCACAATGATGGCTCCTGTGTCACGGGGCTGGCTCCAGCTCCTCACCAGAGTACTGCGACCTGGCGCACCGGGTCGCAGTGCTACCTCACTCATTTGGCCTTGCCATTCCCCATCATGACAAAGGCATAGCTGGGCAAAACCCAAAAGGCACTGTGACCCGTTCACCAGGGTCACACTGCATTAGGTTTGGGAGCCCTCTCAAACAGGGGGTCTGAGACAAAATGGTCCCACCTCATCTTTCCACGCCCACTACTGATAAGTCCCCAGTTCCTATGAGCGCTCATTCTACAGTCTCACACCAGCCCTAAGAAAGCCATTACCCACATAGATGAGCTTTCTCCTTTATTGTAGAGGACCATTATGTTAGAAGATTAGAACTGTCAACCATGGTTTTCATTCAGGAGCTTCAGGTGGTCTATTAGATATCCTGGGCCCAAGGCATTGGTGCCTTGAAGATAAGGACCAAGACCTTGAACTTCACTCAATAGTTTATGAAAAGCCACACAAACACACACACAATATGTCATACTTATCAATTATATGTTTCTTTATTTCCTTGTTTTCTTTTCTTTACCCCTACACATATTCAAGGAACCCAAATACTTATCACTGTAGGTTTACAATCTATTTTATTTACTCTTGGAGGATTTGTAAACATGCTCCCTTAATTTGTCTAGTTTGGGTATAACGGATTTAAGTTGCAATTTAAAAAAAATACAAATTATTTAAATTCCCATCAGTGGGGTTTCTTCTAAATTGTACAAGATTTAAACATACTAACCACATATGAACATACTAACCATATATAACGATGTTTCAAAGTGTCCCACAGACTTGACAGTTACCAATCTGATTCAAATCACACAGGTCCTTTTCAAAATAATGAATTCATGCTAAATACCAGATAGTTAACAGAATTAAGTGGGTATAGTTAATGTGCACAACTCAACTTTTTAAAAAAATCTGTTCTAAAACTATACTAGTTTTACTAAAATTGAGGAGTACAATGGAAAAAAAAAATCAATGTAATACTATTTTTAGCTACTTCTGCAGTTCACACAAACGATCAATACGCCCATTAAAGGAAAATGGTTTGAGCCCCATGGTACTGCAATCACTGTAATAGCTGAATAACGAGGAAAAAAACAATATAGCTGCATGCTACGGTATAGCAGCTGCACTGCAGCATTAAAGATTAAACTCTATTTCCCAAATATCACTTGAGACTTCGGCATGTCAATTATAACGTATTCTTTTTTTAAGTCCCTTTTCTCATTTATTCAGGGGGGAGTAATGCTAATGAGGTACATATGCAATCCCTCCAAGCACCACTGGGAGCGTCAACAGTAAGAAACTTTACAATGTACCACTCTGTCTTTGTGGTTAAAAAAATTGTGAAAGGTTTGTCCCCTACCAATGGAGTTCAGAGAGAGCTATAAAGGAACCTTCACGAAGTCACTCAAAATGGGTTTGCCTTATCAAGTTTCCATAAACTTGATTAAATTTTCCCCCTCCCATGACTTTTTACCTTTTGTCATGCTCTTACCATCTGTATATTTAAGACACTATGGTGACATGTGCCAGTATAAGTTTCTTGATATCTAGCGCACACACTTCAGCATGTTTTCATTTTTAACTGCGGGCAGGGGAGAATAGGAGCGGTGGGTAGATTGGTGGATCAGCCAGTTAATTTAATAAAAATTTTAGTTGATGTTTAGCAAGAATTAAAAAAAATACTTATGATTAGAAACTTCTAAATATATTTTGCTCTGATGACCACATTTCATGAGTTAAACTTCATTCAAGTGAGCTCACTGTTATTTATATCTTGAGTTAGCTAATTTGACTGGAGAAAAGGAGAGGATGTTATCCACATGCTTATCTGATAAGGCTGGATAAACTTAATCAAATTGGTGTTATTCTGATTATGATGGGAAAATGTTTAAATACTGGACAGCATAGAAATTATTTGTATTACAATAGTGCCTGGAGGCCTCGAAAGAGACTGGGGCACCATTGTGCTACGAAACATATAAACATGTAGCACGTGACAGTTCCTGCCCCAAAATGTTTACAATCTACACAGACAAGACAGAAATCATGGGAAGAGAAACAGATGCACAGAGAAGTGATGTGACTTTTCAAAGGCCACAGAGGTGTTCAGTCAGTGGGAGAGCTGGGATTAGAACTCAGGTATCCTGACTCCCACTGTAATGTCTTATCCATGGGGAATCTGTTACAACTTTTTGGGTGCATGTAGCACTACCTCTTTGCCAACAAACACAAACCCACGTTTACTGTATTAACTTTTATTTCTCAGACCTTACTTGTTTAGCAATCTAAAAAAATGATTGTTCTTGTTCTACCTGTCCAGAGAGTAAGGAATCTGGTACACGGAATACTCATTTCAAAGACCAAAATTTTTAATACACATGAACACCCACACAAACATGTACAAAAGGTGCACCAGGGTCACCTTCTTGTTATTTATTGAATACACAGCTCCACTGTTTAGGACGGAGTATAAGGGATGAGATTCCACTGATATTTTTTCTAAAATCATAACCTGATTAACATTCAAAATTTAGTTTTTCCAGAAGCACATACTTGTTACACATTATGCTTTATCCTAAAGATATAGGTTTGACATAACTACGATCCCAGTTTAATGGAGGACATGAAATAAAGTAAAGGAAAAAGATAGGATGATAGGAAAATCAGAAGTGGAAATGAGCGGGGTGAGGAGGTGGATCTCTGCACACTAAGTCAAATGTTGTTGTTAGAGAAATTCAAATACTGACAACTTTTCATCAACATTTTGAATTTAGATTAAAAAGACTTTTTGAAAATTTCATATTGTTTTTTGACTAGCTTTAAATCTCATTTAAAAGTGATTCCCCATATACTCTGAACATAATTTTCTCAAGAATAAATCTGAAGGTCCATGGATCCCAGCATTCAGACCAGGATCCTCACCTCAGGATTGTATCTTTCAAACATATTTAACTGAAACAGTATTTTCTCCCAATTTTTTTTAGCTGTGGAATTTACCAGAACATGGGCAGATATGTTCCTATACCATTTGAGCACAGCTAGATTAGAATCTGTAAGCCGCAGACTCTTAAAATCATGAAGCTAAGTAAAATTTGTTCAGAATTTTAAAATGTGTTAATTTCATTTTGGAAACCGACACTACTTTATGGACAGTTTAGCAATTAATTGTGAGTTTAAATAGTTATGTAAAACACTGTGCAATATTCTCAGTCAATCTGACTACATTCTGTTCCAGTGAGGTGTTGTAATTGGACATTCTACATCTACAGAATCTGAGAAGGAATATTTGTTTTCCTTCCTGAAAATGGGATTCCCCCTACCCATACAATTTGTCTAGCAGTGATGACAATCTGAACAGATGTGCATTTCTTCTGTATGAAGACTGGCAATGCAAGTGGACAAATCATACTGCAGAATATTTTCCTGCAAGAAGGTGCGCTTCAGCCAGCTTTCCAAACAATTATCTCATGGTGGAGACCAGTTGCATTCAGTTCCCCTCATAAGAGGCCACAATCACAATGAAGGAACACGTCTTCCTTCATACTCTGGAGTCTACAGCCTTCTTACACCACAGATCAGTGACTTCCAAAGAGGAAGCTATTGCTTATGTCATGCGTTAACTCTCAAATTTGAACAGCCAGCCATTTGAGCAACAAAGGCTGACTGGTAGGCATCTACATTAGTGGAACCGGTCTGTATGAAATTAATACAAGGTAAGACATTCTGCTTTTTAAGGACCAATTGCCCTCAGTACAGATTAAATGGGATTTGAATAGCAGTATCCCAAATGACAGGGTGGCAAAGCAAATGACTACACCCTAACAAATCCATCCACCCCAACCAGCGGAATAAATCCTAGACCACCTCTGATGGGAATCTGCCCAGCCAGCCTCAAGTAGGAAGTTAATAACTTTGCTGAAGAGAAAGTACAAAATAGTGTAAGAATCTAGGGACCCCTCAGAAGCTTCTTGTCTCACAGGGGTTTGGGATACCCCTCTTCCGCTTTCCACCCAAATCTTTCTTGAGTCTTTAAAACTGGGCTAGAAACTTCATGAGCTTTTATAGGATTTCTAATCCTTCTCACTCTGGTCTCACTAAAACTGTGTCAATGTGGAGCCATTAAGAAAAAAACAGAACGCTACAAGCCATTTTTACTTTAGCACTTCTTAAGGTATAACCGTGGTTTATATCCAGTTTGATGCTCTACATAGTGTATTCTTACTGTTACTTTGCCCATACTGTAATATAGCCCATTTGCCTTTCTGGATCTTATCTCCCCCTTATTGTTCCTCTCCAGCTTTCTTCCTAGTTTCAAGCCCCTAGGAAATATTTTCCCCAGCCATTCAAAGGGAAGTCATAATTAATCCTTACAATCCCCTTTCTCCAGACAACAAACGATTCATGAAACCCAGTCTTTCTCCACCTCCTCAGCTATTAGTTTATTTCCTTGGAAATGGCAGAAACTCGAGGAAGATTATTTTACAATCCTGTTCAAATTCTCTACCACATAAATTCTAGTAAGTTGATTGCTGTGCCATTCATACCAATGTGGACAATGAGGAAAATGTTTTCTCCCGCAGTCTTAAATACTAGTCAGCCACTCTAGTACTTTGAGATTTCATTCCTGTTAGGTACCAAACATTCTCCTGCTGCTTGCTGAACATTTGGTCTACACGCCTTCACCCTGAGTCAGCCAAACAACTATATGAAGATTATAGGTATTAATCCCACTTCTGCTTGTGTGCTAAGCAACCACTGAATGAGTGAATTCCATCCCAGTTCTCAGACAAAGAAATTCTACTAACTTAGGGTTACCATATTTTGAGTGTCCAAAAAGAGGACACTCCACAGGGCCCCGGCCCTGCCCGCAGCCCCGCCCCCGCCCCAACTCCACCCCTTCCCCAAAGTCCCCGCCCCAACTCCGCCCCCTCCCCTGCTTCCCGCGAACATTTGATTCGCGGGAAGCCTGAAGCAGGCAGCAGGTAAGCTGGGGGGTGGGGTGGGGTGGGGGAAGGAGGCGCAGCCCAGTCTGCCTCCCCCCCCCTCACTGAGCGGCTCCCTCCGGCAGCCGGCCCCGGCCCCAGCGTCTCCAGCCTGGCTCGGTTCGGGCCCTGGGGTCGAGCACCCCCAGGCCAGCACCCCCGGCCTGGCCCAGCACTGCCGGCCCCTGGGCCCCGGGCCGGCCCTGCACCGCACCCCTGGGCCAGCCCCCGGGCCAGCCCCCCGGCCCAGCACTGCCGGCCCCGCACCGCCGGGCCCGGCCCGGCCCCGCAACGCACCCCCGGGCTCCGGGCCAGCCCCCGGCCCAGCACCGCCGGCCCCGGCCCCCAGCCCAGCACTACCAGCCCCGCACCGCCGGGCCCGGCCCAGCACCTCCCTATTTTCCCAGACATGTTCAGCTTTTGGGGATTTCCCCCCGGACGGGGATTTGAGGGCCAAAAAGCTGGACATGTCCGGGAAAATCCAGATGTATGGTAACCCTAACTACCATTAAAATGTATAAATTACTAGTTCAGAATTTCAACAATACATTTTAAAAAGACAAGACAATAATTTCTGATTATTCCTTTAGGGTGAAATTCACCAGTACCACTTAAGTAACACTGAAGTAGTGGCGCATAGACTTTGTACAGGCTCTCTGCACAAGGGAAACTTTCATTGTGAATGAACAGCCGCAAGTTCTAATTGCTGGTCAGCCATTAACAGTTAATCAAAGATACCAAAGTAACATGCAAAGCCAAGATGCCAAGGAAACCATAAGGATATTTCAATATAGTTTCTTTTTTCTGTCACTTGTTTTCAGCAATGGACTTAAAATTCAACAAAAAAAATTAGTGTTTCAAAATGAAAAGCTGAGTAATATTTTCAGGATGTCTGTTTCCATGACTTCTAATCCAGGAATGTTGAATGTTTCCAGTTAAAACTTTCAGATTCAGCCCCACCTGCCTCCCAAGTGTAGCACACCCAGGTGTTTCCTGCAGTTGGATATTTCTCTGCATTAGCTACAGCTCCACTCCAAGAAGCACAGGCTAACTGTGGACAGAGCAAAGCGCTTTGGTAACTGCTCTCAACACATCTCAGTGTGATTTTAAACAAGCTGGTAAATTCCTATTTTCAACTCAGAATGGGCTCTTTGAACATGTTTCACAGACACACATTAAAGCCATTTTCAAATTCTGCCTCCTCTTTCTCCACAAAATTTTTAAGATCTGTCCTTTCCATCAATCCCTAAAGCTAAAATTCTCATCCAGTCTCCTATCTTGATAACTGTAAACACCTCCTCCCTGACTTCCTCAATTCTTGCATTGCTTTCTCCATATAAGCTACTACAGTGAGGACCATCCTCCTAGTCAGTCATTTTGATCACATCACCTCCCCAATAGTTTCCCCTCCTTTATTGCATCAAGTTCAAGATTCATGCCCTGCTTAACTTTACTCTATTCTACTTATTCACCTTTGCCTTCCCCCCCCAAAAGTCACTTTCATTCACCGCAAAATTATGCCAGCACTTAAACCCATTTGTCAGCTTCTTAGACAAACATCTAAGACAGTGCAGAAACTCCTTCTTGAGGCACTCTTTGCTGACGATTGTGCCCTCATGGCTCGCACTGAAAATGATCTTCAGCATATTGTCAACAAGTTTGCTGAGGCCTCGCAACTTTTCGGACTAACTATCAGCCTCGGAAAGACAGAAGTTCTCCATCAACCTGCACCTGGATCAAATGTTTCTGTCCCGAGTATCTCCATCGACGGCACTCAGCTGAAAGTAGTGGAGAACTTTAAATATCTGGGTACTGTCATATCCAGTGATAGATCACTGGATAATGAGATCAATGCACGAATATCCAAAGCAAGTCAGGCACTTGGCTGTCTGCGTGTCAAAGTTTTAAATCACCATAACATCCGGATATCAACAAAACTGCTTGTGTACAGAGCTGTTGTTCTTTCAACTCTTTTGTACGGGTGCGGAACATGGACACTATATAGGCATCACATCAAGCAGTTCGAAGCATTTCACATGTGCTGCCTCCGTAACATCATGAAGATCCCCTGGCAAGACAAAGTGCCCAATCTCAAAGTCCTCGAGAGAGCCCAGATGACAAGCATCGAAATGATGATCATGAAGTCACAGCTACGTTGGACCGGTCATGTCAGCCGCATGGATGCCAACAGAATCCCCCGCCAGCTTCTGCATGGTAAGCTCTCCCAGGGCATCCGGCATATAGGTCGTCCATGGAAATGTTACAAGGACACCATCAAAGCCAATCTGCAGTACAGCAGTATCAAACCTAGGGACCTTGAGGACGCCGCCAGAAATAGAACACAGTGGCGTGCAACAGTCAGAAATACCTGCATCGCCTTTGAGGAAGACCGCTGCCGGCGTCTACAAGAGGCACGCGAATGACGTCACAGAGCATCAGCAGCGCACAATCCACTAATCGCGAACTTCCCATGCACCATCTGCAGCAAAATGTGCACCTCTAGAATTGGCTTGTATAGCCATCAGAGGGCACACCATAAGACCAACAACTGATGATCCACACAGATCTGTCATCATCGGATCGATGGACTACCAAGAAGGAGAAGACAAACGTCTCCATTCTTATTCCATGCCTCCTCCTATGCAGGAAATGCCCTTCCTGAGCACACCTGTAAAGTCTTTCTTGCATTCAAATCCCTCCTGAAGACCTACTTTGGTCATGACACCTATGCAAAATTGTCTGACAAGTTTCAGGAATAACCTAGGTTATTTTTAATAGGTTATTAAAACTATTCCTATTACACTATCATAATATTACTACTGTGACATGACCAACCACCCTGACTACTTGTTGTGTATGTGTTACACTCCTTTGCTCTATCTTCTGTAGATCTATCGCCTATAGACTGTGAGATCCTCAAGGCAGGAACAATGTGTCTAACATTTTGGATGTTACTGGAAATAGAAAGTAACAAAAATAATTCTTAAAAATAGTACAAAATTAAATGTGTCTCTTCTTTGGGACACACGGTTATGTAAGGAATGGTCTGGTGCTTAAGACAATGGATTCCAGAGAGATCAGAGTTCAATTCCTGATTCTACCAGACAATCCATGCCGGGGGGGAGGGGCACGCAAAATCCCAGAACAGCCTGAGTCATGCCTCCCTCAGACAGCCCTTCCCTCCTGGAAAGCAGCAGCGCCGCTGCCTGCCCCCACCCACCGGAAAGCAGCGCCCCCTTCCTGCAGCTTCAAGCTGTTCCTTCTGCATCTACCTCTCCCTGAAATCTGGGTAAAACAAGGAGAACAATACTTATTCCAACCCACCTTTTGTCTTGTGCTTTTGCTTTTATTATGAAAATTGAGAACTTGGTAGCCATGCAGACAAGGTGCTGTCTAAACTTCCATGCATAGCTCTGCTTATTCATTGCAGTCCTGTTATTCCAGCTAATGAGCAGACTGCATGGTTGCATTTTGTAATGTACAAATATCTACTAGGCACTAAGATGAGACAAGCGTGTACATGCCTGCCCTGTGGCTTTGGTTAAAAGTCAGAGGTGAAAGGACAATATAATCACCCACTCAGACCCAGTCCAAAACAGAGCAGTTTCAACAGACTCAGTCATACAGTGTGTCTCATGGGGAGGGATAGCTCAGTAACTCATCTAGTGATCATAGTGACTGGCACATTATTTAAGTCACAGTAACAAAAGTCTTCTAAACTATCTAAATTTAGATCACACAATATGGGACATTCATTAACAGAACAGGCATTCTAGAGGCTAAATTACTAGAAAGAACAACTATTAAAATATCAAAATTAATATAAAATGTAAAGTTTTGAAAGCATTTGCAAAAACTGTTTGTGAAGTAACTTCCCTCCACTTGTACACCCAGGAAGTTAATGGAACAAACTAGCAAATTTTGAAATATATAAGTAATATGCACTGCGGGTCTGCAACTCTCTCCAAAAAACTACAAAAATACCATTTAATTTTCCTGTAGGTACTTTCACAGAGAACCATAGGATAAGGCTTACATGAAATGAAATATGAATGACTAACAGTTATTAAACTTCTTTGGAATACAGGATGACTCTATGAATTAGTCTACATGAGCACTACCCTCTCCTTAAAGACCCAAATCTACTGTGATGCCCACAAAAAAGTGTCTTATGTAATGGCCAAGTTTGGGATGATGGATATTTAAACTAGAAATGGACTGCATGTTTTTTCACCTCTCTTCCTTCTTTTATTTCTCATTAGTCTTGTTAGATTGTGAGCAACTTGAGACAGGTACGGTGCCTCACTATCTATCTGGACAGTGGCTAAGCTTGTGGGTGCTATCATAATACAAATAAATAAATAAGGCTGTCAAGCGATTAAAAAAATTAATCTCGATTAATCGTGCAATTAATCGCGTTGTTAAAATTAATCGCGTTGTCCCCACAGACAAGGGATTATCTTGATCATTAGTGAGTCACTTGGCTGAACAATCAGAACTGAAGGGTTTCCCAATCAATCATCCTCAGATAAAATAAGGATGGGTGCCCTGTCAGTCTGAAGAGGAAATGCTAAGATTGAGGATTCCCTCATTCTTCTCAGTGGGACATCAATGAGAGTTCAGAGGGCAAGTAAGGAGAAATTATGGGAGTGAGGAAAAGAGGTAGAGAACAGTGGGGAAGGGGTGCTCAGCTGCACAGCAACTCATTTCTCTGTAACTGTGTGCAATGGAAGAGTGTACATTAGCATGCTGAGGAGGAGACTGACACTGGCTAACTTCAGCTTTTCAACTGCCCCCTCCAATCCAATCCAATCAATATAGCAATCTTGTGTAATTCATTAATTTTGATATTCACCTTAATTTACATCTCACTGCTCCAAAGTTTACAATGTTAAATGTGCTGCAGATTTTTGCACTGAACCAAGTAACTACCTTGCAGAAGTTGTCAAATGGAGAAAGGTGGACATTTTGGTAGAGCTCGGTAGAGGATACTCAGGTCTTGGCACCCAGGAAGGCACGGGGAGCTGGTTTGCAGAAGGCAGCTCAGGCTTTTGGTACTGAACTTCCTTTTTAACTCCCCTCTAGGATAGGGGCAGAGATTACTTTAAATTTCAAATGGGAGTCTTTACCCACCCTAGCATCTCTAGACAGTGAGAAGCTGTGTAGTGCATTCCACCCAAACTCATACCACTACCTCCAAAAATGACAAAAAAGTAAATTGATCTTGATGTTTGCGTTAAAGTGATTGTCACTGAAATAGTTAATGTTGACATTTAAATCGTCATCTCTTCTTACAGTAGGGAAGGCATGTTTATTATTTACCCTTAACTGAGAAGAAATTATACCCTGATGATCACACTAGCCTTAACGCATGATGTTGTTTCACTCCAGTTTTTCTTCTATCTCAGTTTACCAAACTATGCAACAAAGGTATTTACAACCATCTTCACAGTCATGAGGGTTAGAAACGTACATCTACATCTTCAAATGCGGGTGCCTAAAGTTAGGGTCCTAAATCCATATTTAGGCATTTACATAAAACCCGCTTGAGGACTTGCAGGGGTGTCTGACTTCTACAGGCTTTGTCGGTGCTCAGCACTTCCAACATCAAGTCACTTCTATTTAGGGGATTTGGGGGCCAAAGCTTAGGCACCCATATTTTTTTTTTAAATGAAAGCTTAGATAATGGAGCACAATTACTTGGTAATTTGAAGATCTTCAATTATGCAGATAAATAACCACATTATAAACAGTGCAAGTTAAAAAATCCACACACATGAGCATGTGGAAGTTGATCACAGGGATGACTACTGGAAAGAAACACAAATTGTATTTTTGTCTACACACTTTTATTGGAATGCTAGTGCATTTTAAAACCAGCCCACCTGGCACTGGTAGAGAACTTATTGCGTGACTGTGGCTTAACATCTAGCTCACAGCTGGATGTAAAAGGAGGAAATGAAAAAAACAGTTCTCTCTTTAGTTACCCCTTTTATAACTGAGAGAACTTAGGTATCCTAATACTGGAAGGGAATAGTAAGTGCTGAATTTATAATAGCAACAATTATACCAAAAATGTGAACTTTTCCTGGTAATATAATATAATTTTCATGCTACTACTTATGACTTAGTATAGCATTAGTTGTGTACCAGAAGTACACTGGAAGTTTTCTACTTTTAACCTACATTTTAAAAACGTAATACGATGGTAAGAGTATGTAAAAGAATTTCTGGCAGCAACAACATGGTGGTATACCTAGTTATAGCGCATGCATGTGTGAACATACACATTCAAGCAAGCCCTACATCTTTTACTCAGTTAGTCCATAAACTGAACATCTACAATACAACATTGGTAGTAAAATACCTGGAACAACTTGAAAGTTGCAGTTAACGCAGAATATGCCAATTTATCATTTAAGTAGGATGGACTGACCAAAGCCAAGCAACTGTCTGACATTGTACTGGCAACTAAATTTCTGGGAATAACTCAAGGTGTTAGCCAAAATCTATGAAGCCCCTAGATGGTCTTTCAGGTCCCTTCTACAATTGCTAACACCAGTTCAGCTCCACTGGTGCTAGCAAAGTCTCGAGTCTGAGAGTAAACCTAATGGCAGTTGCTGATGCTGTTTTAAACACTCACAGTTAGAACTGCTGTGAACAGGGTTAGATGACCCAGTGCTGAAAATTCAGGACTCCCAAAGTTGCTAACAATGATGGAGGCAAACTGGTGTTAGCATTGGTGGGAAATGTTTGAAAAACATGCTTCGTGCAGACAGCCACAGAGGCTGCCTCTTCCCTTGTGGCCCATCCTAGCATCTTTGGTTAATATAGTTGCTCCACTTTCAGAGAAATGAGCTATAGGCAGGAGACTTATCTACGTTTTATAGAATTTTGCCTTTTCAAACTAAAGCAATGGCACCCAAACACACTGGAGATAAAAGAGAAGTAAAAATATGATGTTCAAGGAAAATTATGTATAACTGGTGTCTTGTTTAAGTCTGCAACATCACAAGAAACTTAATCAAGCACAAGACAGCCAGTCTAAACAATTTTACTTCCTCATACCAAAAATAAGCCCAAAAGTACAGAGTAAATAGGGAAGGTACTTAACAGGTGACTGGTACACAGAAAACCCCCACAAATGAAACCACAATGTCAAAGAATATCAAGTATTTTATCTATTGATGCTATCCCGCTTTCCCCCAATTCCTCCAACAGCCAATAGCATAATATTTAGCGCACTATGGAGGCTCTGACTAGAGGGAAAAAGGGCTTTAGTTAGTAATGCTACCTAGTGAAGTTTGTCAGGCTGTGAAAGGATTTTTTTTTATATAATGAAAGGTGCACAAATATCTTTAAATAGTTCCTTGCTATTAAACAAAGCACAACTGGTTTTCATTCTGAAATATATGCTCAAAAAACCCCAAAGAACAAATTAGAGCAATAGGGATATGTTACTGACCACCTGACCAAGATGGTGACAATGACTCTGAAATGCTCAGGGAGATTAGAGAGGCTACAAAGGTAAAAAACACAATAATAATGGAAGCTTTCAACTGTCCTCATACTGACTGGATGTGTGTCAGAAAGGGATGCAGAGATAAAATGTCTATATAACATAAATGACTATTTCTTGGAGCAGCTAATCCTGAAACCTTCAAGGGGACAGGCAATTCTTGGTTCAGTCCTTGTAAAACACAGGATCTGGTCCAAGAGGTGAAAAGAGCTGAACAGCTAAGTAATTAGCAAACCTAACGTAATTAAATTTCATATCCTTGTAGAGGGAAAAATACATAAATACCACCAGAGCAGCATTTAATTTTAAAAAGGAGAACTAGTTAAATGGAAATTAAAAGGAACAGTCAACAAGGATGAAATGCCTGCAAGCTGCATGGAGACTATTTAAAAGTGCCATAATAGAGGCTCGAACTAAACGTATAACAATAAACAAAATAACAATAAACAAAAAAACAAAACAGCACTATGGCTAAGCACCGGCTTAAGAGGCAGTTAGAGGCAAAAAGGAATCCTTCAAAAACTGGAAGTCAAATCTTACTGGGGAAAATAGAAGGGAGCATAAATTCCAACAAGTGTAAAACTATAATAAGGTAGGCCACAGAAGAATTTGAAGAGCAACTACCTAAGGACACAAAAATGAATAGCAATTTTTTTAAGCACATCAGAAACAGGAAGCCTGCCAAATAGTCAGCGGGGCCATTGGATGATTGGGATGCTAACGTAGCATTCAAGGAAGACAAGGCTATCATGGAGAAACTAAACGAATTCTTTGCATTGTTCTTCACTGAAGATGATATGGGGGAGATCCCCACACCCAAGCCATTCTTTTTAGGTGATGCATTTGAGGAACTGTCCTAGGCTGAGGTGTCAATAGAGGAAGTTTCGGAATAAACTGATAAACTAAACAGGAGTAAGTCACCAGGTCCAGATGGCATTCCTCCAAGAGTTCTGAAGGAACTTAAATATGAAATTGCATAACTACTAACAATGGTATGTAACCAATTGCTTAAACCACCCTCAGTACCAGACGATTGGATGATAGCTAATGTAACGCTGATTTTTAAAAACGCCTAACTTCACTACCAAGCAAACAGGTTGAAACTATAGTAAAGAACAGAATTACCAGGCACATAGATAAACACGGTATGCTGGGGGAAGAGACAACATGGTTTTTGTAAAGGGAAATCATGCCTCACAAATCTATTAGAATTGTTCAAGGGAGTCAACAAGCATCTGGACAAGGCTGATCCAGTCAATATAGCATAGTTGGACTTTCAGAACACCTTTGACAAGGTCCCTCACCAAAGGCTTTTAAGCAAAGTTAGCAATCATAGGATAAGAGGGAAGATCCTCTCATGGTCAGTAACTGGTTAAAAGATTGGAAACAAAGGGTAGGAATAAATGGTCAGTTTTCACAATGGAGAGAGTGGGGTACCCAAGGATCTGCACTTGGATCTGTGCTGTTCAACATATTCATAAATTATTCGGAAAAGGGGGTGAACAGGCAAAGTTTGCAGATGATACAAAATTACTCAATATAGCTAAGTTCGATGCTGATTGCGAAGAGTTACAAAGGCATCTCACTAAACTGGGTGACTGGGCAATGAAATGGCAGATGAAATTGGATCTTGGTAAGTGCAAAGTAATGCACGTTGGAAACAATAATCCCAACTATATATACAAAATGATAGGATATAAATTAGCTATTACCACTTAAGAAAGATCTTAGAATCATCATGGATAGTTATCTGAAAACATCTGCTCAATGTTCAGCAGAGTCAAAAAGGCAAATAATGTTAGGAACCAGTAGGGAAGAGAGAGAGAAGAAGACAGGAAATAGCAAAATGCTACTATATAAATCCATATTATACTGACGCCTTGAACACTGCATGCAGTTTTGGTCACCCCATCTCAAAAAAGATATATTAGAATTAGAAAAGATGCAGAGAAGGGAAACAAAAATGATTACTGATATGAAACAGCTTCCATAAGAGGAGAGATGTTATTTACCCCTTCACATAACACAAGGAACAGTGGTCACTCAATGAAATTAATAGGCAGCAGGTTTAAAACAAACATAAGGAAATACTTCCTCACATAATGCACGATCAACCTGCGGAACTCGTTGCCAGGGGATGTTGTGAAGGTCCCAAGTATAACTGGGTTCAAAAAAATAATTAGATAAGTTCATGGAGGATAGGTCCATCAATGGCTATTAGCGAAGATGATCAGGGACATAACCCCAGGCTCCTGGTATCCCTAAATCACCAACTGCCAGAAGCTGGGACTGGATGACTGGTGATACAGAAAAGAACACTTTTGACAGGATACTGGGCTATATGGACCACTGATTTGACTCAATATGGCTGTTCTCACGTTCTATAATGTGACTCATGACTCTATTGTAGATCTATCCCCAATCCTGTTTCCAATATGCTTTTGCACTCTTAAGGCAATTCTTATTTAAAGACCTTACTTAAAAACAGAAGCATTCAAAAGCCGTCTTCTGTGAATGAGGCACACATTTTGAGTAATTTTTTTTTTTTAATAATAAAATAGCTTACAAGGGTATTTACTTCTTCAGGTCTGGGAAAGATACACAAGGTGGAACAGACTGTTTAGTGTAACACATATTCTAAGGGATCACTCAAAGTGGACACTTCTGCAGTCATAGATCAAAAGTGTGCGGGGCTAGTGGGTTACAGATTGTTGTAATAAGGCGTAATTCCAATATCTCTGTTCAGTCCAGGATTTTTAGTATCTAGCAGAGTTATGAACTTAAACTCCCAGGCTCATCTTTGGATAGTGTTGTGCAGGTTTCCTTTGAGGATGAGGACTGATAGGTCAGACATAAAGTGATTGTTTTGTGAAGTGTTCACCACAGGTGATAGGGTGTTTTTATCTTATCTTTTTCTTGTGAGTGTCCATTTGAGATCATAGTAATTGGTTTCATGCATGAGGTTGTTATTGGGGCATTTAGTGCACTGGATGAGGTATACCTCATGTTGTGATATGCATGTCTAGGAACCATGAATCTTGAAAGGTGTGTTGGGGGCAGGTGTTGATCACTGTAGCAGTGGAGATACACTACAGGTTTTGCATCTGTTCTGGCAGGGTCTGGTGCTGCTTTGAGTTGGTGTGTCCTGGTCAGTGGGAGCTTGCTTCTGATGATGAGCTTGGAGAGGCTGGAGTGTTGTTTGAAGGCTGTAAGTGGGGATTCAGGAAAGATTTATTTCAGGGTAGGGTCCTGTTGTGTGCTATGCACCCTCCCTGTCCTCTTTTCGGGCGGTTTGGAGTTGTGATACCACCTTGATTACAGTCTACCAGACTATCCCTAGTCTGGAAGCATGACTCAGTGGCCAGAGTCAAGATGGCTGTCCTCGGGTGCAGGGCCATGAGGCCTAATGGCCAGAGTCAATATAGATGCCCTTGTGTTTGGGGCCGTGTGGCCTAGTGGCCAGAGTCTATTCAACTGCCCTTGGAGTCAGGGCTGTGCGGCCCAATGGCCGGAGTCAGTATGGCTGCCCTGGGGAATCAGGGCTGTGTGGCCTAATGGCCGGAGTCAGTATGGCTGCTCTGGGGAATCAGGGCTGTGTGGCCCAATGGCCGGAGTCAGTATGGCTGTCTTGGGGATCAGGGCTGTGCGGCCCAATGGGCCAAGTCAGTATGGCTGCCTTGGGGATCAGGGCTGTGTGGCCTAATGGCCGGAGTCAGTATGGCTGCCTTGGGGATCAGGGCTGTGCGGCCCAATGGGCCAAGTCAGTATGGCTGCCTTGGGGATCAGGGCTGTGTGGCCTAATGGCCGGAGTCAGTATGGCTGCCTTGGGGATCAGGGCTGTGTGGCCCAATGGCCGGAGTCAGTATGGCTGCCTTGGGGATCAGGGCTGTGCGGCCCAATGGACCAAGTCAGTATGGCTGCCTTGGGGTCAGGGCTGTGCGGCCTAATGGCCGGAGTCAGTATGGCTGCCTTGGGGATCAGGGCTGTGCGGCCTAATGGCCGGAGTCAGTATGGCTGCCTTGGGGATCAGGGCTGTGTGGCCCAATGGCCGGAGTCAGTATGGCTGCCCTGGGGAATCAGGGCTGTGTGGCCCAATGGCCGGAGTCAGTATGGCTGCCTTGGGGATCAGGGCTGTGTGGCCCAATGGCCGGAGTCAGTATGGCTGCCCTGGGGAATCAGGGCTGTGGGGCCCAATGGCCGGAGTCAGTATGGCTGCCTTGGGGATCAGGGCTGTGTGGCCTAATGGCCGGAGTCAGTATGGCTGCCTTGGGGATCAGGGCTGTGTGGCCTAATGGCTGGAGTCAGTATGGCTGTCTTGGGGATCAGGGCTGTGTGGCCTAATGGCCGGAGTCAGTATGGCTGCCTTGGGGATCAGGGCTGTGTGGCCCAATGGCCCAAGTCAGTATGGCTGCCTTGGGGAATCAGGGCTGCATGGCCTAATGGCCGGAGTCAGTATGGCTGCCTTGGGGATCAGGGCTGTGTGGCCCAATGGCCGGAGTCAGTATGGCTGCCCTGGGGAATCAGGGCTGCATGGCCTAATGGCCGGAGTCAGTATGGCTGCCTTGGGGATCAGGGCTGTGTGGCCCAATGGCCGGAGTCAGTATGGCTGCCCTGGGGAATCAGGGCTGTGTGGCCCAATGGCCGGAGTCAGTATGGCTGCCCTGGGGAATCAGGGCTGTGTGGCCCAATGGCCGGAGTCAGTATGGCTGCCTTGGGGATCAGGGCTGTGTGGCCCAATGGCCGGAGTCAGTATGGCTGCCTTGGGGATCAGGGCTGTGTGGCCTAATGGCCGGAGTCAGTATGGCTGCCCTGGGGAATCAGGGCTGTGTGGCCCAATGGCCGGAGTCAGTATGGCTGCCTTGGGGATCAGGGCTGTGTGGCCTAATGGCTGGAGTCAGTATGGCTGCCTTGGGGATCAGGGCTGTGTGGCCTAATGGCTGGAGTCAGTATGGCTGCCTTGGGGATCAGGGCTGTGTGGCCCAATGGCCCAAGTCAGTATGGCTGCCCTGGGGAATCAGGGCTGCATGGCCTAATGGCTAGAGTCAATCCAACTGCCCTTGGGCTCAGGACTGTTTGGCTCAATGGCCAGAGTCAGTACAACTGCCCTTGATGTCTTGGCTGTGTAGCCAAAGGGTCAGAGTCAGAGGCCACCACCTTGAGTGGTTGGGGTGGGGCAGGTGGACCTGGGCCCTCCATGTGGTGAGTGTGGTCACCACCCAGTCAGTGGGGATCCTACCGCAACACGCTGACTTTCCTTGGGTGGGATATACCACTCACCCTGCCTCTCTGGGCCACTTCCTACCACGTGTCCTGAAGCTGGGGTCTGTTAGTCATCAGGGGTTCTGAGCTCCTCAGCGAAGGTAGCTGGCTGGGATTCTGATTCCAGTCGGCCGGCCATAGGCAAAAGGTCTCCGGTCTGGGCCTGGGGATCTCTGGTTCCTGCAGTCAGAGGCTGAGGCAGCTCCTGGCTGGAGTCTCCACCAAGCGTCCTTCCTCCTTGGCGGTCAGTCTAGAATGAGTTGGTCTGCTCCCTTTTATACCAAGGCAGCAGTTGGAGCATGCCCAGCACAGTCTGAGGAGCGGGACTTCCGCTGTCCATAATGTTAGATTAACCCTATCTTGTCTAGTGCGGGGTATGCACACCCCGAAACAGGTCCCCATCGAATATGGGTTATAGTTGTTTGATGTTAACCCGTATGTTAGTCCATCCAAAACATAGGGGAAAAAAAGTTTGTAAAGGGTAAGAAGGAGAAACTTAAGCAGAAATGTATAAGCTCTACGAGTTCTACAAACAGTGAGTTATAAATAATTTACCATGTCTCTGATTTTTAAGTTATATTGGAATATTTCCTGTTTTTCTGTATAGGTCAAGTCTTCACAGTTGCTGAAAGATTGTGGTGGATGTGATGTTTGTTAAGGATTTCACAGCCAATTTTTTTCCTGAAGCAGTCAATGTAATGATCAAGAATGTGGTTTTGTCCACTCTGTGGGGTCCAGTCAGATGATTTTTTTTTCTTATGCTTGTCAGCAGGGACGTAGTAATTGTGAGTAGTGTCATCATTATTGTGAAAGAATTCTTTGACATGGAGTCAGTGGAAGAATTTTTCTAGTTCTACATGTTAGTATTGTATCAGATTTGGTGGTAGGGCCTGAGAGAGTACAGATAATTCAGCTCCAGTGAGGGGTAGTCTTGATAAACTGATGATGTTCAAATGTTGTGCGGTGTCCATGTGGTGGGTGCTGGTGCTCTGGTTTCTCCCGGAGGCAGTGTTCTGTGGGTAGTAGAATAGTGGTAGTTGGTTCCATTTTTTTGTTTTTGTGATGGCGGTCCTCAGGTTTTTCTGATGGTTGTTTTGGATTTCTTGAATCATTTCCAGCTAACTTTCCTGGTTTTCCTTTCCTCCCACATACTGGAGGAATGCACCAGAGATGAAAAAGCACCCATGTGAAATATAAGGTGCAATGTCAGCTAGGACAAAACACCATATAGGGAGGGACATTTAGGTCTGACACAGAAAAATGTGTAAGGACCAAAATCTCTTCTTAATGAGAGATCTATGCTACACATCTTATTCACTAGTATTGAAGTATAACAGGGAAAACAGGCCAGAAGACAGCAATGAAGCATAAAAAATTACAAACGGGATCTTGCAAAAAGATTCAAGCAGAAGGACTTTGAAGCACTCTGGTGTTTCTTCATGACCATAAGGAGAATAGTTTTAGGGGTTGTATTTCCAGCTCTCTGCATACTATCTTAAATATGCAAGCCCCATTAAATGTTAGTGAGAGCTGTGACTCCAGTCCATGATGCAAGGTAACAAAAGATTACCGCTTTGTGACTTGCAATACGAAGAAAATGCGCACTACCATGAAAATATGTATAGCCAACGTTTAACAACTATCAACTTTAATAAGGATCTTAACCGAAGACTCACTGACTCGTTCACTTAACTCGTTAACTCTCGGAAGTTTTATATAAATTGTATTTTGAAAACAAATTATTCTTATTAGGTATAATCTTGTGGTTAGGCACAGGACTAGGAGACATGACATCTTCATTCTGTTCCTGGTTGTCAGAAACTTGTGTGACTGCACGGACTCACTTAACCACTCTGTCTCTGTTTCCCTATACCTCACAGGAGTGATGTGAGACATCGTGTGAATGAAAATTTTTATTTAGCTGAAGCCTACTGCCACAGCAATGTTTATTTCAGAATTTTTCACAGCAACAGGTAGCAGTCAGTTCATCTTTAACAGTAAAAGGACTACCCCTCTGTTGCCTTTGCTTATTTTTGAATGAGCAAACAATGGATTCATTGCTTAATCAGCAAGGTGTGCAGATTAGCCTGGTAATCTTGTTAGCCAGTGGTAAAAAGACAGGTAAGATTTTCTACAAAACGATTCCCTGGAAAAGAAATCAATCTTAAAAGAGAAATGGAATTTATAAAAAAAATATACATGCTTGTCTTCCATTTACACAAATTGGAATCATGTTCACTCTAATAATATAAAAAGAAGAACAGGAGTACTTGTGGCACCTTAGAGACTAACAAATTTATTAGAGCATAAGCTTTCGTGGACTACAGCCCACTTCTTCGGATGCATATAGAATGGAACATATATTGAGGAGATATATATACTCCTCAATATATGTTCCATTCTATATGCATCCGAAGAAGTGGGCTGTAGTCCACGAAAGCTTATGCTCTAATAAATTTGTTAGTCTCTAAGGTGCCACAAGTACTCCTGTTCTTCTTTTTGCGGATACAGACTAACATGGCTGTTACTCTGAAACCTCTAATAATATAGAGCAGTGGTTCTCAACCAGGGGTCCAGGGCCCCCTGGGGGGCCGTGAGCAGGTTTCAGGGGGGCCTCTAAGCATGGCCAGCGTTAGACTTGCTGGGGCCCAGGGCAGAAAGCTGAAGCCGCACTGCATGGGGCTGAAGGCTGGGGCCCTGAGCCCCACCACCGGGGGCTGAAGTCAAAGCCTGGGCAACTCAGCTTTGCAGGGGATCCCGTGGCATGGGCCCCAGGCAACTTCCCTGCTTGCTACCCCCTAACGCCAGCCCTGGCTTTTATAGGCAGAAAACCAGTTGTTGTGGCACAAGTGGGCCATGGAGTTTTTATAGCAAGTTGGGGGGGGTGGGGGCTCAGAAAGAAAAAGATTGAGAACCCCTGATATAGAGAGACTTCCCAACAATTAAAAATTAGGCTTGGGAAAGGCTTCTGGGAGAACTGGGAGGGCACTGTAGTAGCAAGTTTTGATTCTTATCATGAAGCCTGAACTGTTTCACCATTTTATTTATGAACTCTTCCAAGCTCTGTCCACACGAAGTTGCATTCTATCAAAAAGCAAGCACCACACATTCCACATCATCTTCCTCATTCTCCCATAACTTCTGCAGACTCTACTAATAAATGCTAAACTATACAAATGACCTATCGATCGTTATGACATCACGCACTCCAGTGACAGAAAATGCTGATTCATTGCCAGAATTCAGTAAAGACAGTTACCTTTTCCGTAACTGGTGTTCTTCGAGATGTGTTGCTCATGTCTATTCCACAATAGGTGTGTGTGCTCGCCACATGCACTGGTGCCGGAAGTTTTTCTCCTAGCAGTACCCGTAGGGGAGCGCCCTAGCGACCCCTGAAGTAGCGCCTCCATGGCGTGGTATAAGGGGCACTGCGCGCTCCCCCCACCCTCAGTTCCTTCTTGCCAGACAACTCCGACAGAGGGAAAGGAGGGCGGGATGTGGAATAGACATGAGCAACACATTGCGAAGAACACCAGTTACGGAAAAGGTAACTGTCTTTTCTTCTTCGAGTGATTGCTCTTGTGTATTTCACAATAGGTGATTCCAAGCTATATCTGTTGGAGGTGAGTACGAGTTCACAAACTCTTGGGACGGAGAATGACCCTGCTGAACCCGGTGTCCTCCCTTGTCTGAGAGACAATCGCATAATGTGAGGTGAACATGTGAACTGAAGTCCACGTGGCAGCCCTACAAATGTCCTGAATGGGGACATGGGCCAAAATGGCAGCCGACGAGGCTTGCACCCTAGTCGAGTGCACCTTCACAATTGGTGGCGGAGGGATTCCCGCCAGGTCATAACAGGTACAGATGCATGAGGTGATCCAGTTGGAGAGCCGCTGAGTGGAGATCGGCTGACCTTTCATGCGCTCGGCTGAAGTGATGAACAGTTGTGAGGACTTTCTGAATGGCTTAGTCCGCTCCAGGTAAAAAGCCAGTGCCCGTCTCACATCAAGCGTGTGGAGGCGACGCTCCTCACTAGACGCATGAGGCTTGGGGTAGAGGACCGGCAGAAAAATATTCTGACCCATGTGATAGGCGGAGACCACCTTTGGGAGGAATGAAGTGGGTGGACGGAGCTGGACCGTATCTTCATAAAGCACCGTGTACAGGGGCTCGGAGGTCAGGGCCCTGAGTTCGGAGACCCGCCTAGCTGACGTGATAGCAACCAGGAAGGCCACCTTCCACGAGAGGAATGACCAGGAGCACATGGCTAGCGGCTCAAACGGGGGCCCCGTGAGACAGGCCAACACCAGATTTAGGTCCCACTGTGGGACTGGGGGCCTAAAATACGGGAAGAGACGATCCAACCCCTTAAGGAATCGGCCAGTCATAGCATGGGAAAATACCGTGTGGCCCTGCACCAGCGGATGGAAGGCCGATATGGCCGCCACGTGCATCTTGACTGACGAGGGCGCCAGGCCCTGGGCTCTAAGGTGAAGGAGGTAGTCCAGAATAAGCTGGATCAGGGCAACCACCGGGGAAACGCCCCGCTTGTCCGCCCATCTGGAAAACCAAGACCATTTTGCCAAGTAGGCTCAGTGCGTGGAGGGCCGCCTGCTTTCTAGGACGCGCTGAACCCCTTACGAGCATGTCCTTTACTCCCGACCTAACCATTGAGCAGCCATGCCGTGAGGTGGAGTGCCTCTAGGTTGGGGTGGAGGCGGCGGCCCTGGTCCTGGGAGAGCAGGTCCAGGAGGGACAGCAACGGCCACAGCGGGGGGACTGCCAGGCCCGTGAGGGTCCCGTACCAATACTGCCTGGGCCATGCCAGGGCAATCAGAAGGTCCGGGGCCTTGTCCGTCTTTATCTTTTCCAGGACCTTGCTGATCAGTGGGAACAGGGAAAAGGCACAGAGAAACTGGCTTGACCAGGACAGGAGGAAGGCATCGGAGAAAGTGCCCTGTCCCAGGCCCCCCGCCCCGCTCCCCGGAGCAGAACCGGGGGACAGCGACAGTTCTGCCAAGTCGCGAACAAGTCCACCTGGGGAATTCCCCACACTCGGAAAAGTCTGTTCACCATCTCTGGGTGCAGAGACCATTCGTGCTGACAGGAGAAGTCCCTGCTCAAGCGATCCGTCCGCGTGTCTGGGCGCCCGGCAGATGGAAGGCCTGTAGGCAGATGCTGTGGGCTATACAAAAGTCCCACAGCCTGAGGGCTTCGCTGCAGAGGATTGGGCCCCACCTTGCCTGTTGATGTAGAATTTCGAGGCCGTGTTGTCCATAAGGACCCTGACCACCCGGCCCTCCAGGTGCGAGCGGAAGGCCATGCACGCCGGCCGTACCGCCCTGAGCTCCTTAACATTTTTGTGTAGGGTCATATCCCGAGCCAACCACAGACTTTGGGTCTGAACATTCCCGAAGTGGGACACCAGTTCCAGTGACGGGGCCCTGCCCTGAATGGGACCCCTTGGAGCATGTTTCTCGGGGAGGACCACCACTGTAGGGAGGTGATCACTGGCTCGGGCACCGTGAGGACTTTGTCCATTCTGTCCCTGGCCTGGGAGAACTCCAAGGCCAACCAGAGCTGGAGGGGCCTCATCCTGAATCTGGTGTGACGGACCACTTTCCCTCTTGGTCTGAGGCTTAAACGACCCGCAAATCTTGCAGCGATTGCTGAGATGGGTTTCCCCCAAACAGCGTAAACAGTCCGCGTGCGGATCACACACTGGCACAGATCACCTACAAGTGTCGCATGACTTAAAACTGCCCGGGTGCTCTAGCTAAACTAAACTAAACTAACTAAACAACTAACTAACTACAGGTACCATACACTGAATAAACAAGCAGTTTTGGGGATGAGCTACTACGGGTGCTGCTAGGGGGAAAGCTTCCGGCACCGGTGCACGTGGCAAGCACGCGCACCTATTGTGGAATACACATGAGCAATCACTCGAAGAACTACTACACACTATGATACTTATTGGTGGCCCATGAGCAGGAGGATAGCACAATCCTAGCCTTTCTAACTCAGATATAATGAACTAAAAGTATAACTACTCTAGATCAAACTTGAATTAACCTAATTCCAACATTTACTTTCCTTCCTCTTCCCACCCGTAACAGTCTAAAAATGATAAATGATCTAGGCAAACACTAGCCCTTATGATTTCAAGGCTGTATACAGTTACAGCTAAAGTTGAACTTCATGAAATGCTTACAAGTAATAGTAATATGGAACCTAATTGGAATTTCCTCCAATTGTAAACAAAAGAATCACAGCTAAACAGTATTTGCAAAATTTTTAAACAAAATTTCATTTCTAATCCAATTAAAGAACACTGGCTAAAACATTTTCTGTTCACTTAAATAATGTCACAGGGTTAAAGTTCAAAAGATGGACAAATATTTTCCCTTCACTCACCTGAAATGGAAACCAGCCTGCTAAGACACATTACATGAATATTCAAACTACGTAACATATGGACACTTTTACTTGAAATTTAAAAAAATTATATTAACCTAAAATTCTTTCTATTCAGCAAGTGTGAAGATTTGACCTATACAGAAAAACAGGAAATTTACCAGTACTACTTAAAAATCAGAGACATGGTAAATTATTTATAACTCACTGTTTGTAGAACTCGTAGAGCTTATAAATTTCTGCCTATATTTCTCCTTCTTACTCTTTTCAAACCTTTTGTTTCTATGTTTTGGATGGACTAACAGTTTCCAGATGTACAGTATGTAGTCTGTCTTCTGCCAAAACATCTTTCTGTAGTGCAATAGTATCATTTATTGTAGGATACTACCTCTAGGACTAATATTTGGTATTGACAGCAGCAGGAAAACCAGTAGAGGGAGCATGATTGTGGTTCTATGTAACACCTTCATCCTAAATTATGTAGGTGTTTCAATATCTTTGTACAATGGCTAGTATATAAGATCCTCAATCCTTACTGGTACTTCTAACACAAAGAAGAAATAAGCATAATTACACATGGTGCTTTCACGAACAATCCTTTGTATATCTTTGTAGCAAGCTTAAGCTAAAAATTTATTTATTTTATGAAAAGCGTGTGTCAAATTGTATGTGCATCTAGAAAATCTTGACAGGTACATTACATACATTGAAAGACTAAATATAAAAACCACAGCCTTCTTAAAAACATGCATTTAAAAAACTTAAAATTACACCGCAAGTTGCCATATTCAGAATGGTATGACTTAATTACTGACATTCTCAGTAGACAAAACTATGCATGGTAATTCAAAATAAATATAAATGAATGGAATAGATAGCAAAGGTAACTGGCCATTTATTTTACATCTCTACCGACTAATGTATGAAACTGATTTCATACAAAAAACCAAGAACAAAACAGCAAGCTTTCAAAGAAGCATGATAAAGCTTCAGAAACTGCAAGGTCACTGCAATGGCAGTTGTACAGAGCTCTATAGGAAGGACTCTAAAAACTGTAAGTCAGCAGCCCTCAGCACTTAGTACAACAGACTGGATGTGTTCCAGCCAAGCAAGTCAGGCATCAAATGAGTGCACTGTGAAATAGATAAGGAGACCACTGTCCCACCAATAAAAATACACAGTGCAAATTCTTATTCTGGAAACAATAAACTGATTAAAGCTAAAAACATACAAAAAGCCAGTATCACACACCAAAAGAACTGTGGTCTTTGAAACATTTGCAAATAAGCTACAAGCTTTACATTCTTAGTCCATTTGGTTAAAACACTGGGAATTTATACCACTTTAGAGTAATATAAATAGAAAATGTGTAAACATCAGATAGAGTAGGCACATGACGGCTATTAATCAAATCCATATCGACAAATCCCAAAGCAACAAACATTAAACCAAATATGAACTATTTTTATACCTGAATACTGCTGTTTAAAAATATCTCTGCTAGAAAAAGAGCATATAAGAGACCCTTTGCATTTAAGAAACCCACAACCGAATGAAGATGGCCAACTAGTGAGTTTTCCCCATTCTTAAAAGCCCTACTTTAAAAAAGAAACAATAGATGGCTCAGTTAAGTGTTCTGGGTTTTTGTGGGATTTTTTTTTTTTTTTGAATCTGAAGATTAAACTTTCCCCAAATAAACAAAGTGTACAAAAATGCCATTTGTTAAATTCATAGAGACAATACACTAGTAGCTGAAGCATACAAAATAGGACATGGATAATATTTTAGACTACATAGGATTAGTAACGATTCATGTTATTTTGTGTCTCAGGCCAGTTCTCAAATGTGGATGTGTTTGGTGTGCCTGCTGGAGAGTGTTGATATCTGTGACATAGCCTACAGGTGTGTTTACTCTGGTAGCTTTTCCTGGATGTCTAATAGACCATATGTGTTTAATTTCTACCGAGACAACAAATGTCTAATTGTTAATGTTTTAACAAAAGATTAATAAAAAAATGGGCAGATATTTGTGTCATATTAAAGAGGCATCCTTTTTAAAGTAAACTATGACCATTATGTCCCATAGCAATGGAGACTGGAAACCTAGCTAGGAAAGGGGGAAAAAAATTATAGATTCATAGATTCCGAGGCCAGAAGGGACCATTGTGATAATCTAGTCTGACTTCCTGTGTAACACAGGCTATAGAACTTCCCCAAAATAATTACTAGAGCATCTCTCTAACCTCTCAGGATAGGACAAGAAGCAATGGGTTTAAATTGCAGCAAGGGCGGTTTAGGTTGGACATTAGGAAAAACTTCGTAACTGTCAGAGTGCTTAAGCACTGGAATAGACTGCCTAGGGAGGTTGTGGAATCTCCATCACTGGGGATTTTTAAGAGCAAGTTGGACAAACACCTATCAGGGATGGTCTAGATAATATTTAGTCCTGCCTTGAGTGCAGGGGACTGGACTAGATCACCTCTCGAGGTCTCTTCCAGTTCTATGATCTTTTTAAAAAAGTCTGATCTTGATTTTTAAATCATCAGTAACGGAGAAAACACCACATGTCCGGGTAAATTGAACCAATCATTAATAACCTTACTGTTAAAAAATTGCCCCTTATTTCCCGATTGAATTTGTCTAGCTTCAACTTCCAGCCATTGGATTGTATTATACTTTTCTCTGCTGGACTGAAGAGCCCATTATTAAATATTTGTTCCCCATGTAGGTACTTACAGACTGTAAACAATTCATCTCTTAATATTCTCTTTGTGAAACTAAATAGATTGAGCTCTTTGAGTCTATTAATATAAGGCATAGTTTCTAATCCTTTAATCATTCTTACTTCTCGTCTCTGAACCCTTTCCAATTTATCAACATCCTTCTCGAATTTGTGGATACCAGAACTGGACATAGTATTCTAGAACTAGTCGCAACAGTGTCAAACAGAGACTCTGTTTATTCATCCCAGGATTGCATTAGCTTGTTTGGCCACAGAGTCATACTGGCAGCTAGTATTTAGTTGATAATCCATCACCACCCCCAAATCTTTGTTTCAGAGTCACTGCTTGCCAGAATAAAAGACCCTATTCTGTAAGTATGGTCTATATTCTTTGTTCCTAGATGTATATATTTATAGTTAGCAGTATTAAAACACACATTGTTTGCTTGCTCCCAGTTTGCCAAGCAATCCAGGTTACTCTGAATCAGTAACCTGTCCTCTTCATTATTTACCACTTTCCCAATTTTATCAGTGATAATTTTATGTTTTCTTCCATTCACTGATAACACTGGAAACACACCCGATCGATAATGATTTTCCATTTACTATTACATTTTGAGACCTATCAGCTAGCCAGTTTTTAACCCATTTAATGTGTGCTTTGTTAATTTTATACAGTTTTAGTTTATTAATCAAAATATCATGTAGTACCAAGTCAAGTGCCTGACAGAAGTCTAAAAATATTATATCAACACTATTACCTTTATCAGCCAAACTTATAATCTTACCAGAGAGGTATCAAGTTAGTTTGACAGGATCTATTTTCCATAAACCCATGTTGATTGGCATTAATTATATTATATTACCCTCCTTTAATTCTTTATCAGCCACTCCATTATCTTGCCAGGGACTGACATCAGACTGAAAGGCCTATAATTACCCAGGTCATCCTGTTTACCCTTTTTAAATATTGACACAACAATAGCTTTCTTCCAGTCTTCTGGAACTTATGCAGTGCTCTAAGACTTTCTGAAAATTAACATTAATGGTTCAGCAAACTCTTCAGCCAGCTCTTTTAAAACTCTTGGATGCAAGTTATCTGGACCTGCTGATTTACAATGTCTAACTTTAGTAGCTTCTGTTTAACAGTCTCCAGAGATACTAGAGGAATGGAAAGAGTGTTATCAAATGATATGACTATATCATCAGTTTCTCCCCCAAATTCTCTTATTTCAGGGTTGATGGTGATCAGGAACATAGAAGAGGGTCAATATTGTGACTGACCCTGGTATATTGGGATAAAAGTATATGAATGTCAACATGTGTATTTCATGAAAACAATATTTGTATCTCATGAATTCTCGTCCCCACCTCAATAAGGAAAATCAAACTATATTAGCTCCCTTACCTTCATAATGTTCACCAAATCTGTCTGATAGTAGCGATCCTGGTGTGCATTAGCAGCTGCCAAAGTGAGAAGGTAGTCATTCCTCGCATGGGTAGCCTTTGAATTACACTCGGACCGTCGTGCTTTTAACTATATTTAAAAAAAGGGAAATCAAAATGTAAGGCAGCTGATGTTGTACTTTTATACTATGAGCAAAGCATTAAAAGATATATGGCTTTAGATGGGTTGTTATACTTGTTGCTGCTTTGAATAACATTTCTATTATTTGCATATATACTTTATATGATTTTCAGTAGGCAAAATTCCAGCACACATCTGTGAATGGCTGAACAGATTCATCATGTGCTTGTACTTGATTCTGGGGAAACATTCTGTACCAACTGGCCAATCGTTATGAAGACAATATGCCTGATAAAACGTGAGGCCTCTCTAGATTCAAGATAACATTAGTTATGGTGTCCCATGAAAGTGACATAATACTGTACTATAGTTTTACTGAGTAGATAATTTATTCTTAAACTCACCTTTACACTTGCCTTCTGTAAGCTTATCCTTGACTGAAAGAGACTAAGCTTGGACCTGTATTAAAAGTCAATAGAATAGATTAATATCAGAAGTTGTCTCTGGGACAGATAGGGACACAAATGGGCTATCTGATAAGGGAGAGGTTTTCTTTTGGGGTTAAATAAATGCAGTAAAATAATTTAATAGCAATTTTTTAGGCTAAACATTTTATTTTTATATTTAAGAGTAAAAGTTAGGGGTTTTAGGAAGTGGTTACACATGTTGAACAAGCTCATTTGCATAATCAGCCATCTTCACTGCATATTCTGAAATGTTTTGCTCAATCTTACACTAATTTTCAAACAATGATTAAATACAACACGGCAGAATGCTCTGGTGGCAACAGGAACTCACAAAATTCTTTTGTTGTTTGATGCTTAATGACTATTTGAAAGTCTTCCATTTGATAGCCAGGGTTGCAAACTTGAGCTACTTGCCTTCTAATGGGGTAGCAATGTAAAATCACCAGCAATCCACTCAGGTAAGGTTGAGTGAGGTCTGCCCAAAAATAATTTTTTAAAAGCAGGCGTTAGCCTAATTTTGAAACTTTGATCATGGGATAGGAATAAGCTTTTTTGTGTGTTTTTTCCAGGTTAATCATTTTTAAAAAAGCCAGAGCCCATACAAGCATCTTAAGAACATCAGGCTTATTTGCAATGAGGTATGAAGGAAAACTTAACTAAAATCATGAACACTTGAATTTTGAAACATTCTGTTTATACCATAGCGAGAAAAAAAATTGTGAAACAGACAATATGAACAAATGTTTTAAATCAGATAATATCTAAGCTTTCTGAAAACATATTAACCCTGAAGAGGTCAAAACAACCAACATTCTCAGAAGTAGGGAGGGATAGCTCAGTGGTTTAAGCATTGGCCTGCTAAACCCAGGATTGTGAGTTCAATCCTTGAGGGGGCCACTTAAGGATCTGGGGCAAAAATTAAGTACTTAGTCCTGCTAGTGAAAGCAGGGGGCTGGACTCAATAACCTTTCAGGGTCCCTTCCAGCTCTATGAGATTAATATAATATATGTATATATATACACCTATTAAATAAAACATTATCCAATAACTGTACATTTTACCTTGTGTTTTACCTCACTTTATGAGCAACAGGCATCCATAAATACCAACCAAGAAGATGGCATTTGAAATAGAGTAAAATAACAACAGCCTTTGTTCTCTGTTGTACACAAAGAGAACATTACACATTGTATTTTGGTAGAAGTGAAGCATCCTTCCATAGACAAAATTATTCCTGGTTAAAATAACTTTGTTCAATTTTTTAAAAAGCTTTCTAAAATTTCATATGTAAAACTGATAAAAAACACAAACTTTTAGCTATATTTGATTCTGATGATGATGATGATATGATATATAACCATACCATCCCTACTGATAAATACATCCACTACCCTCATTTAACTTCAATACAGTTTTCCCACCAAGTCTACATTAGAAACTGAGTCTATATTAGAAACTTTAGCTGGGACAGTAATGTTGGCTAGAGTTTTTTAAATTACATTAAAATATTGGCAAAAGCCCTAGAGTATATAAGGTTGTGCCAGCATAAGAGGGCTTTTGCTTTAAAGTAAAACAGGATAAGCACTTTTGCCAAGCTAAGTGTTGTGTACACTAGGAGGGTTTGCCGATATAGCTATATTAGTTTAAACCTGGCCTAAGTCTATTCTAAAGAAACTACTGTGATTCAATGTTACCACAAAAAGCCAATGTGCAAATATTGACTGTTTGGTATGTCAGGTGGAGGACAGAGTAAGAAAAGGGATTCCACAATGACTGGTAGCTTCTATACTGGTTTTAATAAGACCTCTGTCCCCAAGACACAATAGCTGTTCTATTTTAAGCAAAAAGACAAGGAAACACTGGGTTTTGAGCTGCCAATCGAGGCCACGCAGACCCCTCCCCCCGAGCAGGCCTGCCGATCGGGGGAGAGGAGGCAAAGAGGGCAATTGCCTGGATGGGCCACAGGGCTCCTAGGTGCCTGCAGGGTGGTACCAGCGGCAGTGAAGGCAGCCAGGCGGGCCTGTGGAAGTCCTGGCTGTGCCGGGAAAAGAGCGCACCCAGCAGCACAGCTGTCAGAAGCTCACTGGGCACCAGCCAGCACAGGCGTAGCACCGCCCAAATGTCAGACGGACCTATCTAGGGCGCCCATCGACTGTTCTGCCATGGGCAGAGCCATCCCTAGGGTACGGTGAATTGAGGCAACCGCTCCGGGCCCTGTGCTTTGGGGGCTCCCGCTGGCCGGCGTGATTGGCCAGCGTGGTTGGTCCTGGAAGTGACGTATTCTTCACTTCCGCCCCAGGCCCTGGGCCTGGAATTGCTGTCAGCGGGCCTGCCCCCTGAGTAAACCCCAAGGGAGGGGGTCAGGAGAAGGAAAGCTCTACAAAGAGTGTTGGGCCCCCTATTGAAAGAGCAGGTAATTGGCCTCCAGGATGCAGGTCTCAAGCAGATCTCCTTGACCATTCAATATGAATGCCCTCTGCTTTCACAGCAACTTCAGGGCCCCTGGAGCACCTTCCAGCTCTCTGGCAACATGGCTGTAGCCTGGCTTTCTCCACCCACCACCGTCTCTGGCATCCCCCTCAAGGGGAGCTACACATTAAGGAGAGGTTTCTGGGGGAAAATTAAGATTGCCTCCGGCTTCATTAAAGCCCTGTTGGGCTTCCCACAAAGATAAGAATTCTTGGATTCATGGAGTGCTCTCTAACCATGCCCTTTTACTGCCCACACTTTGAAAGTGATTAATGGTCAGTACTGTTACTCTTATATTATTTTTTTTAAATTGATGTGTTGCAAAAGGTATCCACAGGAACATTAGTTAGCACCATCCCAGGTGAATTAGATTGTTTCAAGTTGTGTTTTTTTCTGTAAGATTTATGAATGGAGAATGATACAATCCCTTACTCGTGATAAATAAAATATTTTACATTTTCCCTGCTTTTTCTAAGTTTTACACTTGATTGTTAGATGACTAATTGCATAAAGCCGTTTAAATTGTTTATAACATTCATCCAAACTTAGCTTTCCAAAACCCTCATACCACCAATATTTTGGATAACTTTCAAGTTCCAATTAGAAAACAAAATATGCAAACGAAAAGCTGAAAAATTATGTCAGTAAATTCTACTATAAAAAGGATATCTAGAATTTGATAGTGTTTATGTTATACTCCCAGCCTTCATAAATTGCTCAATTAAGAAACTGGAGGAAAACAGCACTGTATACACAAGGCCAACTATTTGTATAAATCTGATGCAAACTGGATTTTATCCGCATGCAGAAGCAGGCCTTCTGCATATCAGTCTGTCATTTTAATCTTTACAATACCAATGCGAGACCGGGCCAATTCCCCTAGCTCAACCTTTGATCTTCTGAGGAAGTGGGTGGACAGTGTATGATATTTCCACCCCCTCCAGCTAGTGTATGTCACCACCTCCAGAACTTTCCAGTTCCTGAATTGTGTGGAAAGAGCTCCCTGAAGAACATTTTTTTCTAAATAACTTGTTCTTAAAAATTAAAAAGAATAAAAGAAAATATCTCAAACTTTAAGGAGAAGTGAGTGGGCATCCTTTTACATTACCTTATAAAACACCTGTAACAGGTAATTTCTTTTTAAAGATGCCAGGTACACAACTTTGCCATTCTTGGAGAACAAGTTTGAGGGATGTTTAAATAAAAAAAAAAAGTGATAAAATTGCAACAGGCCAAAACCCAAAATGGAAACATGCAAGTTATGTGTTTTAGTGAAAGGAAGGGTAAGATTACCTCCACAGGACAAGAGGTATGCGAAAGCTATAACCTCAAAGATATGACCTCATAAAAGCAAAACAAACACTTCCCAAACAATATTCAACTGTGAAGCAAGATGCATGCTTGATCAACAGGATGTATCAAAGCAAAGTAAGGCAAACCTCAACACAAGCTTATTCAGAGCTAGTATACTGCTCTTACAACAAAACTGAGTGTAATGATTAAGGCAAACATGATATTTACACACACATATTTAATTACAGAGTTGCTATTATAAGAACATACTTGGCCTCAATATCGGCTTTTTCCCTCACTGCATGAGCCATCTGTTCAGTCTCAAAGTACTTCTTCTTGCTCTTAGCTAAATCTTTTACTGTCTCTTGTAATTCAGCCTGGATCTTTGTCAACTGGTCTACACACTGCAAAACAGAATACAACAAACAAGCTTATAATAGAATTAATATCATTGTACTATTATTGTTCAATAAATCTTGCACAGATCCATATGCTCTACAAGTTCTTTTAGGTTAACTATAGATTCAGTCCACCTTTTAAAATGAATCAAAACAAAGAACCAACATCTTTTTATCTCAACTGCTTTTTAAAAAAAAAATATCAGCAACTATTTAACTCATAATGTTTAAAATATGTAGTGTTGTTGTAGCCGCGTTGGTCCCAGGATACTAGAGAGACAAGGTGGGTGAGGTACAGAGGTGAAAGTAAGCTGGTACGATCCGGTACAGCGTACCGGCAAGAGCCGGTGTGCTGGACCGGACCAGCTTCCCCAGGCGGCGATTTAAAGGGCCTGGGGCTCTCGGCAGTGGCTGGAGCCCCGAGCCCTTTAAATTGCCGCCAGAGCCCTGCTGCCAGGAGCCCTGGGGCTCTGTCGGTGATTTAAAGGGCCCAGAGCTCCGCTGTGGTAGCGGCAGCTGGGAGCCCCTGGCCCTTTAAATCATCACCAGAGCCCTGGGCCGCTACCGCTACCCTGGGGGATCCGGCAGCAGGGCTCCAGTGGTGATTTAAAGGGCCCGGGGCCCTTTAAATCATCGCCTGAGCCCCGCTGCCGGAGCTCCGGAGTAGCAGCGGCAGCCAGGAGCCTCTGGGGCTCCTTTGGCAATTTAAAGGGCCTGAGGCTCCACTGTGGGTAGTGGCAGCTGGGAGTCCCTGGCCCTTTCAATCACCGCCGGAGCCCTCAGCTGCCGCTGCTACCCCGGGACTCCGGCAACAGGGCTCAGGCGGTGATTTAAAAGGCCAGGGGCTCTGCCACGGTAGCGGTATCTGGAGCCCTGGGCTCTTTAAATGGCCCCTGAGCCCCGGGGCTCCCAGCCGCCTCCGCAGCTGATAGCTCCAGCGGTGATTTAAAGGGCCTGGGGTCCCAGCCTCCTCTACCGCAGCCGGAGCCCCTGGCCCTTTAAATCTTGATTTAAAGGGTCCGGGGCTCTAAAGGCCCTGCTTCTTCTGGTTGAGGCCCCACCCCTGCTCAGGACTCTAGTGTACGGGTAAGTCCTTTAAGTTACTTTCACCCCTGGTGAGGTAAAATCTTTTATTTGACCAACGTCTGTTCGTGAGAGAGACAAGTTTTCAAGCTTACATGGAGCTCAAAAGCTTATCTCCGAAAACCTAAAGAAGAGCTCTGTGTAAGCTCGAAAGCTTGTCTCTCTCACCAACAGAAGTTAGTCCAATAAAAGACATTACATACCTCACTCACCTTGTCTCACTGTTTAAAATGTTATACTTACAAGATTTTTCACACAACGCACAGTCAACCTGTGGAACTCCTTGCCAGAGGATGTTGTGAAGGCCAAGATCGTAACAGCGATCAAAAAAAGAACTAGATAAATTCATGGAGATAAGTCCATCAATGGCTATTAGCCAGGATGGGCAGGAATGGTGTCCCTAGCCTCTGTTTGCCAAAAGCTGGGAATGAGAGACAGGGGCTGGATCACTTGATGTTTACCTGTTCTGTTCATTCCCTCTGGATCACCTGGCATACTGGCCAGTGTCAGACGACAGGATACTGGGCTAGATGGACCCTTGATCTGACCAAGTAGGGACGTTCTTATAAAAGCTCTTAATGGGGAAATTAGTTGCAATAACCCAGATGTAGTATGGAAATGCCAAAGAAGGGATATGGAAAATGACTTAAAGACTGGTGACTTCAAGCAAATAAGCATAACTACTCTTGTACTTCTGTAGCTTAAGCGATTATAGAAAGGACTCTATCATTTCTAACATTGAGGATAAGCACCAAAAAGGTAGCACTAACAACTGTAAATAAATGCAACTGTCCCTAGCCTCTGTCTGTCAGAGGGTGGAGATGGATGGCAGGAGAGAGATCACTTGATCATTACCTGTTAGGTTCACTCCCTCTGGGGCACCTGGCATTGGCCACTGTCGGTAGACAGGATACTGGGCTGGATGGACCTTTGGTCTGACCCAGTACGGCCATTCGTATGTTCTCTTCCATCTTAATTTTTAAAAGGTCACAAAGGCATTTCATACTCCCACTATACATTCTTGTTCCCAACTTAACCAACATTCATTTAAAACCATGCACTGCAGTATAGAAAATACTTTTACAATAAAAGCCATTTTAGAATGTGATGTGTGTAAGTATCAGTCTACTTGACAGAACACAGTGAAACAACTTGCTTTCAAAAAGCTAGCACAAAAAAAAAATCATACTAGTAGAATACCTGCAAAATTTGAGAATCTCTTTCCTTTTCCCCCAAAACTGAAAGCAGAGAAAAAAATATACTCTCTTTGAATCCAAGAAATACAATGGATTAATTCTGAATTGTTAAATACTATTTTAAATGGGTTTTTTTTCCTGTTCCAAGCTGCATGTTAAGAGCTTTCCAATGCGTAGGGTTAAATCAGAAATTACCATCAAGCACAAAGACAACTTTCTTCATACCTAAAGCTTAAAAAAATTCATAGCTTTTCACGGAGAGGTGAAATAAAAATGTCTCTGTTTGCATGGGTAAAATATAAGAATATAATCAGCATTGATAATGTACATTTTAATCGGACAGAAAACAGTGTGTGGAGAAAAAGAAGGAACAGCAATGAAATTGTTCAATGGGAGAAAACACATACTGCCCCAGAAATAACTCAGACGACATCAATGCCCAGAATTATATCCTGCTTCATAAAATAATAAATCCATGTTTTTATTTTCGTTTAAACACCTGTTCAACCTCGAGTAGGCAAGATTTGCACACAAATATTACAGTATATCAGTTCAAGTCCACTGATATCTCTGAGAATCTTTTTCACTAGTTTCAACAGACTTTGGATCAGACCCTATATGAACAACCCTATTATAGTAAAGCATTATGCATCTTCTCATTTATATGCAAACATTCTGACTTGTCCTTTGAATGCAGAAAAAACGTTATAACATTAATATCTGAATTAAAGTTTCGATGCCACAGTAGGACAATCTTAAAAATGTATTTTTCTGAGACTCATTATTGTACTCAAATGCTTTCTACATTTCCTTTTTCACTATACTAATTACCAACAGGCTGTTTTGTAAACCCATGTTCTTTCCTTTATAATCAGCCTGGTGTTACCCTTTAAGTGCAACAATCCAATGATGTAACATCATACTTTAGTTACATATTGTTAAAGGCAGAACAGTTAACAACCATTTAAAAAAACCCCAAAAAACTATTGCCTGTCACCTGTAACAGTTACTTGATACAGATTTCAAGATCTGCTGTTATTAAATGTTAAAAGGTCACGTATCCTAGTACAAAGTTTCGTCAAATTATACCACCCTCCTCTCAATACTGGCAGTTTTCAAATTCAATTTCCTTTCTGGTTGAAATCTGCACCGAACACGGGTGTAAGGAAAAAGTTCTATCAGTTCAAGAGAAAATATCCAACAGCAACAAAAATCCCAGGATATGTACAATCCTCTCTTCAAAATCTGGCGAGAATTCAAGTGCCTAGCAAGGGATTTTTAATGTATCCCTTCTTAACAGAAATCTGTTCTCCCACTAATAACCTGAGATTTCCTTCTGGCTAGTGGAAATGAAAATATAGTCTGTTCATATTAAAACCATCACCTCAAATGAGCAGACCAATGAAGTATTGGGGGGAGGGGGAGAGAGTTGTATACCTTTAAAAAATTATTTGATTTTAATATGTATTTGAACTTTACTGCCCAGTAATCCTAGAGAAAATCTTTGAAGAGCAATGAAAAATGAGTTTAAGTTAAAATCTGACACTGTACTATGTAATCTCAGAGGAACATAAGAACATAAACAGAGAAACAAAAAGGCAAAGGTACTTAATCAGCATCTCAAACTGCCTCTTCAGGGGGTTTAATGAAGCTAATGTAACTAACTCTATCCGCACTAAATACAACATGATTTCCTCGAGTTATAGACTAATTCAAACCTGCAAAAAACTGTTTACAATTGGGAAGAGATGTGTGTTTTTGTTTCATTTTCTCTGTATTGATGATTTTTACCTCTATGTATACGCTTTTGAGACTCCTGCATCTAACCTTCTAACTATTAAACTTTACAGACTTTTATCTGAAGTTGCCTGCAATTGCTCTAATTTAGCATGATCAGGACCCAGAAAAATCTGAGGTGAAGTTTCTTGTTGAGGGTCTCATTATCAAGGAGGTAGAAGGTTGGGGGAAAAGATGTAGTAGATAAGGCAGCATCTCAAGTGTCACTGTTTCAAGTTGAAATTTACTTTGATGCCTTCCAGTATGGTATCAGAAGTGCTTTACCTGCTCCAGATCTGAATTTCACTAGGTTTTTTAACCAGGACAGAGGTCAGAAATATCATAAGAACAACTGTGTGCTTAACTCTGTTCGGAAATCCAAGAAAACAACAGGCTCCCAGAAGATTATGTTGTACTTTACCCACATTTGCACTGTTTAAAACATTAATTTTGTTATGAAAATATTTAATTATGCTCTATAGTACATGCTTATTCTGAGCTATACAAAAAGTACAATGATCCCAGGCTACCTCAGACTGGAAGTACTGCATCATTCCTCCAAGGACTTGTCCCACTAATTCAGAAGTGGTGAACAAATTCCAGAGGGAGCCACATCCAGCCCTCTTTAGCCAGAAGAACAGTTATCAGGGCTTAAGGGTGAATGGTGAGGGTGAAGTGACAGAGAAAGGGAACTCTTAAAAATACTACTACAAACTTTTAAAATAAAGACCTCCTTTCCTACCTCTGCCATTGGTTCATAAACTCCCTGTATTTATGGAAGCAGTAGCAGGAGCCATTTACCAAACTAATTAAAACATGAGAAATTACCATAATATTTGTTGGAAAACCCCACAGAAAAATAAACACATGCAATAAGAGAGTTTGAGCTCCAGAAAAATCAATATTTCACATAGTGGGTGGACCACTACAGTAATCTCCTAAGGAATTGGCAACTGAGCTTATGATGAGACATACATCAGTTTATACCCCACGCATCTGGAGAAGTTACAGCGTGGGATGTCAGATCATTTTAGCTAAGAACACTGCAACTCTCACGTCTTTATTTGAGAGAGAAAAATACAGGCTCTGGAGTACTCCGAATTAAACATGACAAACGCCCTATGATCAAACTCTGGGAAACAATGTAAATAAAGAACTTACCTGTCGTCCCCCTCTAAATGAGCAACATTCTTGTTAGATGGCAGACTAAACATTTTGAACCACAAGCAGTTTTTTGGACAGTTGCAGTACGTGTTCAAACAGCACTCCCTCGACTTGACCTCCTGTCCCCCCTGCCTTTGGCCTATCTTATAGAGAGCACATCAGAAGGTAGCATTTTTGGTAACTTCTAGACACAAACTGCTCATTGCAATGCTGATATTTATACTCTGTGCTCCCTTTTTAAAACATCATTTTAGCATTCCTCAAATTACAACTACTCTCACCCCAAACTCCACTGAGATCCATAATTAACTTCTCTTCATAATACACAGCTCATTAGAACATGAAAAATATTCAGCCTTAATGAACAAGAAGTGCTGTATTTAAAAAGACATTTTAGATAATTTATAAAAGCAGATTCCACATAAGGTTTGATTAAAAATATATTGAATACCGAACCGTTCTTGCTGCATATGTTAAGGTGTAAATCACATTAAAATTACAAGTTGAAAGCCTGTGCATTGCATGGGTGTAATCTGTAAAGTCATGTGTGTAAAAAAGCCAAAAATGGTTGATAACGTAAAAACTGGATGGTAACAGACTGTTAAACCCAGCAATGATTGAACCTGGTGATATTCTAAACAAAAAAGAGATTGCAAACATGCTTGTAGCTGTTTCCATCACATCACTCTTACTTTACAGACATTTTAGGCTGCAGAGTGATACAGTGACAATTCCTGGAATCTTATTATATCGCTTTGTAGTAATAAAACATTTTAAAATGAAAGTCAGTTTATTTTCTCTCTTAACTATAAGAATTTTTCTATACAGATTAATGCCTGAGACTGCCTCTGGTACCAACTTTTACAGGATGTGACTGAGTCTTCTTAGGGTGACCAGATGTTCCGATTTTATAGGGACAGTCCCGATTTTTGGGTCTTTTTCTTATATAGGCTCCTATTACCTCCCACCCCCTGTCCTGATTTTTCACACTCGCTGTCTGGTAACCCTAAGTCTTCTCCACTTCCATAACATCTTTAGGAGACTGCATATGCCACTCCCTCAGGTTTAAAATGCACTGCAACTTAAAATCAGAAGCTATTCCACTGAAAACTCATTTGGAAAAAGTCAACACCACTCCCAAATAGGGTGACCAGATAGCAAGTGTGAAAAATCGGGACGGGGGTGGGGGGTAATAGGTACCTATATAAGAAAAAGCCCCCAAAGTCGGGACTGTCCCTATAAAATCGGGACATCTGGTCACCCTACTCCCAAAGCAGACTATTTTTTTCTATATTTGTGTCACTATTGGATCAATTCAATCTGATTGCCAAAGCATGAAGTTAGATTTGCAAAGGAATTTACTTAACTCTCAAGTAGGGTGACCAGATGTCCCGTTTTTAAAGGGACAGTCCAGTTTTTTGGGACTTTTTCTTATAGAGGCGCCTATTACCCCCCATCCCCTGTCCCGTTTTTTCACAGTTGCTATCTGGTAACCCTACCCTCAAGTCAATTAAAAAACTTCATTCTGGAATATTTAGTCTATTATTATGAATAACTGGTTTAATACAAACTAACGGTTTAACTTCTACAAAGGAACACAGCTGAACAGGCAGAAACAGGTATACAGATTCTTTCGAAATATTTCTACTGCTCTACAATCCCTACTAGTCCTGAACAACACACTTATAAAAGCAATAACTCTCAACAAAGAATACAAAGAAAAAAGAGAGAAAATACCTTTTTTAACTGTTGTTCCTTAAAGCACCTGACTGTCCTGGCAGGTTCAGAAATGAGGTTTTTGTAGTTTTCACAGATATTGAGCCGCGATTGGGCCACCTGCATTGTGCCTTCTAGAAATGATTTCCAAACTGGATACATGCTCCTACAAACAAACAAACAAACAAACATTAAAAGATGGTGAGAAAGGGAAAAAGGGAGACAGGAATATTTTACTTTTACTACTACTAATAACTTATAAAACACTGTTAATGTATGCACTGCTTTACAGAGTAGGACACTCTTAGTGGCTGGCTTGCCCTCGCAAGGAGCCTTTGCAGTTTCCTGAGGCATGCGCGGGCAGAGGCCTCTGCTCTCTCAGCGCTGGGGGAGCTTGGGAAGCTATCTAGGCCACCAGAAGTTTGGGTCCCTACTGCTCCTGGGAGTCGGTGGCGGATCCTTTAAGGGGCTAAGGGCCCCAACTTGGGAGGCTGGTCCATGTGGCTCCGAAGTGGCAGGGCAGCCCGAACTGGGCCTTGATGCCTCATGTCCTTTCTTGCCCAGTGCCAGGGAGCCGAGCTTCTTCATTTTATTTCTGGGCATTGGTGATGGGGAGCAGTGCTGAGCGGAGCCCAGTGATGGGGGTGTGCTGTGCACCAAGGACGATGTACTAGGCGACTCTTGGCGGGACGGCTTGGAAGCGAGACGAAGGGCAGCCTCCATGAGGCGAGCCCGCAAACGAATATCCTGCTCTTTCTGAGTCCTGGGTCGAAAATGTTTGCAAACACGACACTTGTTCTTCACACGTGATTCCCCAAGCACTTGAGGCAGCTGCTATGGGTCACTTACAGGCATAGGCCTGTTACAGTCCGCACAGGGCTTAAACCCGGGAGACTGGGGCATGCCCTGCCTGAGGCGAAGTCCCCACTGGGACTCTAACTTCTGACTCTTAACAACTACTTAACACTGTAAACAACTATTTACAAGGCCCTAAGGCTTGAAGTCAGAAGAGAGGAAACCACTAGCCCTTGCTATGCAAAGAAAGGCACACTGACTAACCACCACGGGGGGTAAGAAAGAACTGAGAGACATAGGGCCAGTGGTGCCTGATATAAGGACACATGAGCGCAGCACTCAAGAGAGCACCACAGCCGGCCCTATGGATACCGCCAAGGAAAAAATCTCCGATGACCGCGCACATGGGTGCGTGCACATCTACAATGGAATCGACATGAGCAAGCATTCAAGAACATTAATTTCAGCTACAGAAGAAAGGGTTCTTCATTGTTGTGTAGAATAATTACACAAATTGGCAATGTAAACAGCTATTTAAAAAGACCCAATTGTTAAATTACCTATAATCACTTCGCTCATCTGTTTTTATTCCAGGCCAATCCTTCTTTAAGTATTGACTAGCCAACTTCTGAATGCCCTATAAAAAATAAATAAAAAGACTGTGTTAAAAACAAATAAGAGAATGTACTATAAAAAGGAGTTGCACTATAATAATCTTATACAAATAAAAAAATCTGACATTTTAACAAACAACCCAGTAATCTATAATTTTAATAAACTAATGTAATATACAACGATTCCTCTTTCCACGTATATCTTTTTATATTTTTGCTTTGTATTGGGGTATGTTGATTCACTTTATTTGGTTTTATGGCAACGTTATTAGCTTTGTTTTATACATACTATCCTAATCACTTTGTAGACAAATAATTCGTTAGAATATTCAACATGGAGAATGTGTGTGACTAAAATAAATAGCATGAAATACATATAAATTCAGATGTTACGGATTAATAAAAAATATCTACTGTAATTATACATGTATAAGTTATCCTAATACAATAACAAATTTCTTATAGAAAATATAATAAAAAGTATACTACAATAAATATGTAACTAAAAACCCCTCAGCTTAAAATCAGATACTGGAAACAAATTTCTTTAACTGAGTTCAGACCTACAAGACACTGAATGCCCTCAACTCTCATTGAAGGTAACGGGAGTTGAGGGAGCTCAATTCCTGACAGGATCAGGCCCTAATTTACAGTATAAATTTAAATGCCTATAAACTGGAGATTGAAACATACAGTTTACTTATAATTATTTATGCTGTTTACTTTCTGCAACTCTCATCAATGACATCAGTTTCATTTTCAGGTTCTCAGTGAAGCTATGTTTGGTTTGCAAACACTAAAGGGGAACCTCTGGTATAAAAAATAATCACTTTCCTTGTAATTTAAAACATACGGAACCATTTATATAGGTCTTATTGCATCTTTTAATGCAATCTAATTTTTGGACCAAATTTGATTCACAGTATCCTTTTAAATGTAGAAGTGGTCAACAGATTGGAGGAAAGCAGCTAGAGAGAAGGTTTTCTTTCCAAGATTTCCATCCCTCAGCTTCTGAACCTGCTCAACAGAATGTGTTGACTTTTTACTTGATTGTTTCATGAGTTGAGTGCCATAGGAAGAATAAAGTGGCCAACAGAATACATGCCAACTCTGTTAGTATGTACAGACAATGGGTTTAATGAAACTAGTGGCAAAACTTCCTGTGGCAGCTGATATCCAGCATGATAAAGGCCAAATTACTGAATGAATATTAAAGTTAAGAGCACAGTTAGCTGAAAATTTATCAGCTACTTAAGACAATTCATGCGTAAGTTAAATGCAACAAATAATTATTTTGGATGCACAGGTAAAACAGAGCATAATTTGGCTTGCAGATATTCTATTGCTGATGATGCATGAGATAGAAACAAACTTGAAGGTCAGAGAGCAGCATGAGGTTGTTGAACTGGTGATTTATTTCTGAACTGAGCACACACGACATGGAAATCTGTGAGGCAATATGAATGTAAAGCTTCAACAGTTTTGAGCAGGGCTGTCAAACGATTAAAAAAATTAATCACAATTAATCACAGTTTTAATTGCATTGTTAAACAACAACGGAATACCAGTTTAAATTCATTATAAATATTTTTGGATGTTTTCCTACACTTTCAAATATATTTATTTCAATTACAACGCAGAATACAAAGTGTAAAGTGCTCACTTTATATTATTGTTTTTTATTACAAATATTTGCTCTGTAAAAAAAAGAAAACAATTCGAAGCATGAAGGAGCACAGAAACATTTAATGTATCTGGCATGTAAATACCTTGCAATGCTGGCTACAACAGTGCCATGCGAACACCTGTTCTCACTTTCAGGTGACATTGTAAATAAGTAGTGGGCAGCATTATCTCCCATAAATGTAAACAAACTTGTTTGTCTTAGCGATTGACTGAACAAGAAGTAGGACTGAGTGGACTTGTAAGCGCTAAAGTTTTACATTGTTTTGTTTTTAGTGCAGTTATGTAAACAAAAAAAGTAATTCTACATTTGTAAGTTGCATTTTCATGATAAAGATTGCACTACAGTACTTGTATGAGTTGAACTGAAAAATACTATTTCTTATCTTTTTTACAGTGCAAATATTTGTAATAAAAATAATACAAAGTGAGCACTGTACACTTTGTATTCTGTGCTGTAATTGAAATAAATACATTTGAAAAGGTAGAACATCCAAAAATATTAATAATAAAATACCAATTCAAAATAATTATAAACAGTGCGATTAAAGCTGCAATTAATTTTTATAATCAAGTTAATTTGTTTTGAGTTAATCGCTTGAGTTAACTGCAATTAATTGACAGCCCTATTTTTGAGTCATTTTTCAGGATAGAACCACACTTAAACAATATGCCCACTGCAGTCTTTACGCAAGTGGGTCTTTGTCTGGCTAGCTGGAAGAAAAGGTGGGAAGAGATGGCATTTATAGGGATGGACAGGAAGCAGTTTGGACCAGGTCAGGACAAGATCATTGCATTTGCCCTTCCTGCTGACCAGAAGAGAGGCACGTATTTATATTGTATGCAGCCACAGAGAGGCCCACTTTACCTCAATAAGGCTGGCTGTTGGCAAAATGTGATATCAAGTCAGTTTTTCTATTACTGCCAATTCATCCTTCCAATTTTAGCCTGTTGGGTTTCTGTTTTGAGAGCCAGTTTTATTTCGAAAAGTCACTTCCAATGGGATTATCCATCTCCAGCTCACTATCTGAAAAATTGGCAGTGGTGCAGGAGTCAGTATGGAAGGGACATGGTTATTGGATAAATTGGATTCAAAAATGATTTGAAGGAAAACATCACTTATGGGAGCTGAATAAGGTGGGTTTGGGGCTCCTATGTTTTCTCAGCAGGCAACCAACTCCCTCCTTTTCTTGGCCTCTTAAGGGAGCCGAGGAAGGGTTTGGGGCACCTATGTCTGGATCAGCAGGGACCCCTGCACCATACAGTTTGTTGCCGGGTACGCCTAGATATTATACGTGAATAAAACTGCAGACTAACTAAACCGCATCCACAGCTTCCTGACTTTCTTCCGATGTGGATGGACCATGTCAGTTCAATCCATAATTCTTTTACAAAAAATTATAAACTAGCAGTTCAAATAAATGCAACATAATATACCTTTTTAGAACATTTCATATAAAAACAGTAATTGCTGTAAGCAAATGTACTATTTTCAGCTAAACTAGTACAGTAAGTTCACATTCCTATTCAAAAGGACACATTCAGTAAATAGTGCAAGATCTTCCTTGTTCGTTTCTCAATGACACTTGCTGTTTTGCCTCTCAAAAGATCACCAAAACAAAGAATACCACTGTTCAGCTCAAGCTGGGAAACCTACTGATTGTTTAACCTTTGGCCCAGTTAGACTTAGCATGCAGTCTAGGAGTGTGCTCAGTGCTTGCCCACAGGTCACACTGCGCTCTTCATTCAAGGAGTTGAGATTCTAATGTTTAAATTCGTGAAAAACCATTAAGAGACGTCATAACTGAAGTCTACAGAATTGTCTGACTTGTAAATGATGTATCAAAAGGTTCATTATTTATCATTTGTATATAGTTTCATAGAGATGGATGGCTCTTCACTGGACAAATAGAGATTCTCTACAAGAGTTTACAATCTAAGGGCCTGAAGCCCACTGAACTAAATGACCCCATTGACTCAATTAACTTTGATCAGAGCCTAACTTAAGATCATTAGGTCATGTTCATAATTCTAGTGACCAAAGCCAACAGTATCTGAAATATTATTTAATATTTATATAATCAAAGCATTGAGAAGCCCTATTAGGACTGCCACAACACTGTGCAGGCACTATACAAACACACACCGTGCAAGCCATAGTTCTTGTTTCAAATACATCTTACAATCTTAGAAATATCAAAGCAAGTTTTACAAAGATACACTATTAAAGTCTATATTTGCAAGACAGAACTTCCCAATCTGCATAAAAAGAACAATAAAGCTATTCAGAAAAAAGTGACTGCTGCCTTTCATGAAGCCGGCTTCACAGACAGAAGAGGTTTAGCTAACAAAATCCAAGTGTACTGGATCCATAAATTAATCTGCTGTCCCACAGGGATTATTACTGGAACAGTCCATTTCTACCAGGGTAGTATCTATCATAGCATTTGCATCAGATCTTCAGTAGATTTTAGATGGCTTTAACGATAAGATTTGAGTCAGTTCCATTTATTCATAAAAGCCTTAAGAAAACACATTGGTTTCATGAGCAAGGATTACAATTTCTAATATGGGGGAGTAAAAACATTATAATGGTGTCAATATAGAGTGAAGCACAACAAAAACCAGGAGTAACCTCTGCTTGCAACATGTTGAAGATTCAAATGTGCAGTGCCTGGTGACTTTCAGCTTCCAACTTCCTGGAAAGCAAACTCATTTTTTTAAAATGACAAACATAAAATTGTCTAAGCCTAGATTTCGAAGCTAGAAAATCCCATGTACATTTTCAATACTGGCTCCCTCTAGCAAGACACTTATCCTCTTTGTGTCTTGGTTTCACCCTCTGTAAAATGGAGATACTATCATTTTTCAATTCTTCACATCATAAATATGCCAATCTTTCCCTTTGGGAGGAATTGTAAGACTTTATGAAGTACAGAGCTTGAAAAAATGCCATCTATTAGCCAGAGGGCAGTCTGAACAATGTGGATTAACCATGTGAGGTTACCCAGGGTAATGCCTGTACTAGTTGGCATATTAGGGGTTAAGAGCTCAATGCAAAATTCCTTCTACTTAAAGAAAACAACATTAGAATATCTACAAAATAGAAAGGCAAACTGATGTTTAATCTATATCGGAATAAATTTCCAGTGCAGTCACCACTATTTGACTTTCCACGTCCCCTTATGTTATCTAAGGAATTATATAGAACTATCTAAAGAATATCTAAACACTCCACAGAGAAGCTAAGACTCGCCACATAAGGAGACAGAAAAAGAATTGGAAACCATTTGCCATAAAAACAAAAGGCTGGACATTAACCAGACTTTGCCATATTAAAGAAATAAACCAATTAGAATAAACTGGATAACATGGGAGGAAAAGAAGACTTTCAGACATTTATTTTGGTATTCTCCCAAAACAAAAGAATATTGGGAAGAAATCAGATGATCTTAAACACAAATGTAAACAATTACTTTCAAGAGGATCCCAAGATCTTTATTATTCAAGAGATGAAAGATATCAAAGACTTAAATTACTGCCAGAGTAATTATTTTGTTAATAAACATAATTTTACATCCCTGGCAATTAAGTTGAACATCAAGGATTGGGCACAATAAAAAACATGATATACAAATCTCTGCCGTCAGCCTTACAAAAACAGTTCACATACAAGTGATGGCTCTAGAGGCATGGAGCCACTGCTTTTCAACAGAGTCATTGGGAGAGAGTAAGTTATCCATTAGCACCTGAGACATAACCATTGATCAATGGCAGAAAGCACTTTAGAGCCCACCTGAGGTAACTGTTGTGTTTCTGAAAGTACATAATAGGACAATGGCTGCCTTTCTTTTTCAGTATTAGGGGAATCACTTGAATAGGAAGGCATCTTTTTTCTGTTCAAAGCATTTCTTCTACAATTCCAATCTTTAATATGGAAGCTATCCCTGCTCATGAACAGTATCATGAAAAGAATAATTGGAAAGAGATAAGGAAAGGGTCAGGAGGCAGCATGGAATGCTATTTTAGTTCAATAATCTCTAGCAGCCAGTGATTCAGTAATCTTTTCCAAGCACTGGTCCTGAATCAGTAATTGTAAAGAAAATAATCCTGTGTCTAAGACGTATGCATGCTAGTCAGTTTAGTTGGTCCTCAAGAGCAATGTCAGTCAAAGGACTTACTTGCAAAATATGTGACCTTAAACTACTTTGGAATCATGTGGCACCATTCTATTTATCAAACACTGTACCTCAGGGCACATAATATTTCTGCTGTTGAGCTCTCTTATGGCAGGAACAAGGCTACTCCCAATGCAACTCACTTCAGTAAACACCAGAAAAGTTTGAAAGAAAGCTGTACTTCTCAAAGCCTACAATTAAGAGCTTTCAGGTAGAAGCATCACTAGAAACACGCAATTTATTCTGCAGTGAAGTCACTAATATTTTTACTGAATTAAATCCTTGTTATCAGGCCTGGCCATTGCTTAGATAGTTGACTAAAAAGAGTCTTTACAAATATTGGGTAAGTTAGATGTTGGAAAATGCATCTGTCCATAAATGTAAATATAAAGCAGAGTAAAACTAACTCGGCTTCCATAATCACAGAAAGATAGTGCCAGTAAAGGAAGGCTCCAAAACTAAATTCTACTATTAACTATTTAAGACTGAAAAACACATGTGGCCAATTCCAAGGCTAGTGAAATAAACAAGAGGGGAAAAATGTATAAAAACCAAAAACATAAGGGGACTAAAATTAGCTGTCAAAGCTTGCAGATGTAAGACACTATAATGAAAAAAAAAATCTAGTCAGAGCAGTTGTCAAAAAGGACCTATATTTTAAATAGCCATCTTTTATCAGGTTTTCAAGATGATATATAAGGAACTTAGAAAAATTTGTGCAGGAAGAAGAGAAATTAACATTACTAATTAAAGAGACTCAAACTACAGAAATGACAATAGTATGAGACAAAATTAAACATGCTCTATTATCAAATTTGCCTTAAAACACACCAGACTTTTAAAAACTACAGATAAACACAAACTGAAAATCTGCAATGAATATAGAAATGTGCTAGAAGGAAAAACGAGGAAACTACTGTCTAGTCAGTCTGATGTCTAACCTAAGCAAAATATTCACGACATTTACTAGCAAAAGAGTAGATATATTAACATTTACAGAATGGTGTACGAGAGTCCAATACCACATTGTCTATGAAAAATCAGCCAAAACAAATCAAATAGTCTTCTTGGAAGCAATTTCTAATTCAGCAAATACAGCAGATATAGTACAGTGGACAGCAACCAAACATTCAGTATAGGGCTGCACAAACTTAATGAATTGGTTAATTAGCAGTGTTGGCTGACAAAGAGAGAACTGATAGTATTAATTGTTAAGAACTTCAAGAGGGATCAGTGAGTTTAAAAATAGCTTAGATAACATTAATGAGAATGATACAGGGAATATACCCCAAAAATACAAGATGCAAACTGAATGACAGATGTGGACTTTTGGCTCTGAGAGACAGTGATGTCTCAGCCATCAAAATGACCTATGGTACTAAATGCCTTATGTTTCTAGAATCCTTTATACAGTATATTGCACTTTCCACAAACAATTAAATAAGTCATTAAATCCCAAGAACACACACAAGTGCAAACAAACTGATGTTTGTCTGCATGTACTGACCTAATGTTGAAACTACTTTCTTTCGTGTTAGGCAGGCATTACCTAACACTAACCATGGTCTAGTTATTTTACATACACCATAATGACATCAAGGTCCATAGCCACATACGAAGGGTGGCTTGCCATAGGGTGCAGTTCAGTTAAGGTTTAACAGTCTACGTCAGAGGGTAGGATCAAGTTGTTTGTGTTTATCATCAGAAAAGAATGGGAGATAGGCTTAGTAAATGGTAAGTAAGCTGATATGTGGAAGGATTTGGCTAGGGATGTGTCATGGGGGTATACTTCTTCAATTCCTACCTCTCATCATAATACTAAATAAATGTCTGGTTGAGTAAACTAATTATGCTCCTGTTAAGAGGGTATGTATAAATTGTTATATTTTTAATTACAATGTACTTTGAACATTTTTGTGAATCAATATACTTTTTAATTATGATGGAGTTTGAACATATTTGTTCACTTTAAAATTTAGTCACTGTAACATACATATCATTGAAAAAAGGAGGGGAATTTGAACATAAATAGGAGTTAACGTAAAGTGATAGTGTGGAGGAATGTTGGCACTAGGCTTATTGTGTACATTTTTTTAAAAGGGACTATGTGACTTTCAAAGACGTAAGTCAGTTAAGTGCTTTTGAAAACTGAACCTACCATTCTTCAAGGGCATTATGGGGGGTGGGAATCCTGAAATTATGACCCTTTGAGCTTACTTATTTCACTTGTTGTGTTTGCTTAACTATTTTTATTTAAATATAAATCAAAAGTCTCAAGACAATAAAGATTGATTTAAAAGGGCTTATCTGGAATCTCAAGCCATGAGGACTATTCCATTATTTAGTGAGCATTTTGCATGGGAAATATCAAACACTAAAAAAAAAAAGCACAACTATTTTATAAAGGCATTATTACTGCAAATATGAGAGTCTTAAATATCATGATAGGTATTGGAATTATGCCAAGTCTCCAAAAGTGAGGTACTCCACAAAATATTTATGGAAGCCTGTTCTTCCAAAAGTTAGTAATATAGTAATTCTTGAATCTGAATGTAATAGTCTAAAAGAGGTAGTGTTCCGTAGAATGGTCTGAACTATTTTATAGAAGTAGAAATAATGGCTGGAAGCAATGCAGTTTTCTTGATCTTCATAAATTGTGTTAGAATACATATTTTCCACTTCAATTTTATATTGCAAAAAAAACTGAACTTGTTTTATTCTGTAAAGATCAGTTGCTAGTTAATTCTGTAGGTGGCTTGCTATTATTCACCTTTTGGCCTCTTCACAACTGAACAGGCTGGTATTTTACATCATGTGAACCTTTAACTAAGTAGTTCCCACAGAATTACAAATCATTTATGTAGTCTCATGTTTTATGTGGTCCAGGCCTTACTTTCTTTCCATTTTAAAATGGCTGGAAAACAAGTTTTGCATAGGCTGCCATCATGGAGAGGTTGTCAAATTGGTTAATACATTTAAGTTTCATTATTTAGAGGTTATTTTATCAGTTGCAATACATTTTCTGCTAAGTAATCAACCTCAGAACTTCTCTATTTTTAGAGCTAGAATCAAATTAAGACTAGAGCTGGTTGAAATGTTTTGGACTAATACTTTATTTAAAAAAAAATGCAGCCTTGGGTTGACAAACTATTTGCAAATTTGATACGAATTTGCCAATAGTTTCAGCCAAAAAAAAAGGGAGGGGGGCGTGGGAGGGGACACTACATTCACAAAGGACTTCGGCACCATTAGGCACTGTTTACAATAGGAACAGAGGAATCCTTATACCAACTAGCTTAGTGGTTAGGGCACTCACCTGTGATGCGAGACCCAGGTTCAAATCCCCACTCTGGAGCCCAAACTTGAACCTAGGTCTTCCTATCTCCCATTTGAGTGTTCTAACCATCAGGCTATAGAGTCATTCTCAGGCTATATCTACACTTAAAGCCACAGTCGAACGGGGATTAGGGCTGCATAGTTGTCTCTCTCAGGGGCATGGATTTCGCAGTGTAGACCAGCTCTCATTCTCTCTCGCTGGCTCAATGACTATTCAAGTATTTTATACAAAGTGGAACAGCTTTTGCAGTAGAGATTGAAGGAGACACCCCAGAACACCCTAGAGTGGTCAGGGCACTCACCTGGGAGGAGGAGACATGGGTTCAAGTCCCTGCTCCAAAGCCACTGCAACCAATTCTGTGAATCTGGCCCTTTGCTTGCATTAAAGAAGTTTTAATTACCCAAAATTGAAATGACACTTTTGTTGACCCAAAACCAAATTTTTATACTATTTCATTTGTTGAATTGGTTTTTTTTTTAAATCAGTTTTACATCCAGTATACCAAAAAAAAAAGCAATTATTCATACAGCCCTAATTAAGACACCCATGCTCAACAATATACTTTCTTTCCTTTGACTCTGCCATTTATTATTACATGCAGACAAAAACACCTGTCAGGGATGGTCAAGGTATACTTAATCCTGTGTCAGGATGAGGGAACGGATTGGATGATCTTTTGAGGTCCCTTCCAGCCCTACATGTCAATGATTCTGCGATTCTCAATCAAAATGAAATATGTAACCAACCGAAATGCAATGTAAAGGGCTAGCAAGTCATTGTTTTAGGTGGTTTATAAGATTACAGCATGGCTGGATCAGATACTTTGACTTTTAAAATCCAAGTACAGCTGCCATTTCTGAATGCAAATGACATGTCTTCAATAAGTTTTACTTTTCTACACATGGAACTATTAAGAGGCTATTCAAAATTTGCATTTAAGTTTTTCCTCGTCTTTCTTAATAGTTGATTCTAAAAGGTCCTTTCTTTTCTCAACCATATCTTTATGCACCTAACTTCCAAAAGATCTCATTTTGAACACTGTTGAAAGAAGTTAGATCCTATACCATAATTCTCTTTCACACAATATTATTAAAAAGTAATTCTTCTCACTCTTATGTGATTGCTTCTCCAACTATATGTGCTGACCCAATTGTTCTCCATCTCTAGTTACTATTAAATAAAGTACAAATTTTCATCAGTACTTCATAAAACATGTAATAAAATGAAAAGAATTAATCTGCGTACAGCGTTCTCTAGTGAACGTTATCAATATGACAGTTCCGTCACAGTGCCATACTAGACCAACATATCACTAAACATCCCAAGAGAGGTGGCATGCTATATGGGTCCTAATACAGAGTTTTGTCTATATAAGCTACAACTTTAGCAGAAAAAAGAAATAGTGCAAATAAAACATCCTCTAAAAAAACAACAAGGAGTCTGGTGGCACCTTAAAGACTAACAGATTTATTTGGGCATAAGCTTTCCTGGGTAAAAACCTCACTTCTTCAGATGCTTAGAGTGAAAGTTACAGATGCAGGCCTTATATACTGACACATGGAGAGCAGGGAGTTACTTCGCAAGTGGAGAACCAGTGTTGACAGGGCCAATTCAATCAGGGTGGATGTAGTCCACTCCCAATAACAGATGAGGAGGTGTCAATTTCAGGAGAGGAAAAGCTGCTTCTGTAATGAGCCAGCCACTCCCAGTCCCTATTCAAGCCCAGATTAATGGTGTTAAATTTGCAAATGAATTTTAGTTCTGCTGTTTCTCTTTGAAGTCTGTTTCTGAAGTTTTTTTGTTCAATGATAGTGACTTTTAAATCTGTGATAGAATGACCAGGGAGATTGAAGTGTTCACTTACTGGCTTATGTATGTTACCATTCCTGATGTCCGATTTGTGTCCATTTATTCTTTTGCAGAGGGACTATCCGGTTTGGCCAATGTACATGGCAGAGGGGCATTGCTGGCACATGATGGCATATATAACATTAGTGGATGTGCAGGTGAATAAGCCCTTGATGGTGTGGCTGATGTGGTTGGGTCCACAATCTACAACCTATCCTGGAAAATGATCCCTCACTCTCACAGACCATGGGAGGCAGGCCAGTCCTCGCTTACAGACAACCCCCCAACCTGAAGCAAATACTCACCAGCAACTACACACCACACCACAGAAACACCAACCCAGTAGCAAACCTCGTTGCCTACTCTGTCCCCATATCTACTCTGGCGACACCATCGGAAGACCCAACCACATCAGCCACACCATCAAGAGCTCATTCACCTGCACATCCACTAATGTTATATATGCCATCATGTGCCAGCAATGCCCCTCTGCCATGTACATTGGCCAAACCGGACAGTCCCTCCAAGTTTTGTTCAATGACCTCCCACCCGAGTCAGGCTTATTTTCTTCAGACTAATACAATGCTTGCAGAGGCTGAATTCTTAAGCCAATTTTTTGCATATTTAAATAAAGAAAATAACTGTACTTTACTAATACAGCCTGGTTCAACCACTAAGTTTAAAAGTTATTAGTTTCGTAGTTTCATTTTCTATTTTTATGACATGAACATATACATACTAAAACTAGCCTTACACGGATCATGAAAATTAGTTAGACCAAGGACAGTATCTACCTACACACTTATGTATGTGACAATGATGATTCTGTTTGGCCAGACATCTGGGTCAGGATTGCCCAGTAGCATGAGGAAGGAGAGACCGAGTGCATGGGCTCGCACATGTGGAACTTCTACGTGCCCTTCTTCCTACAGTGTGCATGAAGGGGTGAGACCAGTCTGCAGGCCAATTCCATTGGCAAAAGAGCTGGGAGAAGCCACTTGCCTCATTTTTCGGTGCCTTTGTACCTGAGTCATAGCCTGCAGCGGTCTACCTGTTCCTCCACAGGGTGGGAGCCCCGTAAAACGGCAACGTCTCTTCTTTTTTGCCTTCTCTTTGCTAGTAAATTTTGTCCTCACAAAGGGGGACTGGAGTGCTCCCTTTCATTCATTCCAAAAAACAAGCAGACAGAACAGAGGAGTCCTGCTGTGGCAGGCAGCACAGAGGCTCCCTACATTTACAGTGCTTTCAACCCCGTCTGGGAAGTTTTTCTGACAAAGTGGGATTAGTGTAAGGAGCTGCATGCTGCTGTGACTTTGGGGAGACAGAAAAGAAATTAAAAAGCTTAAGCACTAACATGACAGGAGAAATCCAGCAGAGGGCATCAAAACTCTTCATGATTCTGATTGGCCAGCTTCTGCCCGCTGATCTGCAAGTCCTTAAGACAGACCTATCTGTAGTGAACCTTTATCCGGGAATGCAGAAAAAATTTAATTATCCTGAGCAAGCAAAATTTTGCAAAGATATTCCAAGCAAGAATGGAATTTAATTGAAATAGCACCAATTCCACCTTTCCACAGCTTCACACCCCAATCTCTACCAGATACTTCACAGCAATATACATCTAGTTACCAGGAACAATTTTGATTTTTGAATTTAACATTTTTTAACTGCGACAGCAATTTTTTGACATTCCAGTTGAGTTGGTACTAAAATTTAATTCATTTTGAAGCATCTGTAAACCCAATGATCTGCTAACCAACATAAGTGGTAAATCACTGTCACACAAATTACTACAACCAAGACTCAACATTTCTGTTCATTTCATGAAACGGTCTATTCTGATCTAATATTTCAGTTTCGATTAATTAAATGTCTGTTTGATTGGTCTTACAATAAAACCATTAACCATTCTCAAAACAGGTGGAACTGTATCATGGAATGGATCAATGGTCAAATTAGTGCAACTGTACCTTTTGTGATTTCCTGTCCAGACTGAGGAGAACCATTGTAGACTGTACCAGTTCAGCCAGGCTTGGCAGGAAATGATACTCCAGGGGTTGCAGAAACCAACTGGAGTATCAGTTACCACTCATAAAAGACATGGCAGGATGTTGTTCAGGTGTTTCAAGTTCTAAATGTTCCAATCAATTTTTTGTTTTGTTTTACAATGATTTTTCTCCTTATGTACACAGGTCCAGAGACCCACAGAACTGATGTGTTGTAATAAGTTCAAACCCATTTTAAGTCCATTAATACCATACGTCCTTCTTAAGATCCCTTTTTATAGCGGCACAGGCCATGGTTAGGAGAAATAATACGAACACCAGTGATGATACTGTAAAAGGTTTGTACTGAAAAGATCACTAGCGAATGTAACATTCAAACCACCTTTTAGATCATTTAAAAATCTGTCAAGGATATTTACATTACTGATGCCAGTATTCAACTAGGCAGGTCAAAGGGTTCATTGGCTCTGAAGTTTATTTCCTGTTTTTTAAAATCAGTAGAGGGGATTTTAGAGCAGTGGTACTCAAACTTTTGTACTGGTGACCCCTTTCACATAGCAAGCCTCTGACTGCGACTCCCCCTTATAAATTAAAAACACCATTTTATATATTTAATGCTATTATAAATGCTGGAGACAAAGCGGGGTTTGGGATGATGGCTGACAGCTCGCGATTCCCCATGTAATATCCTTGAGACTCCCTGAGGGGTCTCAACCCCCAGTTTGAGAACCACTGTTTTAGAGTCTGGATTCTCCATAATTCCTGTAGCCAGATCCTTACTACAGGGGATCCCACCTCCTCAAATTAGCCACTCTAATATTAGCTCAGGTTGCAAGAAGGAGGTTGAAAGCAAGGTGTATCTTTGGAATGAAACTATTTATTTTGTACTTTAAAAAGAAGTTGTTTTATGTGCAGGGTAGTCCTTCAACACTCCTCTCTCATAGAACCTATGGCTACATATATCATGCAGTTTATTTAAAATCATACAATAATCCTTTAGAGAAGATATCTTACACCTCCACCAAAAATCCCCAAACATTCTTTTAACTTTCCTCAAAACAATCACCAGATATTTCAGACTAGTAAGTCCTTCCATCGCAAACAGTATGAGTGGACAGGTTAACAGTGTACACCATACACCTAAATATCTGAACTATGTAAAAGTTTAAGTAAAGGTTGAACAACTTGCAAATCTCCTTTTACAACATCTGTAGTCAAAGAAACCCTGGGGTTTTCTCTTAATAATGAAAACCCCCTCTGTTTCTCTCAGACATTACTGAATATAACAGGCAGTTGCAATTACTGCAGATGTACTGGAGCTTGTGTTTGCATCAAGTACCAATGGTAATGAGCTCTACACCCCAGGATACAGACCTGTTAGGTGCCAAAACATTCACTGAGAAAAAATCTGTTTGAAAATATTTTTCTTCTAAAGTTGCAAAGTCAGCTAAACTCATGTGAGCTGCCAAGAGAATCTAGGTTCAGTTTAGTCAGTCTTTAGTCACATAAATACATTTCTTCCTGTGCAGTTAAAAAAAATAAACTTACAATAAGCACATCTCAAATAAAATTACTACACAGTAATTACACTGGTAAAAACAGCTTAAAGAGGAAGAAAGTTTGTGTTCAAATTTTCATAATGAAAATTATTTGGCCTCCTTTGCAACAAACTTACAAATCTGATCATAGGAAGTGTATGCATATTCACATATGAAACTACATTTAAAGACTCAGGGTTGTGACACAAATTGAGAAAAGCAAGGAAATGCACATTTCCCACTGGGGTCTAAACCCAAATAAATCCATTTTACCCTGTATAAAGCTTATACAGGGTAAACTCATAAATTGTTCACCCTCTATAACACTGATAGAGAGATATGCACAATTGTTTGCTCCCCCAGGTATTAATACATACTCTGAGTAAATTACTAAATAAAAAGTGATTTTATTAAATTCAGAAAATAGGATTTAAGTGGTTCCAAGTGGTAACAGACAGAACAAAGTAAGTCACCAAGCAAAATAAAATAAAATGCGCAAATCTATATCTAATCAAACTGAATACAGATAATCTCACCCTCAGAGATTTATGAGGGATGTGTACCATATGTTCTCTAACACTCCGGCACAATAGGGCACATAAAGGAAGCTGTTTAAAAGTGGTGCCCTTACTGGATAGGTATTGAAAGACATATGGTACACTTTCCCTCAACTGTATATTTCCTTGCCCTTCTTGGTTTGTGTCACAACCTTAACAGCCTTGCAGTGTAGCTTGTGTGTGAACTTTTTCTCATATTGTTCAAAAATAAAACCCAAGCAAATCTTTCAGAATTCTTTGCATTGAGACTGGATTGGCTCTGAAAGAGAAAGCGGAGCAATTAAACCAAAGCAGCTTTGAGATGTTTCAAAAGTTTTTGGGTTAAATCTTTCAAAAAGATTCTCTTACTATTTTTGCTTTCAAAAACTAACACTGTTCTCACACAGCAGAAAAAACAAATTCCCCGATCTACTCTCAAATCGGGTCAAAAGAAAAAAATAGCGATTTAGCTGGTTCTGAAATAGTCCAACAAAATATTTACAACCTTTCAAGAGAACACCTGTCAAGCTTCAGAATTAGTTTCTTGTTGTTAAACCAACATTAGCCTTTGTCTTTTAAAATTTATGAAAAACTAAATACAATGTATATACTTTTTTCATTTTACCAAACATTCAGTTTACTCATGCATCAATGGAATGGCAAGAAACCTCACAAAATTTCAATAGGGAAATCTGAGGTCATGGTTAAAAAGTAAAATAATTTGAAAGCGACTACTTGTAGCATGTACGATGCTTTATTTTAAGTTAAAGAAGAATTTTTAGCAAAGGACCGAAACCAGCTACTTGAAAACAGATTCGTATTTCACAGCTATTATTCTTGTACTGGTATAGAACAGGGATCGGCAACCTTTGGCACATGGCCCACCAGGGTAAGCACCCTGGCAGGCCGGGCCGATTGGTTTACCTGCCGCGTCCGCAGGTTCGGACGAGGGATGTGCTGGCCGCCGTTTCCCGCCGCCCCCATTGGCTGGAGCGGCGAACCGCAGCCAGTGGGAGCCGCGATCGGCCGAATCTGTGGATGCAGCAGGTAAACAAACTGGCCCTTCCCACCAGGGTGCTTACCCTGGTGGACCGCGGGCCAAAGGTTGCCGATCCCTGGTATAGAAGATAGCCACTTCTTGGATGTTTCAGTGAAATAAACTGTCTTAAAAACAATGGCAGTCTAAAAACAACAATTATTTCTCCTCCGCCCTCCTGCTCCAATATCCAAGTTATTCCAACCAAACGTGCTTTCACTTTTCTTTACACTAGCACAGTCATTACTGTCTTTCTGGCTAAGGAGGGATCAACATGGCTCCTGAAATCAGCTAAGAGTGGATGAAGCATGGGGATGAAGGGGAAATTGCTAGATGCAAGAATTCCCCCTTCCCCTTAAGGAAAAGTGTTTCCCACCTCTACTGCAATCCCAGAACAAGGGAGATAAGCTAGTTTTGAGCATTAGTACATTTCACTGTAATTATATTACCATTAAAAAAAAGGTGGTGGGAGAAAGGACATCAAGAGATTTTACATTTAAAAAAATAAAAAAAAGAGTATTCTTGGCTACCCTCTACAGCACATGGTTTCTACACCCACAAAAATATCATTTGGCACTATGCCTATAGTACAGCTCTGGCTACCCCTGCCCTAACCCAACCCACTCCCACAAGGAGAGCATTCCAGGCAGGAAGGTTTAAACTAAATTATGAAATCCGGAACCATGTACAGCTAAAGAGTAAGGTCCAAACTATACTATGAAAATTTCCCTCCACTTACTATCTCTCCCAGCCTAGGCCTCATGTCAACAGAACTAATTGACGAGGAGGCTAAATTGAGCTCTTTGCAAAACTCCACCAGTGCGGTGACTATTTTAGGGAATAACAAAGCTTAACAATTTGAAATTGGTCACTCCTTCACTTGATAGTGACTGGCACACACCAAGTTAGTTATTTCACTGGTAAACAGGACTGCTCAATTCTACCCACAAAACAGAGAAATCAGCCATTATTAGCTTTTGACCCATTCTAAAGTCGTACTTAAACTTTACTTAAAACTTTTAAGATTATGCAATAGTTACGTGTAACTGCAGCATCTCAGACTATAGCATGTTCCATTATTTTGTCAAAGGTACAATGTTCATTAATGTTGAGCTTTTTCTTACACTATTTTTGCATGCATTACCAACTTCCACAAGTAGGTAATATTCCTAAATGGAAAAGATAAATGCTAAAGATATAGTGAATCTGCAACTTTAAGGAGTATATCATATACCTACTAGTGCCAACTACTACTGTTTTCAGAGTAGCAGCCGTGTTAGTCTGTATCCGCAAAAAGAAGAACAGGAGTACGTGTGGCACCTTAGAGACTAACAAATTTATTAGAGCATAAGCTTTCGTGGACTACAGTCCACTTTCGTGGACTACAGCCCATATATGCAGCCGAAGAAGTGGGCTGTAGTCCACGAAAGCTTATGCTCTAATAAATTTGTTAGTCTCTAAGGTGCCACAAGTACTCCTGTTCTTCTTTTTACTTCTGTTTTATCCCCTCACAGTAATCTGGTGCAGATGAGCTTAGGGAACCACAAACAACTAACTCCCTTCCCATCACAAATACGTATATCCACTGTGTGGCAAAGACTGTGAAAAGGATTTACACATCTGCCCAAAGGGTATGGTCAATATAACCAACTGGTCAGTGAAAGTGCTAACAAAGAATGGACTTCTTAGTCACTTCTTTACACGTAATTAAGACATTTCTCTGATACTCCTATGCCATGATCAATTCAGAGAACATTACCTTTAACTAAACCATTCTACTACAACTGCATAGGGATTTCATTAATCCATATACCAAATATGTCAATGGAAGTGACCCTTAGTCTTGTATTTGCACTTTAATGCTTTCAAAAGACACAATGCAATGCAAATGAAATGTTCTGCACATTAAAATCCAAATTATACCACAGCATTACTCATATACAATACCACTAAATACAGAGTCAATCAATACATTAAAGAGAAAAGGAAGAATGAGTAGGTACTGTTATATGAATTCAAATGTAGAAGAAACTTCTATTATTATAACAATGTAAAATGTATGACCCCAACAGTGCAAATGTTATCATCTTAAATCTGTCTAATGTTCAGTTGACTCAGAATTCTGTATATAGACTGTTTTCGCTGGAAGCAGAACATTATTTCCTCCATCTTCCTTTGCCTAGCCTTAGTCTTCGCAGAATTCAGTTTTTATTTTTTATAATTTTGATGGATATTTTTTCTGTTTTTATCATTTTCAGATTTCACAGTTGTGGGAAGTTACGAGGAAGAGGGTCTACCAAACCGGGAGTCCGACAATAATTATTTAATGACAGTAGAAGTTCGGATTCAAAAAGTTAAAGCTTTACAACAATTAAAACACTAATTGTCAACATCACATATCACACTATACAAAGTAAATATCCTTAAATCAAACTTCAAGTTCTCAAGAAGCATTTTTCTTATTTTGCCTATCTGTAAATTTCAGTTATTGAGGGAAACATTTTTTCATCGATTTGTGTGTGTATGGTGAAAGCAACGTTTCCCAACATTTACTGATGAAAATTTAATCCTTCTAAGCCTACCTATCCCATACACCTTTGGTATGGCTCCTGGTTTTCAGAACTATTCGTGGACTAACTTCACCTTTTCTTATTTTAATTCCACCTACTCTCTAATCATCTTCAACCTTGTCCTCCCTCTCTCTCCTTCCTGGGATTTTCCATATTTGTGAACTGGTCTTTGAATTGTGCTGATTGCAATTATGTCGTGAAATACCTACTTTTTTCTTGCCTGATGTGAGGTAAGGAATAAATGCCTCTTTTAAAATAATATACAAAAGTTAACTAATTTTCAAATATTTTTCTCTTGACATTGTCAATGATAATATTTCATACAAGTTATCCACCACATTTTGTTACCTGTAAAATTTTATACAATAATTATAATATAAAGAATAACTGATTAAAAAGCCAAGGTAAAAAATCCCTCTAATTTATTCTATTGTGAAGAAAGTTAAAGATTATGATTGGTATTGTGCGTGAAGAGTTCTAGATTCTATTTCCAGTTCTGACACACACTGTGCATCTTTGGGTACATCATAATCTCTCTCTCTCTGCCTCATTTTCTCCATCTGAAAACATGGGTGTAAAATGTACATACCTTGCTTGGGGAGCTGAGACTCAATCTTTGTAAAGCAATTTATGATTCATGGCCAAAAGCACATGATAAATGTCACATACTTATAAGCACAATAGCTTACACTATTGAAACGCTCAATGTCTAGGCCCAAAAGTCATGAGATAGAAGCCACATCATCACTGCTTTCTTCCGTCTAGATAAAACTTTACATTTTAAAGTAGTATTTTGAGATTTTTTTCATGATGTATCAAAGGAAAGTTACTATAAATATAAAATAAGAACTAACGAGTGCAGACGTCAACTAAAAGGAAAGCAATTAAGAACTGTCCCTGCTAAGTAATATTTTTTTTCAAAAATATGCTGTATTCATTTTTTCTTAATCCTGGATAATGTCTTATTTTTGATTGTTCACACAATATTAAGTAATGTGATCCTAAAAGACATGAGTACATTTATATTTATGTGCAATATAATCTTTCCATTTATTATTTTTTATTATATCTGGGTCTGTATGCTCAATTACTCTTCACCAATGGAAAGTTAATTTCTAAACTAAATGTGGGCTTCACAGAAAGATCTGAAAGATTACACGAAAACCTTTTCAGTCAGAATGCTTACATCAACTCTTAAGACAGCAACCTATAAATTAAGTAGCTTGTCTAATTGCCCCATGATGGCATCCAAAGATTCTAGCCTCCCCCACCCTCATACACCAAGATGCAATTCCAGTTGGCCGCACTTTCAACACAGGCCATTATTCACAAGAGTCCGCCCTAATGTTAAAATGAGGTACCAAAGGTCAGGCTCCTAATAATAAAACAAAGACCAAGGTTCTCACACTCACATAAATTCCTAAATCTAGAGGCCACATCAGCAAGCGCACATCGAAAAACCTAGGAAACTTCATCAATAAGTAATGGAAGAAAGAATCAATCAAATCAATGTTGAACTTTCAGATTCTGTATCCCCCAGATTCTAAGCCTGAATATGATCAGAATGAACCGTTCCACCCACTTTGATTTGAAACACATTTCTAACTCAGAAATCTAACCTAAAAAAATGGAATTTCAGTCTACTGTCAAAGCATAATAGCACATGTAAAAATCAATTTCCAATCATTCTGGAGGGGACAGAAAATGTGTTCAAAAGCACAGGCTAAAAATCCATCTATGCTTGATTATTAATAAGTATAATTTTCAATTCAGAAATCACTGCTTTACCACTTTTTCAAAAGAACCTAACTCTCCCTTGCTGCAGGTTAAGACCATTCTTGTCCTTCCATCAATGGACATGGAGAACAACTGATCACTGTCCTCTTTATAAAAGCACTTAGATTTGAAGGCTTATCAGATCCTCCCTTAGACTTCTTTTCGCAAAACTAAACACGGCCAATTTTTTTAAATCTTTCCTCATAAGTCAGGTTTTCTAAACCTCTTATTTTTATTGCTCTTCTCTGGACTCTCTCCAATTTATCCGCATCTTTCTTACCGTGTGGTGCCCAGAACTGGAGACGGTACTCCAGCTGTGGCCTCACCAGCGCTGAGCAGAGCAGGACAATTACCTCCCAATTGTTTTACATACAACATTCCTGTTAATACAACCCTGAAGGATATTAGCCTTTCTGGCAACTGCAACACATTGCTGGTTTATATTACACTATAATCCCCACATCCTTTTCAGCAGTTTTACACCTAGCCAGTTATTCCCCATTTTGTAGTTGTACATTTGATTTTTTAAATTTTATTATTTTGCATTTGTCTTTACCGCATTTCATCTTGTTGATTTCACAACAATTCTCCAATTTGTCAGGGTCCTTTTGAATTCTAGTCCTGTCCTCCAAAGTGCTTGCAATCCCTCCCAACTTAGTGTTATCTGCAAATTTTATAAGCATACCCTCTCCTCCATAATCCAAATAATTAATGAAAATATTGAATAGTATCAGACCCAGGACAGAGCCCCACAGGACCCCACTAGATACATCCTCCCAGGTTGACATTGGTAACTTCTGTGAGTACAGTCTTTCAACCAGTTTTGCACCCCACCTTATTATAATTTCATCTAGAGTGCATTTTTGTAGTTTGCTTACGGAATGTCACATGGGTCTGTGTCAAAAGCCTTACTAAAATCACAATGTATCACGTCTAGAGCTTCCCCACTATTCACAGTAACCCTGTCAAAGAAAAAATCATTAACCTTAAGAAACTAACAGATGTTTGGAAAGGTTAATAATTTTTCAGATTGGACACATCAGGGCCTTTTACTTCCCCTCTTGTTAACTAATAGTAGTTATCAATTCCCTGCTTTCTTCCCGATGCGTTTAGATGATTTGAATTCTCTGGAGAACACTAAACCCCACAAGACATTTGTGTTCCTGCTTAATAGTATTTTTTTTTTTACTTTAGTTCTGAATTATCTTTCATTGTAGCAACATTTAATTTAATAATTTTACTTTCTTTCCTGTATGAAATAGTTTTTTAAAGAGGAAAGCAAGTAAAATTATATATATTTATAAAATTATACACACAGACACAAACACACACATAAAATTAGTTTTCTCCTTACCAATACTATTGATCTACAACAACATTTAAGGAATAGATCAGCCAGTCTCCTACCACAACAAAAATCCACAATCATCCAACTGTATTGCACTGTATTAGCAAGATATACGATTATTTGTATACACCGAACTGCAACATTCATCTTAAATCTATTTTACACCAGATTGTCGGATAATAACTTAAAAAAAGACTTCATCCCAGACCTGATGAAGAACTCTGTGTAAGCTCAAAAGCTTGTCTGTCTGATCAACAGAAACTGGTCCAATAAAAGATATTACCTCACCCATCTCGTGTGTCTAATATCCTGGGACCAACATGGCTACAACACTGCATAAAGCAAGGACTATAAGGTAGCCACTCAGCCCCATCACCACAAGTGGTCATTAGTGTATAGCAGTAATTAAATGCCATTGCGTTGAAACACAATACAAAAAAGTGAAATGTGAATCAAGCCTAACTACTTAAATAGAATTCTAACTGATGCAGAAGGATGTGATTCCTCTCTCTCCTCACCAAAAAAAAGAAGTAATCATAAATGTCAAGTCAAGGGTTCTGAGCCTTTCCTTCCAGAGAACACAGAGGAGGATTACAGGTTCATAAATGAAAGTTCAAGGAAAGCCTGTAGCACAGTGCTTCCTGATTTCACACCATGCCATTATATTCCCTGGAAGCAGTTCTGTTATCCACAGCTGTTATTAAGAAGAATTGAGAAAACAAGTTTTTTTTTTCCTGAGTGCACATTTTTATTTTAACCAAATATTGTCAATGTTGCTGATTTTACTGTTTTTAAATATAGAAAGAAAATAACAAAAGACCACCTATAAGATGTAATGATTATTAAGAACAACTGGAAAAAAAAGGGCTCTGTAAATACCAAAGGTATATTTAACCATTAGGGAATCTTACCATCAAGGCCTGCCTGCATTCCTCTGTTACAGCAAAAAGGAAATGAAGCTCAGGATTTTTTGCCTTAAACAGTATTTTTAAACGTGAAATTCACAGAATATTCTACACTGGGTATATCTTTCACTAGAGAATGTTAATATAATATAGTAACTAGACAACAGTTCAGTCCTCCATTTAAATCTAATATAACCTGGCTGGCTACCAGCTACATCAAATCTCAATGAAATAGTGTACCTTTAATTTTTCCACTTAAAGTTGAAAATATTTTGTCACTGTTCTGATTTAACAGAGAATACAGAACTGTAATAGCAACACTATATGCACTCTCCAAAGAAATGTGTGAAGCGCATACGATTAACTTTTGTGGTGAACCACTAGAGAAGGCAACTTTCTTCAGTAACCTTTGTTACCCTCCTCTACTTCCTTGCTAAGAACTCAATTGTTTAATTAATTGTTTTACATAGGTGAAATGGACCATTAGAAAACATTAGACAACACTTAATTTATAATTTATACAGGGGAGAATGCAAATCATTTTGAGGTTTGGGTTTTTATTCCCACACCCCTAATTAATATTCATGAGGATAATTTCACAAAGGCAGTTATAAAACTATGTCAGAGGGGGCCTGAAAATATAGTTATGGTAGCACAGAAAGAGGAAATTCTTTTTTGCCTTGAAAGGGGGATTTAAACCCAATACAAACATTTTCTGAATGATGGGTTTTATAATATTTTAATCAAGTTATTCATTACACAGAAATAACACTGTGGAAAACCAGATAATGTTACACAAAGGCTAAGTTCATTTGTTCTGGACAGGTGGCCAGTCTGCAACTCTGTGCCGGCATCCAAAGCCCGCCCACAATAGCACTAAAGACGATTATGCAAATGCTCACTATTCCCTGCTATTTTCCCAGGAATGGGAGAAGGGCTCCGTGTGGAAGAAGCAATTGTTTCCCAGTCATGTGGAAAAACAAACCAAGCAGATTTCCCCCTGCCCAAAGGGGAGAAACAAGAGAGGGAATGTGTACAGGAGATAACTATATACACTCACACACTTACCAGTCCAGTCTTTTGCTGCTGTGCTACATTTCAAGCATTTATCATCAGAGAAGGAATCATAAGAGAAGTGATGCCTGGTATTTCCATATAGGAGTGCTGATACTAGAGGTCAAAGGGAGTATTCTGACCCCAGGAAATGCATTGTTCATGCATAAGTATTAAGCATTTTCCCCTTGCATTCCACTGAGGAACAAAACAAAACAGTGTAAAGATTGTAACCCCCCCCCCTTCCTTTGTTGTACAACACTAAAATGTGAAAACTGTGTGTGTGACATTTTCTTGTACTGTATATGTAACATACATTAAACCCATGCAAAATGTGCACCTAAACAGATCGAGTGGTCCTTATGCACCATATAAAATGCTTCAAAACCTTGTCTGAAATCTTTAAAGAAGGATTTTTCTCTAGTGATTTGAATGAAATACTTTCTACCTCACAAATGTCAATCATTCACCTACACATAAGGGGAAAGGATTTACCTATCATTCTGCTGATTATGGGAAGATTTTCTCTCGCAGGCTTCATCGGGACACAACTTTATACAAAGAGATGCAATTAAAGCTGCAGAGCGCAGCTTTATTAATTTTAAATAGACTAATGAGAGGGACAACCTCCCTCCCTCCCACAAGCCAACAGCAAATGACAGTCTGCCCCCTTCAGCATAACCCTCTTTAAATGAAGACAGTTCAGCCCAGCTACTCAATCCCCCCCAGGGAAATAAGGGCACAGAAAAGGGATGCCTCAGTCTGGGTGACACTTACGACCTTCCCATACTTCATAGGCTAATGGGGTCTATGCCAGCTGCCTCCGGCAAAAGTTTACCCCAGGAATTGGCCCACAAATCTCTCACTTGTACTGCATGCATCCCCCAAGTTGCGAAGGCAGTTATTCCATTTATTAGCCCGCTGTAAGTTTTCTTCTTTATTTTTTCAATTGCTATCCCTTATCCTTATCCTAACCAAAGAGGCCTGTGAGATGTCATGAAGGTGAAAAAAAACCCAAACACCTTGTCAGTCTTGCCCAGAGGCAAAAAAACCCAACCCTTCCTCACCTCAAAAAAAGCAATCTAATCAGATTCACAGCAAGCCTGAAAACCCATCTCTGATAACTACAACAACCTGCAAGGCAGGAGTAGGCAGCAATTGGACACCCAGATGGTACCCTCCGGCCAAATGGAGCCAATTTGCCCCGTTGCCTCCTGCAAATCAGCCAATATGTGGGTGACAACCTGTAGAGATTCCCAAGTCAACAGATAAGTCCTGCATGTCTTCCGGGCTGGTAGGAGGCATCCAGATATTGGAGGACATACCCTCTCCATATTGACAAGGGGCTGAAATTGGGCATCCCTCTCCCAGTCACATCAAGTACCCTGCTCCCTCAGAAATCATTTAATAAGTACCTTAATCACCACACCACAGTATTATACGAGTACATCCAAACTGTAATCTTTTCTTGCACAGTGAAATTCCATGTACCTCTAACTAGACAAATATCATTAGCGACAAAGCATAAGACTAAACAGTCACAGAGTTTAAGGCCAGAAGGGACCACTATATATCTAATCTGACCACCTATATACCACAGGCCTCCAACACCACCCAGCACCCTCACACCAAACCCAGCAACTGAAATTAAACCAAAGAATTACTGCCATCAGGAGACTAGACTATTCTATGCCACAAGGAGAGAACGGGAGGGACAAAGACGCACCAATGCCCAAGGCCTCTGCTTTGGCAGAGAACTGATTAAGTGAGATATAGCCAGATAATACTGGCACGTGACCTGCACTCACATGCTGCAGAGGAAGACAAAAACAACCTGAAGATTATTCAATCTGTCCTGGGGGCAAATTCCTTCCCAAACCCACCTATGGCAATCAGTTAGACCCTGAACATGTGAGCAAGAACCAGTCAGCCCAACACCTGAGAAAGAGAATGCTTAGTCCCGCCTCAGATCACTGGCCCGCCCCATTCATGCTTCAGAGGATGGAGACACCCCCCCTCACCCCCAAAAATAAAACAGAATACATTTTGGGGGCATCCTTTCTGACTCCTGCAGGTGGCCAGCTGAAGCCTTGAAGCATGAGCTTTAAGGAACACAAGACAAACCAGAAGTGAGCCCCAGGTCTGCTAAACCCTACCCTTTACCATGATAAGGCAACCCCATCATATAATCACCCTCAAATTTGTCCAGGTCTCTCTCTCTCAACACTAATCAAGCTGTTTGCCTCCACAACTCCCACTGGGACACTGTTCCAGAATCTCACTCCTTTGGTGGTTAGAAGCCTTCTTCTAATTTGTTCATACCTAGTTTATATCTATTTGTTCTTGTACAAATACTGTCCTTAAATTTATATAGCTCCCTGGTTTCCCTCCCCCTTCGCAATGTATTTATAGGGAGCAATCACATCCTCTCTCAGCCTTCATTCTGCTAGGCTAAATAATCCAAGCTCTTCCAGTCTCCTCTCATAAACTAGGCCCTCAATTCCCATGATCACCCTAGTAGCTTTTCTTTGCATCTGTTCCAGTTTGAATTAATCTTTCTTGAACATAGATGGCCAGAATTGTACACAGTATTCCAAATGAGGTCTTATCAGCACCTTGCATAACAGCATTAATCCTTCTCTATCTCTACTGGAAATGCCTCACCTGATACGTTCTAGGATTGCATTTGCCTTTTTCATAGCCGCATCACATTGTTGGCTCATAGTTAAGACTACGTTTTAGTCACGGGTATTTTTAGTAAAAGTCATGGACAAGTCACGGGCAGTAAACAAAAATTCACTGTCTGTGACCCGTCCATGACTTGTACTATATACCCCTGACTACATCTGGGGCTGTGGGTGGCCCAGGGTGGCCCCGGATGCTCAGGAGGGGAGGCCCAGGAGTGCCCTGGGTGGGTGGGGGGAGCACGCCATGGGTGTAATCATAGAATATCAGCATTGGAAGGGACCTCAGGAGGTCATCTAATCCAATCCCCTGCTCAAAGCAGGACCAATCCCCAGACAGATTTTTGCCCCAGATCCCTAAATGGCCCCCTCAAGGACTGAACTCACAACCCTGGGTTTAGCAGGCCTCTCTGCCACCCAGAGAGAATTTGACCCCCCTCACACACACTGAAGGTCTGAGACATTCACCACCACAAAATAAAATATATATAAAAAAAAATCCAGGGTCTTTCAGACTGGTGAAAACTGATGTAGAAAATCGTCTACTGTTTTCAGAGAAGTGAAACTGCCATCTTCCCTGAAAAATGCAGCAGTCTGCCTAATCCTCAAAAAGCTGACGCACAGTGCAGAAGACATTTTCAGCTACTACCTGATTTTGAACCTCACGTTGCTCGGCAAAATCATTGAGAAAATAGTGACAACCAACGTTCAAGAACATATCTGCTAACATCATGGATGTCACAACCAGGCTTCAGATCAGGGCACAACATGGAGGAAGTAATAGTGGCACTAACAGTTGACCAGCTACTTCGTGGCAATGGAGAGACACCACATATTAGGGCTCATACTGCTCAACCTCTCTCCAGCCTTCACAGTTGAACACAAGGTTTCTGACCCATCGAATTGAATAGCTGATATGGACTACAATGGCTCCCTCCAATCCTTCTTTCCAGCAGAACCAAGAAAGTGGTGATAGGCTGGATTCCTGTGGGATTCTGCAAGTGAGGGTTCTTGTGAGAAAGAAGAGTTACCTATCTCCCTTCGTCATCTCTGTGAGATCAGACATGGAGAGGTGATGAAATGCAGTGAGAGCCACTGCAAACAGTATGCCAATGATTCCTATCTGTGTATCATCATGAGGATGTCACTGTTCACAGGAAATCAGCACCTGGTTGAAGAACAGGTAGCTCAAGCTAAAACCAGTCATAAACAAGAAAATGATCATTGGAACTGGAAAGTGCTCCAGGACTCTGTTCTGCCCTTCCATCAAAGGCACCTCCATCCCCAGGTACCCAAGCCACTTTCTCAAAGTGGCGTGAAGCTTCAGGGTCCTGTTGGACTCAATCCTTAGAATATCAGCATTGGAAGGGACCTCAGGTGGTCATCTAATCCAATCCCCTGCTCAAAGCAGGACCAATCCCCAGACAGATTTTTGCCCCAGCTCCCTAAATGGCCCCCTCAAGGACTGAACTCACAACCCTGGGTTTAGCAGGCCTCTCTGCCACCCAGAGAGAAGATAATGAGCTAGTATGAGTACTGAAAAAAGCTACCTCCCGCTGGGGAATTCACCCCTTCCACCTAGATAAAGGTTTAGCCACAGTGTTCAAGGTGTTTTAACACTTCCAGGTTATTTTACTGTAATCTGCTGTATTTGACATCTCCCCATTTAATTTATTTATATTATGTTTTAATATGAATAATATAATTTTGTGATCTGATGAGTTACGGAAGGATAATCAAAACTAGATCAACTATGTTTTTTTTATTTGAACAGGGCAGGTTTGGTAAATTAAGGGATTTAGAGAAATCATCTTAACTGCAGAGCTCAAGGAGGAGGCCTGGAATTTCTTTAAATCAACTGTACAAAAACTATCTGGAATTAGCATCCCAAGCAAGGCGGAAAAACTTGTAGGGAAAGGCTCTGGGCTCAGCAGGATGAATAACCACCTCAAAAATGTTATTAGGAGTAAACAGAGAGTCTGTAGGGAATGGAAGAAGGGATTGATCAGGGGGAAAAAGCCACATCTTGGAGGTTAGAAAATGTGGGAATAATGTGTTGAGAATTGCTAAAAGTCAAGCTGAATTAGCTCCTGCCAAGAAAATTAAAATAAATAAGACGAGGTGTTTTCGTTATATAAATAAATAGAGAATAGGGAAGTATGCAGTTGGGCTGCTATACAGTGTGGATGGGAAGGATATTAAAGATAATTTACATATAATCCCAAATCTACATGAATACTTTGCCTCAGTTTTCAATAAGTATGATAATATTGAACATGGGCATGAAGGCAGGACATCTGATGGAAATGTGTACAGAAATGGAAATTACTACCCCTGAGGTGGAAGAAAAGCCTAAAGCTCAAATGAGGGGGACTGGGTAATATCAATCCTAGAATACTGAAAGAACTAGCACTCGAGATTGCTAGTCTGGTAGCAGGGATTTTTATTAAATCTATGTATTCCGGGATAGTCCCAAATGACTGGAGAATAGCTAATGTTGTGCATATATTTAAGAAAGTGATCCCGGCAGCTACAAACCTGTTAGCCTGACCTCAGTTGTACACAATGCTTTAGAAAAAATTGTGAAGGAAACAATAATTAAATTCATGAAAGGAAATGATAAAGGGGTTGTAATGCCACATGGATTTACCAAAGGAAAAAGAACAGGAGTACTTGTGGCACCTTAGAGACTAACAAATTTATTAGAGCATAAGCTTTCGTGGACTAGCTTATGCTCTAATAAATTTGTTAGTCTCTAAGGTGCCACAAGTACTCCTGTTCTTTTTGCGGATACAGACTAACATGGCTGCTACTCTGAAACTTACCACAGGAAATAATTCCAGACTCACTTGATTTCCTTCTATGAGAAAATAACTGATTCTTTACAACGTAAGAACGGCCACACTGGGTCAGACCAAAGGTTCATCCAGCCCAGTATCCTGTCTTCTGACAATGGTCAATGCCAGGTTCCCCAGAGGGAATGAACAGAACAGGTAATCATAAAGTGATCCATCCTGTCTCTCATTCCCAGGTTCTGGCAAACAGAGGCAAGGGACACCGTCCCTGCCCATCCCAGCTAATAGCCATTGATGGACCTATCCTCCCTGAATTTATCTAGTTCTTTTTTGAACCCTGTTATGGTCTTGGCCTTCACAAAATCCTCTGGCAAAGAGTTCCAAAGGTTGATTGTGCATTGGATGAAGAAATACTTCCTTTTGTTTGTTTTAAACCTGCTGCCTACTAATTTCATTTGGTGACCCCTAGTTCTTGTATTATGTGAAGGAGTAAATAAAACTTCCTTATTCACTTTCTCCACACCAATCATGATTTTATAGACTTCTATCATATCCCCCCCTTAGTCGTCTATTTCCAAACTGAAAAGTCCCAGTCTTATTAATCTCTCCTCATATGGAAGCTGTTCCATGCCCCTGATCACTTGTTGTCGTCCTTTTCTGAACATTTTCCAATTCCAATATTTATTTATTTTTTTGAGATGGGGCGATCACATCTGCACGCAGCATTCAAGATGTGGGTGTACCCTGGATTTATATAGAGGCAATATGATATTGTCTGTCTTATTATTAGGGCTGTAAAGCAATTAAAAAAATAATCATGATTAATCGCACGATTAATAAATGCTGTTAAACAATAATAGAATACCATTTATTTAAATATTTTTGATATTTTTTACTTTTTCAAATGTATTGATTTCAATTAAAACAAAGAATACAAAGGGTACAGTGCTCACTTTATACTTATTTTTATTACAAATATTTGCACTCATAAAAGAAACAGTATTTCAATTCACCAAATACAAAGTACTATAGTGCAATTTCTATCATGAAAGTTGAATTTACAAATGTAGAATTATGTGCAAAAAATAACTGCACTCAAAAATAAAACAGTGTAAAACTTTAGAGCCTACAAGTCCACTCAGTTCTACTTTTTGTTCAGCCAATTGCTCAAATACATTTGTTTACATTTGCAAGAGATAATACTTCCCACTTCTTGTTTACAATGTCACCTGAAAGCAAGAACAGGCATTCGCATGGCTCTGTTGTAGCTGGCAATATTCACCTCTTGGACCAGACCTGTGCGCCTCTTAGGACTAAATCAAGAATGGCCTCTCCTCTTATGGGTTCCAGTCATTTAAGCAGATATACAAATAGGGTTAAAAAAGTAACGTTTCCAAATTTTAATCAACCTATTTATGTAACATTTTGCTCTTCCATATGAACTGCTCAGAAAAATGTATTAGTATAGGATCTCTACCTTCCAGGGCCGGCTCCAGGGTTTTTGCCGCCCCAAGCGGCAAAAAAAAAAAAAAAAAAAGCCACGATCACGATCTGCGGCGGCAGGTCCTTCGCTCCAAGCAGCAGTGAGGGACCGTCCGCCGAATTGCCGCCGAATAGCTGGACGTGCCGCCCCTCTCCAGAGTGGCTGCCCCAGGCACCTACTTGGCAAGCTGATGCCTGGAGCTGGCCCTGCTACCTTCCCTCAACCTAATTACATTAGTGTTTCTGTTTAATTGGGTTTTACTGAAACTCAGGCTGTACCTTCCACTTTTAAAATATATTTCACAAATGAAATGGTTTCTTGGTCTGTGTTTTAAGAACACTGACAACAAAATAGACAAAAATATGGTAGAGTCTGAAGGCAGAGAAGTGTCTGATGGTGGTGACAATGGGGTTGAGGGAGAGGTTACACGTCAAAAATTACTTTCATGCAGCCTGGCTGAGATGTTTTGATACATAAAAGAGTGCTTCTACATGTACAGTGGAATATTTTTGGTGAAGGTGCTGAGCTTTCCCATACATAGATTTCAGGGATCTATGCCACTGGTATCTCATGACCAACTGGGACATTTACTAAGATTTAGCAGATTTCATTGCAGTGTCATGAAGATGAAGATTATACTGAAAAGGACCATATGCAATGTTTTGCTTAATGTATTGTACATATAAAAAGAATAGAGCTCCCTCATTGGTATCGTCACTCATGTTCTCCATCTCTTCTTGCCATCTTCTAGGTACCTTATTACTTTAGCCAAACCCCAAATTCTCCCTTTTATATTCTGATTTATCAAACTATTACTACATACTGAGCTCTCCTTAGCTGGAAGTTCGACTGCATCCTACTGCATAAAACAGCAACAGCCATTGTACGTTCCAGACATACTCATAGACTTTAAGGTCTGTCACACCTCAGTGAAAAGCAGTGCCAAAAAGTTGAAAATCTCACTAAATGCTTTCTTCACAAAGGTTGTTTCAAGCAAACTGGCTTTTTGTAGACATTTCCCTCTAAATTATGCTCTTTACTCAAAGTTAGCAGACAGGAGGAAACAAAACTATGCCCAATTCAAAGAAGGGATTGGACTGAAAATACATTTTCTATGAGCCAACTGGAAAAGCCAACATTAGGAAAGGATGTTTTATCTTCTGAATTTTTTTTTAAATTTCAAATCAGTTGGTTATCTTTCCTTGTCTGTTCTCTCTCATATATATATTATATATAATATGCATACGTAAAAGACTAATAAAAATGTATTGTACATTTGTAGTTGTGCAAAAATCCCTACAGTTCATTTAGTGTATAATTAATGTACACCTGTAAACTCTACTTGTTCCATTCTAGCTCCTTGCTTCAATACTTTCATTCTAATATATAGATTATGGCCTTATTCTGTATCATTCTAAGGCTCAAGATACCAGTATATTTCTGGTTTAAATATTTGGATAAGTAACAGGATAATTCATCAGTTCACATCTAAATGTCTGTTAGTTACTGGTAACTCAGCTATTCCTAAAATATTTTTTGCTGCTCATATATTACTTGTATCAAAGTAGAGAAATTATGTTAACTATAAGGCAATGGGAGAAAGAAAAAAAAGAAATTCGTTGTAAATAACTATCTTGTCTTGCAAGACAGACATTGGCGTGTGCCAAGTCAAATTAATCCCAGACACAAAGATCTGAATAAAGCTTTCAAACTGAGAAAAAGCAAGGAAATTACAGAGATAACTTAGTTTTATTTCTCTAACTTCATTAGGTACTGCATCTTACACACTGGCCAATGTGTGCCTAAAATTTTAAGTTTCTGCAAATTTAAATGCTGTTCACATGAATACCCAAAGCCAGAAAGAAGAAAATACTGTATATACATGACGGAAAAATGCAGATTAGCTTTCTAAAACTTTGTTTTACACAAACACATCAAGAATAAATTTCTCCTAAGAAAAGGCAACAGATCTATTTTTAAAAAGATTCTGAAACAGAATCAGAACCAAAATAAACTACACTCATATTGACATCAGCATGGTTCGATAATAGATTTTAAAATAACCTGTTATTTCCTCTACAGTAAGTTTCAAATCTGTACTCAGGTCTCATCTGCTCCACTCAAATCTTTCTTTACTCACATTTTTCATTTTGACTCCTAGTTTATTAAATACATTGTGTTTTTCTGAACACAATGGAACAAATTCAACCCAATGTGTAAGTTAATTAACGTCAGTCGGTTTCACACTATTATAAAATATGTATATAGTGTTTTACAAACATAGACCAAGACATGTTCCCTGCTCAGAAGCACTTACCATTTAAATCAGGGTGAATAAAAATTGGTGAGTTATAAAAATTTAAAATTAATTTTATTTAAATTCAATTTGTTATTTATATTAAATACATTTTTCATCTAAAATGAATTTCTTTGGAATTATGACGACAACCTATATTAAGGCCTAAATGTACTATAATTATTACAATAATTTAAATTAAATAAATATATCTATATCTATATATATCTATATGTATATATCTCCAGAGTTTGCTGACATACTAAACCAGCTTTTGACAGCAGTAGCAGAGAATATTTTCTTCATTTCAATTTAATGAGTTCAATTCAATAACTAATTCGTTAAAAGTTAAAAAAACAATTGGGAGTAGAAAAAGCAGAAAAGCATATTTTCTTCTTCCTGTCTACAAAAAAATGAAGTGTTAGAGAATAGAATCTACTAGTTCTAAAATCTTGAAGGACAGGGTGAGCAGAAACAATCAGTTCAGTTTACTAACTACAGATAAAAAGAACAGGAGTACTTGTGGCACCTTAGAGACTAACAAATTTATTAGAACATATATGTTCCACTCTATATGCATCCAAAGAAGTGGGCAGTAGCCCACGAAAGCTTATGCTTTAATAAATTTGTTAGTCTCTAAGGTGCCACAAGTACTCCTGTTCTTTTTGCAGATACAGACTAACACGGCTGCTACTCTGAAACCTAACTACAGATAATATGTCTTTCATTTAATCAATCAGTTTTAAATGCAAAACATATTTTGGTAAATTTACCTTTTCTTCTTATGTATCCAGTATACTGAAGGTCATTTTATTAATAAAAACAATATTAAAAATGCCATTTGTGCTTTTTTAATTAATTTCCAATTTCTATTCAAATGCAGCCAGATACAAACTTCAAGTAAAAAATTAATCATCTAGTAAATAAAAATGCATCATTCACCATTTTCTATCATCACATAAAAAGGTAAAAGTTAAGAATCTGAATACATGTATGTTACGCTTTATAATTACTTAAATTTATGTAGATATAATGTATCCTCCTGGTTAGCAAAAAGAAGTACCAAATTTAGAGTAAAGGTAATATTTAGCTCCAAATGCACATTTGAATATCTATCGGCCAATGAGAATCAACCTTTCTTTATGAAAATAACTAAAACGTATAAATGTAAAACAAGATTAAAACGATTAAAATCAAGGTTTCCTGCTTGCTGATTTAAATCAATCCACCTTGATCTAAATAAACCAGACAAACATAAGACAGACCCAGGATGACAGCTCATGAGATGGAAAGTGTGGAGACTAAGGCTAGGTCTACACTACCCGCCTGAATCGGCGGGTAGAAATCGATCTCTCGGGGATCGAATTATCGCGTCTCGTCGGGACGCGACAATCGATCCCCGAATCGACGCTCTTACTCCACCAGCGGAGGTGGGAGTAAGCGCCATCGACGGGGAGCCGCGGAGATCTATTTTGCCGCCGTCCTCACAGCGGGGTAAGTCGGCTCCGATAGGTCAAATTCAGCTACGCTATTCGTGTAGCTGAATCTGCGTATCTTAAATCGACACCCCCCCCGTAGCGAAGACCTGCCCTGAGAAGAAAAGACTACTTAAAGAGGAGACTGTATGCAAGGAACAGGGAGTAGCATGACTGAAGGTAAAAAGCAGAGAGTGATAGTATGAGACACAGAGTAAGTCTACACAGCATTTTGGCATGAGCCTCCCAGCCCTCATTGACGGACTCATGCTAGTGGGACTCATGCTAGTGCTCTAAAATAAGCTGTATAGACAGTGCATTGAAGTTGCAGCTCAGGCTCTGAAACTCACTCCCACTCCCTAGGCTTCAGAGTCCAATTTTAGAGCACTAGAGTGAACCCCACTAACCCAAGAATATCGACCCAGGCCAGGAGGCTCGCTCCTAAATGTTGTGTAGATATACTCACAGCGCACAGGAAGGTGAGAAGACTGTGAAGAAGCTAGGAAAAGGGGATAGTAGAGAGAAATGAATATAAAGCAGATGAGGGCAAGATTATGTAAAGCTTTGCTAGTGGGGAGGAGCTTGATTATTATGCTGTAAAGGAGAGAAAGACAATAGGATTCAATGGGGGGGGGGAGATAATGTGGTTGGAGAAGGGAAAGATGACATCAGGAAGCAGCACTGTGGATGGAATAGTGGCAGATGTTTGCCATACCGTGTTACCCAGATCTAGAAGTGCCTCATTGATGGGTAACATCACACTGGAAGGTGTTACTAATTGCAAGATATCCAGCAGTTTATGCTGCAGCTCCTTGATCGCTTTAAGAGGAATCTGAAGTGTGAGAGCTTTCCTCCTAATGAGGTTTTGAAATTGTCTGAAGTTATCAGCTATGGAAGGCGGTGGAGACATGACCACCTCATGGGGCATCAAAGATGAGATGGGAGTTTCAGGGGGTGATTTTTTTCATCCACCCTAACCTCCTGTTTCTCAAATTGTCCTGTGTGGGGGCTGGTTGGGGAGGGGGAGGTTGCACAATCCTGATTTCCCTATGAGACAGTATCGGTGGTCTTGCAAACTGCTGTCAATAAGCCACCCAAAGGTCCCAGTATGGCCACTGTGGTCCATACAAAAGTGGAGGTTGCATGCAGGATTGATTCCACCACCTTCGGTGACCAGTTCAATACTGCCTGTGACTAGCTGGAAAGAGATTCCTGAAGTAGTATGCTGAGAACCTGACCAAAATTGAGGAGAGTGATTGAAAGTCTTCCTTGTCCTCCACCACATCATCCCATGGAGAGGCACCCATTGAAAACGGAGGAGAGTCCTGTGGTGCTTGAGGATAGTAGCCCGGAGACCAGGGCCTCAATACCAAAAAAGCGCTTGGTACCCATAAGAAGCGGAGAGTCTGATTCATCCAATACCAAAAGGTCCTTAGAGTATTGGAATTCCTGTGGTACGAAAGGGATCCAGTACTGATTTTGCAGCAGAGGCCATGGTTGCTGAAGCCGATGGTACCAATGATGAACACACTGTAGTTGAAGATGGACAGCTGGGTGCCCTATGCTTACTCTCCTTGCCGGTAGAGGTTACTGGAACCCTATCAGAGCCAGGTTTCTTCTTCTTGGAGCTCCAGGGCTTCATGGCCTAGTCAGTACTAGTAGTGAAATCCTTGGCCTCAATGGTATCCTCGGACACTGTACATTATCTGGGGACCTGGTGTTTTTTGGAGCTGGCTCTTTGCAGTGAGTCCACGCTGTTCTTTTTGGGAGTCTTCTCAGAAGCCCCCAAAGTCTATCCTTCCTTAGGGGCACTTGCCACAAGAGGCAAGAAGAGGCACTGGATCCATCCAGGGACAAATGTACAGGGCAAGGGATCGCAGGGAGTGTTCCATCGCAAAATCTTAGGTTGATCTTCTTCTCTGGCCTAGACTTGAGGACCAAGGAGAAGTTACACTTCTGGGAGATGAGGGACTCCCCCAAGCAAGAGACATGTTTAGAGTGTCCATGGCTTACAGGAATAGCCTCTCAGCAGGAGGGATAGTGTTTGAAGCCTGGCAAGCCAGACATGTCCTTCCAGGTAAACAAGTTTCCTAGAGGGAAAAACAAGCAGAGAACAAACAATCCCCTCAATACCTATGCAAACTAACTACTAACTATACTACCAGCTACTAAGTTTCTACCAGACTAAGTAACTTAGCACTAAGGAAAAACAGAAAGGTCGAGGCACGCTCAAGGCGGACATGTTATGGCTCTGTCTCAGGCTGAGGTGATTGAGAAGGAATCAAGGTGAGAATACTAACCTTGGGGTGAGTGAGGTTTTTTGGCTGTTTGTGTTTCTCTCTCTTTCAGGTTATTTCAGTTACTGGGTCAGTTGGGATTGTGTCTCTGGGGACTGTTTGAGCCTTTGTTCCCTGGATCATCCTTGATTATATTTGATCAGTCTCAATCAGCCTTGTGATCATCCTCCCACTGTGTGATTAATGAGGGGGTAGGGCTGACCTAGGAGAGAAGGCCTTAAAAGCCAGAGACTAAGCAACCAAGGGATCGCAAACAGGGGAGTTTGAAGGAGGGAATTGTAATATAATCTCTATGGTTAGGAAGGGCCGCATCGCTGGGGTCAACGCTGCTCCTGTCTCCTCCACCTGCACCTGCACCCAGACAGACAACCTAATCATGGATGCCTCTATCCAGAGCCTGGTGTGGATTTGCAGAGACTGTGGCCTGCATTTACCACGCTCAGAAAGCTAGGGTGGGGAGGACCATCCAGTGAGAAAGGTGCCTGCTGGTGGAATCTCTCAGGAAGCAGGTCAGAGAGCTACAGCAGGAGGTGGCTAGGCTGAGGAGCATCCGTGCCCATGAGGAATTCCACGAGAGTATTCACATGGAGACATCAAAGACTGAGGAAGCTATCCAGCTACAGAGGACTGCTGAAACACCACCAGGGGAGGAGGATATGGCTCTGTCACAGGGAGGACACTGGCAGCTGGTTACTTCTGGCAGCAGGCAGTGCTCCACCCCTCCTCCCAACCCACCCACCATGGTGATGGAAAACCACTGCCCTGGCAACGAGCTAAGAGGAATCACCCCTGGAGGAGGAGGAGAAGCCATGCATCCCCAAGGCTGGGAGGATCACAGCCACCACTCCTAAGAGGAAACAGAGTAGCTGTGGTTGGTGACTCTTTTCTGAGGGGGACAGAGGCACTCATCTGTCACCCTGACATGGCATCACAGGAGGTATGTAGACCTCCAGGGGCCCGTATCCAAGACGTTACAGAGGGATTGTGAAGGATCATCCCCGTTCTCCCCTACTACCGCATGCTGCTCATCCATGTGGGCACTAATGATACTGCAAGGTATGACCCTCAGCAGATCAGAAGTGACTACAGGGCTCTAGGAGTAAGGGTGAAGGAGTTGGGAGCACAGGTGGTGTTCTCTTCGATCCTTCTGGTCAAGGGTAGGGACCCAGCCAGAGACAGATGCATCCTGGAGGTGAATGCCTGGCTGCAAAGTTGGTGTCGCCAGGAGGACTTCGGCTTCCTTGACCACGAGATGCTGTTCCAGGAAGGAGGACTGCTAAGTAGAGATGGGGTTCACCTATTGAGGAAGGGAAAGAGCATATTTGGATACAGACTGGCTAACCTAGGGAGGAGGACTTTAAACTAGGTTCGAAGGGGGCAGATGATCAAAGCCCACAGGTAAGTCAAGAACATGGAGACCTGGGAGAAGGTTCGGAATTTGGGGGGAGCAAGGGCTGTTATAGCAGGGATAAAGGAGAGACAAGACAGAACGGGGCAGAGTGGTGGTGGAAATCAAATCAGTATCTTAGATGTCTGTATACTAATGCGACAAGTATAGGGAATAAGCGGGAAGAACTTGAAATGCTAGTAAATAAACACAACTGTAACACAGTTGGCATCACAGAGACCTGGTGGGATAATACACATGACTGGAATATTGGTATAGAAGGGTACAGCTTGCTCAAGAAGGACAGGCAGGGAAAAAAGGGAGGAGGTGTTGCCTTATATATTTAAAATATATACACTTGGACTGAGGTTGAGATGAAAATAGGAGACAGCCTTGTTGAAGTCTCTGGGTAAGAATAAAAGGGATAAAAACAAGGGTGATGTCATGGTAGGGGTCTACTACAGACCACCTAACCAGGAAGAAGAGGTGGATGAGGATTTTTTAAAATAACTAACAATCATCTAAAGCACAGGACTTGGCAGAGATGGGGGACTTCAACTACCCAGACATCTGTTGGGAAAATAACACAGCAGGGCACAGATTATCCAATAAGTTCTTAGAATGTATTGGAGACAATTTTTTATTTCAGAAGGTGGAGACAGCTACTAGGGGAGAGGCTGTTCTAGATTTGATTTTGACAAATAGGGAGGAACTGGCTGAGGATTTGAAAGTGGAAGGCAGCTTGGGTGAAAGTGATAATGAAATGATAAGAGTTCATGATTCTAAGGAATGGTAGGAGAGAGAACAGCACAATAAAGACCATGGATTTCAAAAAGGCTGACTTAAGCAAACTCAGGGAGTAGGTAGGTAAGAGACCATGGGAAGCAAGTCTAAGGGGAAAAACAATAGAAGACAGTTGGCAGTTTTTCAAAGAGACATTATTAAGGGCACAAGAGCAAACTATCTCACTGCGTTGGAAAGATAGGAAGTATGACAAGAGACCACCTGGCTTAACCAGGAGATCTAGGAAACTAGGTCAAATTACAATAATTTAAATAATGGCATAGAGAATACACTTATAAAGTTTGTGGATGATACCAAGCTGGGAGGGGTTGCAAGTGCTTTTGAGGATAGGATTAAACTTCAAAATGATCTGGATAAACTGGAGAAATGGTCTAAAGTAAATAGGATGAAATTCAGTAAGGACAAATGCAAAATACTCCACTTAGGAAGGAACAATCAGTTGCACACATACAAAATGAGAAATGACTGCCTAGGAACGAATACTGGGGAAAGGGATTTTGGGGTCATAGTGGACCACAAGCTAAATATGAATCAACAGTGTAATGCTGATGCAAAAAAAGCAAAACATCCTTCTGGGATGTATTAGTAGAAGCGTTGTAAGCAAGACACAAGAAGTAATTCTTCCACTCTACTCCGCTCTGATTAGGCCTCAACTGGAGTACTGTGTCCAGTTCTGGGCGCCACGTTTCAGTAGGGTTACCATATTTGAACTTTCAAAAAAGAGGACACTCGGGGGGGTAGCCCCGCCCCCTAGCCATTCCCTCCCACTTCCCGCCCCCTGACTGCCCCCCACAGAACCCCCAACCCATCCAACCCCCCCTGCTCCTTGTCCCCTGATCACTCCCTCCCGGGACCCCTGCTCCTAACCACCCCCGGAGACCCCACCCCCTATCTAAGCCTCCCTTATCCTTGTCCCCGACTCCCCCCTCCTGAGACCCCCCGACCCAAACTGCCCCCCTAGGACCCCACTCCCTACCTGTCCCCTGACTGTTCTGACTCCTATCCACACCCCCACACCCCCCAGATCCCCGGGACTCCCATGCCTATCCAACCGCTGCCTGTCCCCTGATTGCCCCCACCCCGAACCCCCAACCCATCTAACCCTCCCCCCCTGCTCCCTGTCCCTTGACTGCCCCGATCCCTCTCCACACCCCTGTCCCCTGACAGGCCCCCCCAGAACCCCAACCCATCCAACCCTCCCCCCCTGCTCCCTGTCCCTTGACTGCCCCGATCCCTCTCCACACCCCCGCCCCCTCACAGGCCCCCACAGAACCCCGGCCCTATCCAACCCCCCTGCTCCCTGTCCCTTGACTCTCTGCCCCACCCCGCCCCACCCCAGCTCTGCCTGCTCCCCTGAGCGCACAACCACCTCGCTTCTCCGCTCCCACCCCCGCAGGCTTCCCTCGAATCAGCTGTTCGTGCGGCAAGCCAAGGAGGGAGGGGGCCAGAAGCGGAGCTGTGCGCTCAAGGCAGCAGGCAGAGGCGGAGCAGAAGTGAGCTGGGGTAGGGAGCGGTTCCCCTGTGCTCCCCCCCAGGTTACCTGCTGTGGGCAGCCCTCCCCGTGCCCCCTTGCCCCAGCTCACCTCCACTCTGCCACCTCCCCTGAGCGCTCCGCTTCTCCCCCTTCCCTCCCAGGCTTGCCGCACAAAAGTCTGGGAGGGAGGGGGGTGTAGGGGAAAAGTGGCGCACCTGGGGGAGGAGGCAGGGCTTGGGATTTGGGGAAGGGGCGGAGCCGGGAGCGGGGGGGAGGGGCGCGAGCACCCACCGGCGCCAGCTAAAGTTGGTGCCCATGCCCCGCGCAGCGCTGCTGGCATGCTGAAGCTGCAGGGGAGGGGCTTTTGCTGCCGGAGAGGGCCCAAGTAAGAGGCTCAATCCGGCGCGGCTGCCCTGTCAGCCACTTTTGGGTCTTTAAATAGCCGTCCAGGGGAAATCCCGGACATTTTTAGCTTTTTACAAATTCCCCCCGGGGAAACCTGGACGTATGGTAACCCTAGTTTCAGGAAGGATGTGGACAAATTGGAGAGAGTCCAGAGAAGAGCAACAAAAATGATTAAAGGTCTAGAAAACATGATCTATGAGGGAAGATTGAAAAAATTGGATTTGTTTAGTCTGGAAAAGAGAAGACAAAGGGGACATGATAATAGTTTTCAAGTATGTAAAAGGTTGTTACAAGGAGGAGGAAGAGAAATTTTTTTTCTTAACCTCTGAGGATAGGACAAGAAGCAATGGGCTTAAATTGCAGCAAGGGCGGTTTAGGATGGACATTAGGAAAAACTTCCTAACTATCAGGGTGGTTAAGCACTGGAATAAATTGCCTAGGGAAGTTGTGGAGTCTCCATCATTGTCTAACCTGCTCTTAAAAATCTCCAAACACCTGTCAGGAATGGTCTAGATAATACTTAGTCCTGCCACGAGTGCAGGGGATGGGACTAGATGACCTCTTGAGGTTCCTTCCAGTTCTATGAAGAGGGCAGTTTGCCCACACGCCCCTACATAGCCTTTGTGTCTGACACAGCGAGGCTCAGAGCACATGTGCAGGCCAAATGGTCACTGCTAGTTGAAAATCTCCAATCAAGAGCTTCAGAGGTACATGCGCACCTGAAGTGGAGCATGTGTCCTACTGGGACACTAACCAAAGAAGGGGGACAGTTAGGACTGAGATCAAAACCCTGTGCACACTAACAGATCGGGGGGGAAGTGTGCATCTGAAGTCATTAAATGAAATGCTCAAGGTAGGGCAGAATCAAGAGAGCAGTCATACAAGCTAAAGGAAGAGAGAAACCAGAGTGGATCAGCTGTGTAAAAGGTATCAGACAGATCAAGTAATATGAAGATAGGGGAGTGACGTAGCAGGAGGTCACTGGTGACTTTGGGAAGCCCAATTTTGGGGGTGTGTTTTTAAGAAACTCAACTGCTTTATGAGAATTCAGAAGTAATTAAATGTTTCAAAGAAGGTAGTTTGGATATACAGAGTAAGTCAACAGGACTCAAATGGTTTCTTCTCCTGTGCTTTCAAGGGAATTCTTTACGCAGCTTTTGACATTTCTTTGTACCACATGGATATATCGTTCTCCGATTATGTGGCCTATCTAGCAAGAGAAAGCTTTACTCTTTGAAGATTATAGGATTATAACTCCTTCTCAAATTATGAAAAGTTCTTACAACAGGTAACTTTTAAGCAGCACCACCAGATACAGATATTTGGCCTGGGTCTTCCAAGACTTACACATTCAGGAAAAAATTGCATTGCGTGGCATCTGAAATGCAGCAATGACAACCGTTTTCATTACTAGTTTTCACCATCCATCTTCTCTCGCCACAGTCCCATTTCTGGGCACATTGCCAATTGGTATTTAATTAAAATTTACTCTGCTTTTGATTCTTCCTCAGTAACTCAGTTACCAACTATATTGGCCATTTATGCAGTGAAAGGAATTTAATAAGACAAGCTATTCTCTATTGCATTTGCAGAAGTGGTGGTGGTGTGGTTTTGATGGAAGAGCCAGCCCTAGCACAGTCTAGTTTCCTAAAAGACCTAGAGATGAAATCTGTAAACTTGGGGCAAAAAGGGAGGATGGGAACACAATGGGATATTGTGTTCAATGACCCTGCAGAAATGCAAGTCCATTTATTTGTTACAATTTAGGATTTAACATTTGGCAATGAAATAAATCATAGCTTCTTGCAAAGGTTTCCTTAAGCAGGCTTGCTGTCTTTCCGAAGAAAACACAATAGGGCAAAACCAATCAAATCCTAGTATTGAAGTTTAATATCAGAAAGATGAAAATATTTATCATTAAGATTGATTTAAACTGAATATGCTCCGGGCCCAAAGAATACCAATCAAACATGAAATATAAAGCAGTACACAAATGAAGTCAGAATCCTTACTTATATAACGAAAGGACAAAGTGCCTGACTGAGCAAAGCACTAGCTTGTTACTTCCAGGCCGAATTTGGTCCAGAAAATTTCATTGAAACTAAAACTATAATCAGAGGTTGATGATTAAACACATGCTGTGAAATCCTAGCCTCACTTTTGAAGTGAGTAGCAAAACTCCTAATGACTCCACTGGGGCCAGAATTTCATCCTTGGTCTACAAGACAATTCCTAAAAATATTCATTCGGCAATTTTTCAATACAGGACCAGGACAAAGGTTATTGAGAACAGTGAAATCTCTAATCAAGGAAATCCTAAATTAAGGATGGCGTGTCATTGAGAGTTTGGAACGTAGATGCAAATCTGTGACTGGGGCTGTTAGGATGAAGAGTTCATATCCTGTCCTATATCTGTATCTAGAGACAGGATACAGATATAGTTTCCATGTAGAGACAGTATACAGATATAGCTTCTATCTAGAGTATAATTTTTTTTGGCTCATCACTAATATTTTAACAATTTTCTTTTGATGTAAACATGGTTTTCCCTATTCAGCAACAGTATGTTTTTAGCATCTCAGCTGTTTTCATTTTTTTGCTCATGGAGATGTGCCAATGTGCAGATCTGTCTTTGAAAATGCAATTGCTACTGTTAGTAGTGCTATTAAAAAAAGATTAAGCTTGTACTTCTGGAAAAAAGTATGACTTTGAACATGACTTTTGTAGACCTGACAAATATAGGGGAATCCTGTGATTTTTGGCAGTTTGTTTTTGGGTGGAACAAAGCAAAAGCAAATCTCCCACCCTCCCCCAAACAAACAATAAACCGCTCACCCTTGCAATGGAAACTGAAAATGAAGCTGATTTTTCTTCTACAATGATTTGTTTAGCAGATTTTTAATAATTTATTTGTACCTCTGTGGACCATCCTAGAAGAAAAAATTGTTCAAATAAAAAAGGGTAACAATATTTTCATACAGCAGCTACTGCAGATAACAAGCAGCATATAAAAGTAGGCAGCTTTTTTAAGGTTGAACTGTCACAACGCAGACAGAATAAATCTCTCTACCAACTTCACTAAACAACCAGTCAGAAAGCGGGGTGAAAGTGCAGATTTTTCTGTAGTTCTGTGGGTAGTAACATAGGATTTGACAAACTAGATCAGACCAGTGCTTTGTCCAATCTAGTATCATGTCTCTAACATTGGCTGTCATTAGATGCTTCAGAGGAAGGCGCGTGAATCCATTTTAATTGACAGTTATGGAATAAACTGTCTATAAGGGAAGTTTCTTGCTTACCATAGGCAATTAATTTTTCATGAAGGTTTATATCCTTATATATTGTATTTTTTATCCTATTATAACTGGATGTTCCCATGATCCACATAAATATTCAGGCTTTTAAAAATCCTGTTAAATTCTTGTACTCAATGATATTTTGTTATGGTGAGTCTTATGGATTAATTATGTACTTATCAAAAAAGTGCTTTATTTTCTAAGTTTATTGTGTTTCAGTTTTTTAGGGTATTCCTTGTTCTTGTATTATGAGAGATGGTAAATAGGAACTTCTGGTTTACCATCTCTATACTGTTTATTATTTTTGTATACTTCTATTACATCCCCTTCTATAAATCTCCTTTTTAAACAGTTCTAATTTTTTCAGCCTCATCTCAAATTTTGTTGAAACTTAAAGATTCTGAAATAGATTGGCTAGGAGTTACAGAAACTGCAACTTTGTCCCCATCATATCATGTTCATCTAGGCATTTAATAACTCTTTGATTATCTTTTCACGCATTTTACCACGTACTGAAGCAAGGCACATTGCTTTGTAGGTTCCTACGGTCACAGCAATCTTTTTTAAAAGATACATACAACATATGCTACCTTCCAGCCCTGCAGTATAGTATAGTCTTAGATTTTAATGAGTACTTATCTTTCATTAACAGCTCTGCCACTTTATTCATAAGTTTTTACAGAACTCTTGGTTGAATGCCATCCAGTTCTAGTCACTTGTCGCTGTTTCATTTATCAGTTTGTTCCAGCTTCTTTTTTGACACCTCAGTCTCTGACAACAATATCCAAACTTTATTCTGTGATGAAGACTGAGGCAAAGAAATCATTTAATCGTGAGTGTATTTTGTAGACCTATGGATTATCTCACACGCTTCCTGCTTCTGATTCAATTAAAGAATTTCATAATTATTTTTCTCTTTTAGCTAGTTGCTCTTCAGAATTCTTCTTAGCCTTCTAAATTTCCACCTGACAGTTCCTTTTTACTGGCTGCAGTGAGGCTATTTTTTTTTGCTTTTTGAAGGATACCCATTTTGCTTGAAAAACCTCTAGCAGAGCATTTTGCTATTTGTCCAAAGTGTGTATGTTTTCCTTTGCTTTTCTGTTTCCTTTTGTTTTGTTTTCATCAGAGGGGGAGGGATAGCTCAGTGGTTTGAGCATTGGCCTGCTAAACCCAGGGTTAAGAGTTCAATCCTTGAGGGGGCCGTTTAGGGATCTGGGGCAAAAATCCGTCTGGGGATTTTTCTTGCTTTGAGCAAGGGGTTGGACTAGATGACCTCCTGAGGTCCCTTCCAACCTTGACATTCTATGATTCTATAGCTTCTCTAGCTTAATTATTAGGTATGTATGAGTAAGACTCCACCTTGAGCGTAAAAAGATAGTAATTTTCTCACTTTTGACATTATGGGGTCTTTTTCACTATTTTAATAATTTTCATTAAAATCATCCTTTGCAAAAATTTTGGTCTTGAACCATGCTGGGTTTACTCTGAAAGAGAGAATTTTCCCACAAAGTTTGAGGAAAATTTATCACTTTTTTTGGTTTACTGATCATTCAAAAAATACCCCAATTTGAATTTGTATTTTGTTTGTATCCAAGCTGAAAAAGTTTAACCTCTTCAGATTTTTCATGTAGTTAGACATCCTTGAAAATTCATTCATAGGCTGTCAGGAGTGGCCAAAGTCACTGGCCTTCCGAGCCGCCTATGACAATCTTTAGAAGTTCGAGAGCCAGGGCACACCTGCCCTAAGGGCTTCAGCCCCACTCCTGCTGAAGCCCCGAGCCCCAGCAGGTGTGTCCCGCAGGGCTGAAGACCTGATCCCTCCCCCCCCCCACTGCTGGACAGAGGCTCCTACCCCATCACCCCACAGCAAGGCAGAGATCCTGAGCTCTTCCCCCTCCCACCCGCCATCTGGTAGGCAAAGAATGGAGGCGGGGGGCAGAGGGGGCTTGCAAGCCTCACTTTAATGGTAAAAGGTAAAATGGTAAAAACATAGCTCCTGAGCCACAGTTTGGCTACCCCTGCTATATATGAAGAAAATAGACTTCAGCAAAGGAAAGTTAATTGTTTAATTGCAGTGGTTATAGTGTATGAACAATTTGCCTCCGATATGTGGTTGCAGCTTTCAGAAAACAGAAGCATGGTTCTATACACAACTACCATGAGACGTTTTTATCTCAAATAGTAGAGGGTGGTTAAGTTTTTGTAACTAAAGAACAGTGTTTATTACCAGCTTTTCTAATGTGTATGGCTTATTGAATTGTTTGTAACAATGAATCCATTGCAGAATAGCACTTACGTCCGTGAGGCTTCATAGAATCCCTATACTCACTTCCCTTACAACTTTGCCCAGGAAAGAAATTTGTAAGGATGTTTAAAACAGTACCTTTTGAAATGTTCTTTGGTGTCTTAACATTGTGGGGTTCCTTTAGATAAACAAGAGCTTGAATGTAACACTTCAAACTTGTATCTGTGTCGATCCCAGGATATTAAAGAGACAAGGTGGGTGAGATAATATCTTTTATTGGACCAACTTCTGTTGGTGAGAGAGGCAAGCTTTTGAGCTTACACGGAGCTTCGAGAGCAGATTCTGGCCTGAGAGTTTGGTCAGCCATGTCACTGGAAACGTGGTAAGGGACTTCACCTGGAACAAAGTCTAATTTAAGTTTAGTAATAGGAAGCATTTTATCTTTATTTCTCTTCTAGCCATTTCTGACTTTAATGCCGTGTACTGGTACTTACTTAAAACCTATCTCCTTGTAGTTAAATAAACTTTTTATATTCTTTTTAATCAAAACTAATCCAGTGTTGTGAACTATTGTATATCAACCTGCTTAGAGGGGCAACAGAACTAATATATCTGGACTGTCCAGGAGAGGGCTGGACAGTGTAGAACACACTTTTTGGGCGGGCAGGGAGGGGAAATCAGGGACTGGAAGTGTGTTGGGGTCACCCTGCGAGTGTTAACCATGACTGCTGGAAGCTAAAGTGTGGCTAGTGTTTGCTGATAGGTTACTGGGGTCAGAGTTGCCCGGACCAGGGCTGTGGCTATACACAGACACTTAGGGTGCGACCTGCATGCCTGCAGGCTATTTGTGTGCAGTCCAGGTGGGAGCTACAGCAGCAAAGCATTGTGAAGCAGCCAAGGTTGCAGGGCAAGGGGGACACAGCCCCTCACTGGTCTGGATTGCACCTTGGAATGTCCAAGTGACCTGAAGAAGAGCTGTGTGTAAGTTTGAAAGCTTGTCTCTCCATCAACAAAAATAGGTCCAATAAAAGTTATTATCTCACCCACCTTGTCTCTAAACTTCAGACTTGACATAGTTAAGTATAATTAAGGTAAATGCAGTTAATTCCAAGATATAGGCTATTTTCTAAAACAAAAAACACTCCTTACAAATATTGGCCTTACCACTAAGTATAGTGATGCATGCTTTATAAATCTATTTAGAGCAGAGGAGAAATGGGAACCCTGGGGTCTTTTGCTGGTATTGCTTATTTCACTCGGGGGAGGATGTTGCCCAAGCAAAGGTGCAGTTTTGCAAGTACAAGCTGAGTCCACACTAGGAGCGCATTGCTTATACCAGGGATCTCAAACTCAAATCACCATGAGGGCCACATGAGGACTAGTACATTGGCCCGAGGGCCACATCACTGAAACCTTTTCATACAACGATACAAAAGTATAGTCAAAAATGAAAAAAATGAAGAGTAATATAGTATGCTATTAAAAGTCAATGTATTAACTTTTTTAAAACTGTAATGCGAAAAGTCAGTGCTAATTTTGACAGTCATTTCATTTTTGGCCACTTAGCTGGCAGCGTTTTGCATCAACCAGAGCATCAATATTAGGTTTGATATCCTGAGACAAAACCAATCTCAGTGTTGCTTGCAACTTGTACCACATTAGAATGTTAAGACTGCACAGTTAAGCACACGTGCCAAAATTAGGGTTGCGCACACAACTTTTTCTCTGCCCCTTTGAGACTATATGTTTTCATGTAATCTTTTAATTACAGGGTCACATACTGTTTCTCATATAATATATACCTTTTTTCTACACCCTTAAATTGTATAGCATCTTACAGTGATTCTTCTACTGACTTTTATTGCGTTGTCACAGTAGCCCAATATATGCTTACTAGCAAAGAACTTGCCACTTAGCCACTCAAGTTTATGGTAAGTATGAGTGAGGGTGGACAAATGTGTGTTGTGATGGAAAGCTGTGTTGATTTGTGCCTGGGTTGTGTAGTGCTGGGAGATTTTGGTTGATTTGTGTTGGTGGCAAATAAGGGGTGTGTGCTAGGGTGAGGGGCTATCTGTATTTGGACTTGCTGGTTGTGTTGTTGTGTAAGTGGTTGTGCTGATATGTGAAGTGGCAGCTAGGCACAAGGGTGTGGCAGTCGGGCCAAATAATCCATCATCTGCGAAGTCTCCCTCAAACAACCAATGAACTATAGCATGCAAATTAGCTATTGAGTAAGGGTGGTGATTGGTTGAGTTATCTCTGATATCACAATGGTTTAGTACTCTTGGCACAGCACAGATACACACCTTTCTGCAATTGTACACCAATTGTCAAGTCAAAATAGCTGAGAACTTCAAAATTGGTTAGTAACAGACTGCAAAACCCGCACTACACCCCTTCCATGCGGCCCCGCCCCACCTCTTCCCACCCCTTCCCTGCCCCCATTCCAACCCCTTCCGTAAAGTCCCCGCCCCCTCACTGCCCCATTCCAACCCCTTCCCCAAATCCCCGCACTGGCACCGCCTCTTCTCCGCCTCCTCCCTTGAGCATGCTGCGTCCCCGCTCCTTGCCCCTCCCTCCTGGAAAATCCTAAGCACCACCAAACAGCTGTTTGGCGCAGGAAGCGCTGGGAGGTAGGCGGAGGAGTGGGGACTCGGCGCGCTCGGTCGGGGGGTGAGGGGCAGAGGGGGGGCGGGAGTCGGCACCTATGGCAGGCCACAGGAAATAGCTCCGCATGTTTGAGACTGCTGGCTTATATAGTACACTGGTATAGCTATATTGATAAAGCTTTCCTAGTGTAGAGTTGGCCTGTGATGTAGTGCTCTACACAGCTTGTCTTTGTCTACATTTGCAGTTAAACCAGGTTCAGTACTAAGAAATTCTGGGTGTTTCGTTATAACACGGGATTAGAACATGTTACAGAAGCAGAGGTCGAATTTAGATTTGTTCTACAGCCTGGAATGGAAACTGACCAGGTACTGCAACCAGCGCGCAGGTTCAGTAATGTGGGACATAGGACAGGACATTTTTCCAGTTTGACAGCCTTGATATGAGAATTTTTTTTTTAAAGTTAACAATACAGTATGAAAATAATGTTGTGAAAATGATTTTGGAAGGGGACAAAGTAAGGTAAATCTTGCAGATTTTGCTAATATTCTCTGCAAACGTGACCATACATACTCTGAAGAAAACACTAATGCAGTTCTGCAGAGAAGGAGAACCATTGACATTATTTTGCCATTTTGAATAATAATTATTCTGCCATCTTGAATGTAATGTTAATTTGGAAGTGTTAATTTTCCTCCATTCAGATTTAATAATGAAAATTAGTAAATGACACAAATAGATTTTACTAATATAATACATGCCAACTCTCCTGAAGGTATTCACTACATAATCCTCTCCTCATTGTACTTGTAGTGACTTCACGTTGTTGAAATCTATCTAGCCTAACCTCTTCTAGGAAGAATAGCACTACTAGCAGTAGCAGTTGCATTTTCAAAGGCTAGGTCTACACTACCCGCCTGAATCGGCGGGTAGAAATCGACCTCTCGGGGATCGATTTATCGCGTCCCGTTGGGACGCGACAATCGATCCCCGAATCGACGCTCTTACTCCACCAGCGGAGGTGGGAGTAAGCGCCGCCGACAGGAAGCCGCAGAAGTCGATTTTGCCGCCGTCCTCACAGCGGGGTAAGTCGGCTGCGATACGTCGAATTCAGCTACGCTATTCACGTAGCTGAATTTGCGTATCTTAAATCGACTCCCCCCTGTAGTGTAGATGTAGCCAAAGACAGATCTTCACATTGGCACATCACCATGAGGCAAAAAACTGAAAACAGCTGAGATGCTAAAAACATACTGTTCCGGATTTTGTTTAAGCTCAAGACACATTGTATGAAATGCACCAAAAGTTATATTGTTTTTATCATACAGAATCTTTACAACAAAAGAGTCTCACCTTTACAAGAAAGGCAGATGAGCACAGTATCAAGGCATGTCCCTGCCTCATATGCACAAAGTACCTCTCCTCATACAAGAGTCGACACTAATCCCGGTAACTCCCCTGTCCCTTCACATGAGCTTCAGTGGCCATTGGCACGTAGCTTTCGGCACTACCATAAATAGCCTTTTCCCACCTGGAACACATAAGAAAGCTATTCTTGAATCCCCACCATGCAGATCTCAAACATGACAATTCTTCACGAAAAAGTTTCACCAGGGTCCATGATCATGAATTTATGAGACAAACTGGAAATCTACTCTGACTGATATCCAACTATGCTCATCCAGGCATTCCCGTACCCATATCTCGCTACAGCTCAGATATGATTTCCATAATGAAGAGGGCTCAGACCAACCAGCTGTCTCAAGCAAGGGTGAACAAAGGGCCTCCATTTCTTCAGAGGACAGAACCTGCCCAAAGACCTCATTGTGACCCAAGACTTGACTGTCAATAGCTGAAAGAGGAGAGGGATATACTACTCTAGCACACTTTGGAGGACTATAATGCAAAATAAATATCAGACTCTTCTAGGTGGGACCCAATCTATTAAAGTTACAAAAACAAAGTTAATTACCCCTCTTCTTCCAAGTTTGTGAGGGACAGAGAGGCACGTTGTCCAAAAACATTTCTTACAGCATAGTTCACAATTACTATGTCATTGTGAGCTTACTGCTGCTCAAATGGTTATGCTCTCATTACTCAGAGAATAACTGATCTCCAAGAAAGACAAGAAGGGTCTGACTCCCAGTATTGTTGTGTTCATCTCTCCTCTCCTGGGTTCTTATATGAAGAAGACAACTCTCCCTCACTAAAAGAAGAACAGGAGTACTTGTGGCACCTTAGAGACTAACAAATTTATTAGAGCATAAGCTTTCGTGGACTACAGCCCACTTCTTCGGATGCATATAAGAAGTGGGCTGTAGTCCACGAAAGCTTATGCTCTAATAAATTTGTTAGTCTCTAAGGTGCCATAAGTACTCCTGTTCTTCTTTTTGCAGATACAGACTAACACGGCTGCTACTCTGAAATCTCCCTCACTTTACACCTGCAAGAAATTCTCTAGAGTTAGCTTCCTTCTCCCACACCCCTAAAGGTCTAACTATTCAGGCAAGGCACAATCAAATAAGCATCATGGGTCTGCCCATGCTTGAGCATGAAGAGTTCTCACGTTCTAAAACTTGAGAGGATGGGGAAAGAGGTTTTTCTTTTATGTGCCATAAACAGGGAGGGACAAGACATGCCAGACACATGCACTCGCTTGTGAAGAGGATCCCCCCTGGAAGCATGGTATTCTACATGCATTATCTGATGCTCTGTTACCACAGAGGAATTGATTCTGGGCCTGTGAATGGATACTTTCCCTCTTGGAAACTCCAACAAGCTGGGCAGAACTGCATGAGGGGAGGGCTGGGCTGTACTCAAGCCAAATTGCCTGTGGAGCTTGCAGAATAACAAAACCATTAAACACAGCTTCTTCTGTGCTGCTGCATTTACTCGGCAGGATTTAGCAACTAGACTGAATATTCACTGAGTGTGGTATATTCTGGCTAGTGGGGGGAAGGAGGGGGGAGTTGAAACCTGAGTGGAAGGCAAACAGGCCCTTCTTTATGTAGACTCCTCAAAATAACTAAAAAAAAAAATCTTAGAGAGGAAAATAATTTAGCCAACATTTACACAACAAAAAACTGATAGCCTAAAATATCTTCTACTTGGATTGAGATAGGGAACAACTGGCAGCTAAAATATCCTCTACAATACTAAGTGGAGTCGCCCTTTAAGAAGTCCCCAGGATAGACTCAGAAGCAATGACTGCTGCCATCATAAGGGGAAGGAACAGAGAAAGGACTTTGGGAGCACAAAAGTCTCGTAGCCATTCTCTTCCCTCTCAGGAATACCTCTTGGGTTAGAGTCCTCTAAAGAGTTTCCAGGGGGGAGTGGCCCTTTAAGAAAGCTCTAGAACTGCCAGGTAGGAAATATTCAGTAGCACTTTTCCAGCCTCAGGAGAACCAATGATATTAGCAGTTCCAGACTCTCAGCTGTTTTGTGGGGTTGCAGGATGATGGTTGGGTGAGCAAGGTGTGGGAGAGAAGAGGTAACAGGGATGCTAAGTAATGGGCTGCCCCCAGTAGTATTTTCATAGCCCTTTGATACCAGCGGCATCATAATGTGCACCCAGGACTGATCAATCGACTTTCCACTCCCTTCAAACTGACACCTGAAAGGACATGTCCATGCTGCTCATCAACATCAATCAGAGAGAACCCCAGTGGACCTGCTGGTCTCTCAGTTCTATCTACAGCAATCACCCCAGAGGCAGGAGTGTTTCTGTGGATGAAGGGGGCCCAATTGGCTGATAGAGCTGTGGGATGGATATTTTTAGAAGATCTAATCATTCTAGATAGGGGGCAGTTGGGAACAGGCTACATAGTAGGTGGTGGAATGCATTAACATTAGGATAATAGCAAGTGAGCTCAGGGTCACTTTTTCACAATTTTGGTGGGAAGGGACTGTTAATGGGGCACAGGTAGACATGATTTGATAGCAATTTTTTATATTATTGTACTAAAAGTTTACAGTATTCAGAACCATTACATTGTGCACTTTATTCTTTGTAATCTATTGCTGTTGCCCTCTGACACCCCCCACCCCTTTCCACTGTCCATTTATACAGTGCATCACACAATTGGGTCCCAATCCTGATTAGTGCCTTTGGTTTCTATTGTAATTAAATGACATAGTGGTATCAATGTTTCTATATTTTCCTCTGCCTGCCTGCTGGAAACAGAGAATCAAACCCACTGTGGGGGCTGGAATAGGAATACAACTAAAATGTGCTCACCACAACTGTATGCAATGGGTCCTTTGTCCGGCTGGCTGGAAGAAAAGGGGTTCTTACCTCATAAGGGCTCCCTCTACAATTGGTGGCAGAAGGGGAAGGAAGGGAAGGTTCACATGGATGGAGCAAGGTGGAACAGGAAGTGGCCAGACCAGGTGTGGGGGACACTACCCTTCCAGATGACTCACGGAGAGGAGGTATTTATTTCTCAGGTAGTTCTGGAGAAGCCATCTGCAACTGGGCTGTTAACACCCACCCTCCTACCCATGGAACCAGAGTAGAACTGTGGGCATTATGCTAGTCACCTTTTTTCCTTCGGGCTAGGAATTTTTCCCTCACCCTCAGACTGGCCATAGTGGAGTGGGTGTTTTTGCGAAGGCTTCCTCACAGTGCGTCAGGGACCCAGTGAGGTGGGAAGGGAGGTTAGGTTTAAACATTGCAACTTAGTAAATAAAAAAAAATGTAGCAGAAGTCCAGCACAGGTACTTGCTATGGAATAAACACAGTGATCAGATAAAATGGATTGGAAGAGAATTTAAGGGAAAGCCTCCCTTAAGAAAGCTGGGGAAGGGATTCAGGGCTCCTAACATTTGGTACAGCAGGGAGCTGAGCCCCCTTCCTTTTCATTCAGCCCCTTTAATCCTTGTCTGAGGAGAGGGCAGTGGGGTCACAACACTGGGCTGACTGGGACCAGGCTGGAAAGGGAGAGGAGCTGGCAGCAGTCCCCCCTCAAATAGATGGAAATGATTAAGGAAAGAATGTCAACCTACACTGTACAATTTATTCTCTTGTACACTCAGATATTTTTGCTGAAGTAAGTTGTGGCCTAATTAAACTACATCTGTTGCCTCATTGCTTTCTTCTGACATGGCCTGACAATTTCATATTACTGTGGGACATATAAAGCAATCTCCAAATATGAACACAGCTAGTCAGAGCCAACAACTCTTATTAAGAACAAATCCCTTTCACTTGTCACTACAAAATGCTGTAAAAAATGGAATTAATGACTTTAAAACTTTCATGGCTGAAAGCTTAGCAGCAAAGCCAAGGAATGTGTTACATTAAGGTAGGGTGATGCCATGCATGGAAACGCACAGAAAAAAATTAATGCTCTGATGCCCAGCAGTGAATTCTGGAGCACTGATGGAGTGCAGGTCCCACACTGAGTAGCAGTCTCTGCTTATTAAAAGAACCACTTTTCCTTTCAGCAATTCTGACTTTTCTATCTGTGGAAAAAAATCTTAGCAGCACAAGAGACAGCCTGGAACTCTGCTCCAATGCAAAAATCTTATCTGGAGGTATTTATATATCAAATCTTTAGAAGAGATATCTGAACAAGATTCTTTGACAGAGAATTGTGAAAAATGACTACAAACATACAATTTTCATTAAAATATGCCCCGCTGTTATGCAACAAGTTAAAAAGGTAGCAACTGTCTGATTCTACTGAGTCATCCAGTGGGTTGCAGTGTTCATTGTAATTTTCTTTGCAAAAGCTTCCATACAAAGCTATACATTTTACCTGAACATACGCAATCTTCAAAACCTAAAGCCTAGATGGTTTTAAATCTAATTCATTAATAAATCAGCAAAACATACTATCCGTGCCTACTTTAGTAAAACTGCTATGTAATCTCAAATTTTCTCAGCTTTCTAATTCTAGAAAGTTAGTTTCAAAGCACGTCAATTGATTTTTATGTAAACAGTTCAACAACCTATTAGACTAGCCAGTACTCACACACATTTACATCAACCCTTTGCAGGTTCCAGCCACACACACAACTTAACATAAACCATGCGGTCCTTCATTTAATCTTTAAATGTGTCTTCTGAGCTATCTGAAACATATGTAGCAAAGAACGGAACGCCATACATCACTGGAATGTCTTTTTAAAGTATTAGGGATGTTCATTCAATGTGAAAAGGATGTCTTAAAAATAGCGTTTTTGAAGAGTTGGTATATTTGCCTATTAGCAATGTAAAATGCCATATTGGATCAGACTGGGTCCGTTTCTTCCTTTATTAGAAAATTACCGAAGAAACATACTCTAAAAAAATAAAGATTTATGATAGTAGCTGTTTGGTGAGACATGTATTTGTCGGAGAATCAGAATAGCAAAGCTCAACAGAAAATTGCATTTGTACCCTTCATTTCTTTTATTTGTAAAAATATATGTACAAAGCCAAAAAGATAATTAAAAAAAAAGAAATATTGGATCTTGACTTTGCTTATGAAAACTGTAGACCTATGTGAATAACCAACAGAAGCAGCATACTTGTAAGGCAAAGCCTTTTTTTTTTTTTTTCACATAACACTGGCTCCTGCCGCTACAGAATCCTATTAGTCTATACACTTTTAAAAAACATATTATGGAAGAGTTTGCTCTAAAATAATACAGTAACAGAGATATTAAAGACATTTGTTATTCTTATTCATAAAACACGTCGGTGATAGGTACAGACTAGAAAATTAAATAAAGCCCAACTGCAATCTCTAGGATACAAGAAACCTTTGGGGTGGGAATAATTTCAAGGATCATACATTTCCATACTGAAATTAGTTTTGAGCATGGAGAAGTTGAGCATGGATAGGTCCTAGATCTTTATCATCAGGAAGAATCTGGAGTAGAAACCAGAGGTTCTCCCTTTAGATGGGATTTGATTATTGATAAAAGGGAAAGGAGACGCTATTCAGTCTAGAAATCCTTGTCTTTTCACATTACTTTGAGGGGGAGGAGACAAGGGAAAATTAAGAAGGGTGGATCTTGAAAATTTATGAGGCTTTGTCTGAGAAACTCCATTAGAAGTGTTGTTAGCTGAAGTTGAGAATGAGTTCTTTAATCTTCCTCACAGGGAAAGGTGGACATAAACAAGCAGTCTTCCCTGCTCGTGTTGGGAAAGAATTTCCTGATTTTGGTGCACTGAAAGAGGGGAAAAACTGGAAAGATTTGGTAGAGCTGGAAGTTACAGTGAAATGACTTGAAACTCCTAGAGTGTCTCTTGCCAAAAATTTGTTGGGTATATTATTATTCACGTCAGAGGAATCCTTAGAGCTATTTCTAATGCCTTACTGAAGAGATTTATCTCATCAAAGGACTTTTGAAACAGTTTGCTTCTGGAAGTGGTGTCTATACCTAGAGCCACATTTTTTTTTCCAAACAAGAGGAGATCTAGCACAGTATCTAGTGATGCTACAGGAAGCATCAGACAGAAAGCAAATATTTTGAGAGTTCAGCTGTGTTTTAGTCTCCCTCCTTTGATCTCTATGGAACCTCTTTCCAAGAAAGCAAAGGATAAGCCAGTAACAGTGTTCGTCAAGCTGACACTATGCACATCATTTAACAGCACACAAAGCAAGAGAAAAAGATATAAAGCCACTTATGGGAACTTTTGTTGATCTTTGGTCCATACATCTTTTCAGGAACCCTCCTATCCCTCTATACCATTATCTCAATCTTTTGTTTCTGACTAAGATAAAGGAAGGACAAGTCAATCTTTGGGGCACAAGAGAACTTTGCTGCAAAGGGATCTGCACAACAGTAAGGTTGGGTCAGCAGTGGGGAATTTGCAACTCTCTTAAGTCTCCCTCCAAAGAGAAAACAGGCTCAGAGAGGAAGTGAAGGATAATACTGGGTTAGGAATCCTGAAGTGGAAGAAGCCCTAGCGTTGTCAAGGCAGAATAGGAGAAGCCAAGCAACCTTTTTGTTTTATGTATATGCCCCTCTTTGGAGGGCTTTATTTGGCTTAGCTCTTAAAGGGGCAGGACGCTACTTTGGATTAATTAGTTTCCTGTAAAAACCACCATCGCCTGAAGAGCTTTGTCCAACTTCACCTTTTATTTCCCATCCTCCACATGCCAATCACCATGGTATCTAAGTGCTTTCCAAAATTACAAAAGCACACACTAAACGTATTACACTTCTTTTTTCTAAGAAGAAAGATAGCCATTTTGTTTTCTCCTTAACTAGCTATGACTTCTACAAGTACACTGCAACAACTCTGTCCCCACCTATATTAAGAGGAGGGCATTCATTTAAATAATATGGTCTAAAAATAAATAAAATAGTCACAAAATTTTCAAGTGAAAGCTATAATGTCTATCTTTCAGGACACATTATTGAAACAGAAGCAAAATAATCTGGTAAGAAATGCAATCTTCTCATGAGCACATTGGAAAAAGTCTGGAAGAAAAAGCAGAAATACATTTCCCACTGGAAATACATCCTGGGTATCCAAGTATTTCATAACTTTCTTATATCACAGAAGAACATGAACATCTATTTTTCTGTAATTCAGCCCTTTATACTTTGGGCAGGTAAATGAAAACGTTGAGTTGTGTTACTAATAGTTATGTTTGATTGTCTGCAAAGCTAAGAAAACCACTGCTCAGCTTCTTTCAAAATCCCCAGACTAACTTCCTCCCATTCAATTAGTTTGTTTGCAATCAATATGAAAAATGCTTTCATTCCTGTCAAAAATCTGTCAGCCACTTAATGATACTGTAAATTGGAAAAGGCACTATGTTATGAATGCTGCTAGTAAAAAATTTATTATAAGGATATCTGTCAAACTTGAAAGGAGAGAGTGTCTGTTGAACACAAACTATTAACTTACCAAAATCATAAGTATGTGAATTCACATAAATTATATTTTACATATATAAATAAAAATACAAATCATGGCCTGTGTTAAATCTTTGGTTCCTGAATAATACTAATGCTATACTTAACTCTTGTGAAATAGTGCTACTCACAACCAGGTCACTGAGTAACTACCAGCTGATATAAAAGCATATTTGCCTATGTAATGAAAGTGCATAGTTAATTTTTTATCTTAAAATATATGGAATTTTCCCTAACAAATATATTACATATTTAATATGTATAAACTATAGTACAGTCACATGCCAAATTGTTAGGGAACACTTTCTAAAAGTCAGTTCAGAACTTTCAAGTGTACTAGACACACTAATACTGTTGTGATTAGCAAGGTATAAAAATATCTACATAAGAGCTGCAAATGGAGGACAAGATCAGTACGTAAAGAGTTGATCTTCAAAATGTTAAGAGGAAAACCTCTATTAAACCTAAAAATATTTTTAAAAATGAAAGGACTCTGAACTAAGTAGATCATCACTAATTCACACTGACTGGCAGCTCCACTGACAAATACAGAATTTTGCAAACTAAAGATCAAACAAATAAAAATAGCAAAGAATCTGTATCAAAAAATGCATTTGTTCATATAGGCTTCAATTAATCAAAGCACAACTTTAGGCACATGCTTAAGTCTATCCCCATTTTTCAAAGCCCTTAAAGTACATGCTTAACAGCTTCGTAGAATCGAGACTTAATGTAGCTTTCATTACAGTAAATAATACTTCTAGTACAACTAGAAAATGGCCAGTAGTAGTATACTGAGTTTTTGTAATGAGTCCTCGCTAAAGCATTCTAGATTTTTGTTTAGAAGTGTTTTTGTCAATCTTGTAGTAATCCCTCCACAATGTTTTGACATACCTCTGGGCTGAGGAAGAAAAGGATTTAAAAAGTTAATGCCCTAATTATTGTAAGGCAGTCCCAGGCCTGACAACATTGGCATTTTTAATATACATGAGCTTGTCCTCCCTCTAGCTGTCTGTTGTATCCACCTATCATCCCTTGTCTTATACTTACACTGTAAGCCTTTTGGGGCATGGACTATCTTTTCATTACATATGCAGACAATGCCTAGCACCATAGGACCCTGGTCCTTGGTCAGTGGCCTCTAGGTTTTACTGCAATACAAACAAAAACAAAGAACAACAGGTTTTTAATCTGGTCTGGGCCAGACAGTGTATAGAAGGGACTAAACAGTGTTAGCATTGTATTTTAAAAATCACATTCTAGACTAAAACCTGGGCTAGAACATGATTTGCATCATCATTCTATGGTCTTTTTTAGTAGGGCTTGCTAGTCCGGATAAATTGTGCGGCTAGCTGTCCACTAGAAACCAATAAACTCACTTTCCCTTGTGACCAAACAAGATTTGAACCCAGATCTTCAGAGATCAGTAGCTAATGTTAACCCACTACATGAACTACCCCTCAGAGGTTGTATTGCTAAGATTTTTTCTTCTTCTTCTGCTAGAGCTCATTATTTTTCTAACATGTAGCAAATGAAATTGACTCTGTTGCCTTGCTGCCAACACACGAATCTGAAAACCAGTGAAAACGAGTATCATTGCCAGTTTTCACAATGCCAGAGATTACAGCAGCTCTCTGTAGCAGAGCAGTAGAATTGTCCATCTGTAGATTTAGGAAGGCATCAGTTTAACCTTCATTTGTATTTTGAAGATTATTTTCACAAAAACAAGGGCTACAAACTAGCTTATTTTCTTAAACAAAAGCTTAGATTTTGCAGGCTTGGACAGTGGTATTTTTCTTTTTTACTTGCCCTAGAAAGTGGATGCAGGGATTTTTTTTAAGCCCTGTTCACAGAGGTACTCTTTGTGTGCTCTGGCACTATGCAACATCCAAGTCAGTGAAAGGGTTATATAGCCTCATTTTCATAAAAGCATACCAAAAGGAACTGTATACACTGTATACTACAGATGACATTTTTATATTACACTGGGTAAGAAACATCCTAGCATTTCATTTATATATTTACCAGTGTAGTGACCTGAACAAAGAGCATCTTAGAGTATCTTAGGTCCTATAGAAACATTTCTCTGTTGATAGCAAATATTTCTCAGATTAGTAGCACATCTTTTATTACTTTGCAGCTGGCATTTGGACTGGTTTACTCAATTGGCTTGACTATCCTTACATTTCCTCCCTTCGGCTTTCTCTTGGGAGAGGGGGGCCAAACTGGCTGATAAAAGGCCTTTTATCTGTATGAAACTGAACAAGTCAACTACTGTATATTTAGAGTCTTATACTGAATAATCATTTACAGTAGATTTGACAAACATTCTCTGTTTATTTTAGCTCTCACTTTCTAAGAGTGAAAAATGTTTAAAAATAGTAAAGAACGCATTTATTGTACCCTTTAAAATAATCCTCAGTCTAAAACAAATGGTGGTATTAGCCAAGCAGTCTTATTGTGCTCAGTTTTGCTTACGTCCACCTAAGAACTTGCTAGTGCCAGTTATAAAATCATGCTCACAGAGTTAGGGTTCCTTTCAGATTAAAGCTGATAAAATCCCTCTCAAGCAAAAATTTAAAAATAACTTTTTATGAAGTATACACTGAACATAGTGTAAATTAACCATTTTTGCAGAGGATTCAATGAGCCCTACAGTGCCTGTTCACTTCCTAATTGCTGATACCCAGCAATGCAAAGCTTTGGCTGGGACTGACAGTTGGTATGCCTCAAGGAGTATAAAAACAAATTATAGTATTTGAATTTTTCCTTCAGAAATATTAATATCTCTAACAAACACCACTAACTAAAAATTTAGAGAAGTAAATAATTTTTTTAGGCATAGTCCAAAAGCATTTTAGTTTGCTGCACAGAATGAAGACTCACTTAGGGCTTGTCTACATGGCATCGCAGTATGAACTACACTGTGTGAACTGTAGAATGCTCTAACATGTTGCACTCTAACTGCCCTATGTAGACCTTGCCAGCGCAAACTAAAAGGTACCTAGTGGCCTTTAATATAGCCCTGCTTGAAACATGATTACATCCATGTCAACTAGGTACCTTTAGTTCACACCAACAAGCTGTATGTGGAGCAGTTAGTGTGCAACACATTAGAGCACTCTACAGTTTACACCAGTCTAGTCCGCAGGGAAGAGCCACGTAGCCAAGCCCTAAGTTCTCTCAAGTGCTGAAGAAAAGAATAAAGGGAAGTTACACAACATCTCTCATTCCACCTGAAGTTTGCAAAGTATTTGCATTAGGGGTGTACCAGCATTGTTTACTGACACTAGAAACCTAATGATAGCTTTCATTTTCCTATTGTGGGAAAACTGGCTTAGTTTACGAAGAAAGCAAATCACTGCTTTTCCAAGAGCTTTTCAAAGAAAATGGCACAACTTTCAATGAAGACAGAGGGGTTTATTTAGAAGAGAACTGACCAACTGGACTTCAAGATAAGCTTCTTTTGCTGACAGGCTAACAGTGCAGCTATGTATATCTTTGTCCATGCAGGCAAACTGAATTTTCAACTAATTAATTTCATTTTGATTACCTCTCAAGAGTGACAGTCTGAGGTAACTCGGTGACCTCACTTTTCTAAATGTTCACCTTTTAATTCATTATAGAAGGTACTACTCATTATAGAAAAGAAATAGGATTTATGGGAAGAAACAGGACTTGGGGTGGAATATGAAAGATCGCGATATTTATGATGGTTCCAGAATGAACATGGGAACATTAATTTACTTTACAAGAGGGAGTGCAAACATACACACCACAAAACAGACAAGAGCAGGTCAAAGGCCACTAGGCTTTTCACTTTCTTTGGGTGTGATATTGTGTGCATGCAAGGGGGAGGAGTGGCTGGGGACAACAGGATATACTACATGGTAGACTTGTCACCAAGTTTCTCCCTTTTTAGCTAGAGGTTTCAGCCATAAAAATGTCAAGAGAAATGCAGGGTCACCAATAACATGCAGGCCCCTGCATTGTAATCTACAGTACAAGAGAATATATTCAGCATAAAGCCTGGAAACATATTTTGCTGCTCAGAAGCCTGTCCCCAAACAGTGTAATGAGGGATCCATCTGATACAGAATTGAAGGCAATTGGTTTGTTACTTTCACTTTTCCACAAACAGTATAAGAGCTGTGTGAACATGAACAGTACAAAGAATGTTCTGGTCAAACTGAGGGTGGGAACAGGAAATGCATGAGGTCAGAGGTTGTCTCCGTTACCAAATTCACTGGCAGTATAGAAAAATGAATTCCTACGGCATCCACTAGATGGAGTTCAGCTATTCCAAACAAGTTATACAGTAAAAAGAGCAGGAGTACTTGTGGCATCTGATACTTCAAACGTGGAAAGAGAAAACACTAGACTAAATTGCTGAGAATAAACATCAATCTGCCTTCAGAGCTTTTAGCTTTGTAATCATCAATCATGTTAATGATACTACTGCCTAAGGAACCACCAAAAAATGGAGCCTCATTGTGCTAGGCACTGTACAAACACATAATAGCGCAGAGTCCCTGTCCCCAAGAGCTTACAATGTAAACAGACAAAACAGACACACAGCAAATGTCATGTTAGTTCCATGATTTGGGGGGTTGGGGCAGCAGGTTAAGTTAGGAAGAGCTAAGCTAAATGGAAAAAAATAATGGGAGAGAGGACACTGAAGTGAAGAAGTCTAAGGGGGACAGGACAAGGGGAAAGACGGTAAGAGTGACAGGTGTGAAGGAGTGAAGCTAAGGGGAAGAGACTGAGAAAGGGGGAAAGGGAATGTAAGAGCAAACAGCCACTCAGCATGGGACAGATAAAGTCCAGTGAAAACTGTAGAAAGTTCTCAATGTCCAAAGGTGCCTGCTATGGCTGCTTCTGAAGCTGGTGTGTGGGCAGGGAAGCACTACTTGGGTTACAGTACCCCAGAGTGTGGACGATCTTAGTTTTCTGTGAAGGATCCTGGCTCTTTTAATGTAAGCTCTGCCTTAATCATCAATCTTCCAGATATGCTAGAAGATTCCATCTTGCAAACCAATCAAGAGAGCATAGGGATACATTACAGCTGTTACTAGATTTGAGACAGAAGAAATGGATATGCAATATTTTTGGTTAGGTGAAAGTCAGTGTTTACTTATATGTCACACTGTCCCTTTTATGGAAAGCATGAGCCAACACATGCCTACTCCAGGTTCTGGTTCCAGCATTCTAGTAGGAGTCCCCAGAGGTCATGTGACTGTAGGCTGCCGAGAGACACACTGGTAAGGCATGTCAGGTAATAATAAAGAGCAGCCTTCCCCTTAGAGTCAAGTCCAGATTTAGTGGCAGTGACACATCAAGAGAGAACACAGTTCAGGAGGGGCTGTGGAAAAGGTTCAAAGAATAGATATATAGAAGAACCCCAGCGAAAGATGAAAAACATGAAGGAAAAGGCCTGGGAGAACACTTTCCTGGTGTGGGCTGAAGGACTGGTGTTAGCATTTGTCCCTATTTAGCAGCCCCAAGCCAAGACTTTCGGAGAAGACGAGAATCTCCCCATGCTGCTTCATCTTCAGAAATCAAGGCAGAGATTAGGACAGATATCATAGAATCATAGAATATCAGGTTGGAAGGGACCTCAAGAGGTCATCTAGTCCAACCCTCTGCTCAAAGCAGGACCAATTCCCACGTAAATCATCCCAGCCAGGGCTTTGTCAAGCCGGGCCTTAAAAACCTCCAAGGAAGGAGACTCCACCACCTCCCTAAGTAACGCATTCCAGTGCTTCACCACCCTCCTAGTGAAATAGTGTTTCCTAATATCCAACCTGGACCTCCCCCACTGTAACTTGAGAACATTGCTCCTTGTTCTGTCATCTGCCACCACTGAGAACAGACGAGCTCCATCCTCTTTGGAACCCCCCTTCAGGTAGTTGAAGGCTGCTATCAAATCCCCCCTCATTCTTCTCTTCTGCAGACTAAACAATCCCAGTTCCCTCAGCCTCTCCTCATAAGTCATGTGCTCCACACCCCTAATCATTTTTGTTGCCCTCCGCTGGACTCTTTCCAATTTTTCCACATCCTTCTTGTAGTGTGGGGCCCAAAACTGGACACAGTATTCCAGATGAGGCCTCACCAATGTCGAATAAAGGAGAACAATCACGTTCCTCGATCTGCTGGCAATGCCCCTACTTATACAGCCCAAAATGCCGTTAGCCTTCTTGGCAACAAGAGCACACTGTTGACTCATATCCAGCTTCTCGTCCACTGTGACCCCTAGGTCCTTTTCTGCAGAACTGCTACCTAGCCATGTCCCTTGTCTGTAGCAGTGCATGGGATTCTTCCGTCCTAAGTGCAGGACTCTGCACTTGTCCTTGTTGAACCTCATCAGGGTTTTTTTGGCCCAATCCTCTAATTTGTCTAGGTCCCTCTGTATCCGATTCCTACCCTCTAGTGCATCTACCACGCCTCCTAGTTTAGTGTCATCTGCAAACTTGCTGAGAGTGCAGTCCACACCATCCTCCAGATCATTAATAAAAATATTAAACAAAACCGGCCCCAGGACCGACCCTTGGGGCACTCCGCTTGAAACTGGCTGCCAACTAGACATGGAGCCATTGATCACTACCCATTGAGCCCGATGATCTAGCCAGTTTTCTATCCACCTTACAGTCCATTCATCCAGCCCATACTTCCTTAACTTGGCGGCAAGAATACTGTGGGAGACTGTATCAAAAGCTTTGCTAAAGTCAAGGAATAACACATCCACTGCTTTCTCCTCATCCACAGAGCCAGTTATCTCCTCATAGAAGGCAATTAGGTTAGTCAGGCACGACTTCCCCTTGGTGAATCCATGCTGACTGTTCCTGATCACTTTCCTCTCCTCTAAGTGTTTCATAATTGATTCCTTGAGGACCTGCTCCATGATTTTTCCAGGGACTGAGGTGAGGCTGACTGGCCTGTAGTTCCCCGGATCCTCCTCCTTCACTTTTTAAAAGATGGGCACTACATTAGCCTTTTTCCAGTCATCTGGGACCTCCCCCGATGGCCATGAGTTTTCAAAAATAATGGCTAATGGCTTTGCAATCTCATCCGCCAACTCCTTTAGCACCCTCGGATGCAGCGCATCCGGCCCCATGGACTTGTGCACATCCAGTTTTTCTAAATAATCCCTGTGACATTGTGCAGTCTATATGGTTTTATAAAAATATAAGTGAATATAATGTAACTGGGATATGCTTCATGCAAAAGGTCTCTTGTAAGGTATCACTACAAAGCTCATAATCTACTGAGTGTGATCATCCTATTTGTAGAAATGTACCACTCTTGTATATAAAACTACAAATATAAAACGCAACTCTGAGGGCCTATTGTAATTATGTAAAGCGTGGGCCATTAAGGATGGTTTGGAATCTTGATGACTCCCATTGTCTGCAGATGGCTGTATTTACCTGTGAGTCTTCCTGTATATGTGTGTGCTGGCAAGTGAGTAATGAAGTCTTGCAGTGATATGTGATCATGTCACCTGAACTGGAATCCATCTTTAACCTGGTGCTTTTCCAGTGAGGGGGGGTGGAAACCCAGAGGGACAAAGGGTTCCCGCCTTATGCAAAAGATATATAAAGGGGTGGAAGAGAACAAGGGGGAGAGGAGCCATCATGAAGAATCCCCTAGCTGTCACCTGAGCTGCAACAAGAGCTGTACCAGGGGAAAGAATTGTGCCCAGGCCTGGAAGGTGTCCAGTCTGAGAAAAAACTTACCGAAGCATCTCTGAGGGTGAGATTATCTGTATTTAGTTTGATTAGACATAGATTTGCACATTTTATTTTATTTTGCTTGGTGACTTACTTTGTTCTGTCTGTTACTACTTTGAACCACTTAAATCCTACTGTCTGCATTTAATAAAATCACTTTTTATTTAGTAATTTACTCAGAGTATGTATTAATACCTGAGGGAGCAAACAGCTGTGCATATCTCTCTATCAGTGTTATAGAGGGCGAACAATTTATGAGTTTGCCCTGCATAAGCTTTATGCAAGGTAAAACTGATTTATCTGGGTTTAGACCCCATTGGGAGTTGGGCTTCTGAGTGCTAAAGACAAGCACACTACTGTGAGCTGTTTTCAGGTAAACTTGCAGCTTTGGGACAAGTGATTCAGACCTTGGGTCTGTGTCTGGAGCCAGACAGGAGTGTCTGGCTCAGCAAGACAGGGTGCTGGATTCCTGGGCTGGCAGGGAAAACAGAAGCAGAGGTAGTCTTTGCACATCGGGTGGCAGCTCCCAAGGGGTTTCTGTGATCCAACCCGTCACAGTCCCGAACCACTTCTTTCTCCACAGAGGGCTGGTCACCTTCTCCCCATATTGTGCTGCCCAGTGCAGCAGTCTGGGAGCTGACCTTGTTTGTGAAGACAGAGGCAAAAAAAGCATTGAGTATATTAGCTTTTTCCACATCCTCGGTCACTAGGTTGCCTCCCTCATTCAGTAAGGGGCCCACACTTTCCTTAACTTTCTTCTTGTTGCTAACATACCTGAAGAAACCCTTCTTGTTACTCTTAACATCTCTTGCTAGCTGCAACTCCAAGTGTGATTTGGCCTTCCTGATTTCACTCCTGCATGCCTGAGCAATTTTTATACTCCTCCCTGGTCATTTGTCCCATCTTCCACTTCTTGTAAGCTTCTTTTTTGCGTTTAAGATCAGCAAGGATTTCACTGTTTAGCCAAGCTGGTCGCCTGCCATATTTACTATTCTTTCTACACATCGGGATGGTTTGTTCCTGCAACCGCAATAAGGATTCTTTAAAATACAGCCAGCTCTCCTGGACCCCTTTGCCCTTCATGTTATTCTCCCAGAGGATCCTGCCCATCTGTTCCCTGAGGGAGTCAAAGTCTGCTTTTCTGAAGTCCAGGGTCCATATTCTGCTGCTCTCCTTTCTTCCTTGTGTCAGGATCCTGAACTCAACCATCTCATGGTCACTGCCTCCCAGGTTCCCATCCACTTTTGCTTCCCCTACTAATTCTTCCCTGTTTGTGAGCAGCAGGTCAAGAAAAGCTCTGCCCCTAGTTGGTTCCTCCAGCACTTGCACCAGGAAAATGTCCGCTACACTTTCCAAAAACTTCCTGGATTGTCTGTGCACCGCTGTATTGCTTTCCCAGAAGATATCAGGGTGATTAAAGTCTCCCATGAGAACCAGGGCCTGCGATCTAGCAACTTCAGCTAGTTGCCAGAAGAAAGCCTCGTCCACCTCATCCCCTTGGTCTGGTGGTCTATAGCAGACTCCAACCACGACATCACCCTTGTTGCTCACACTTCTCAACTTTATCCAGAGACTCTCAAAAGAGGATATGCCCACAAGAATCTGAATAAGCAAAAATGAATAGTTTCAAAGAGCAAGATGTTTAGGATGAAAGTATAGCATCTAAGTTTACCAAAATTCGAAGCAGAACCAGTTTTGTGAGAGCACTAATTGGAAATAAAAATAATGACTAAGGAAGGCTAAAGGAATTTTGCTTGCATCATTTCAGTATAAAATGTAGTTTCTTTCTTTATTTTTTTTGTACAAATACTGTAGTTCTACGTTTACATATCCCTTTATGAGGAATTTAAATGTTTTTACAGAAAATAGAAGCTGACAGTATACCTCTGTTCTTATGGAAATATTGCTTTAACTTAAAGAATTCCACAAAAACCGTAGTGGATAGTATGGTGTTTTGTATTTAAAAAGGTGACCTCCTTAAAGGAATATTTTTTTAAATGGCTAAATACTTAAATGTTATACATTTTAAAATTTGGTGTAACAGTGCAAAAGGGCCCCTCTTCATGCAGACCAGATATTTGATTTAATTTTTTTTTTTTTTTTAAAGAAACTCATCTCTATAGCCAAGAGGAAGAGGTGACCTGTCAAAGGAGATGTCCATTCCACATAACATCAGCAAATGATTCTTGAATGACCAATACTTTGAGATTTTAGCATGCACTAAAACATTTCTTGATGCAGTTCTCTTCACAGAGTATAAAAATGATATGGACTAGTCTGCATAAGAATACTGTTTAGATTGCCACATATGGAACTGTAATCTTTTTGTTATGTGCATAGTTTATCTTAAATTTAAACAAATTACATATACAGAGGTCTAAAGATCTTGTTTCTAAAGATCTTTTGGGGGAAATGTGTACTAAGCAGCTGAACTGTGACAAGTGCAGAATGGTATCAATCCTACTACACTATCTGATTTGTCAAATTTGTCCGTACAAATTATTCTAAAATTCACAATAGCATTCTTAACCATTTATGAAATGAGGCAGATCATGTCTTTACAGTGCTCATGGACACATTCTCCATGATTTGTTGGAAAGAATGAAGTGAATAACCACTACGGTCCTAGAGTTCGTTTTCTTGAACTTCTTAGTGTTGCAGATGGTGGCTGAATATAACAGACTATAGGATGAAGGTAGTATCGAGCAAGTGTTTTTTCTGCAACTAGTGGAGTTGTGTCGATGGACTATGAGGTTGTATAATGCAACAGATCAGACCAATCAATAAGCATAATTCACACAAGCAATGTAATGACTAGGAAGTAGTTTGTAGGCCCTTCATCAAAATACTTCAGAACTCGTTACAGAAAATATAATTTCCTCTTCGATTTCTTCCTAACCTAGATTCATTAAAAGCATTCTACATAGATCTCCACTTCATGGATAATCTGAGCTTCACAGAGAAGTATTCTTGCACCATGCATAATTAATCTCAATATAAAATACTACTGCTAGTGATACTTTAAAGACATGTATTAAGTGACAATATAAAACAAATGAAACAATACATATAACTTAGTGTATTTTATAGAAATGGTATAACACACATATAACCCAGGACCTGGTTTTGAAGGAGCTGGCAGAAAAATACTGACCTCCTGACAGAACAAATTGCCTATATGAAAGCTTTATTAAACATTTCTATTTTTTGTAAAGAAATATGCAAATCCTACATGAAATTTTCTACAATCAGCCATGATCTGTTTCACAATTCAGTGAATCATTTGATTTTTCCAGATACTTATGCAAAACTTAATTAGCATGATGCTGTTTTCCACCATTCACAATTTGGAAACAAAAATTGTGTCCTAAAACTAGGGGGACTCTAAAATTAACCTTAAGTTTAGAATAGCCCAAACATAAAGCTGCTTTAAGAACTCAATTATTGGGTGTTGGAGGCAATTTTGAGTAATCAAATGATGAAATGTGATTGTTTTTATGTCAGTGACATATACTGTTCACTGTCAGAGCAAGTCTCTCTGTTCCACATCAGTCCAATTCCTTACCTTACATCTGTTCAGAAGTTAACATTTAAAGTGGATTTTTTTTCAGGGCAATCTCACTGATGTGGTTTCAGTAAATATTCTATAAATCTACTACAGCAAGGGAACTTGATTTTGAATGTTTATTTACCTGTGTTGTTTTGTATTGGTTTTCATTCCCTAACTAACATCTTAAGAAAATAAACTTTTTTTTTTTAAATCTAAGATTACACAGAACACATGCTTTAGAACACAGTAATTCTAAGAACATAAGAATGGCCATACTGGGTCAGACCAAAGATCCATCCAATCCAGTATCCTGTCTCCTGACAGTGGCCAATGCCAGGTGCCCCAGAGGAAGTGAACCTAACAGGTAATGATCAAGTGATCTCTCTCCTGCCATCCATCTCCACCCTCTGACAAACAGAGGCTAGAGATACCATTCCTTACCCATCCTGGCTAATAGCCATTAATGGAGTTAACCTCCATGAATTTATCTAGTTCTCTTTTAAACCCTGTTATAGTCCTAGCCTTCACAACCTCTTCAGGTAAGGAGTTCCACTGGTTGACTATGCGCTGTGTGAAGAAGAACTTCCTTTTATCTGTTTTAAACCTGCTGCCCATTAATTTCATTTGGTGGCCCCTACTTCTTGTATTATGGGAATAAGTAAATAAGTTTTCCTTATCTACTTTCTCCACACCACTCATGATTTTATATACCTCTATCATATCCCCCCTTAGTCTCCTCTTTTCCAAGCTGAAAAGTCCTAGCCTCTTTAATCTCTCCTCTTATGGGACCCGTTCCAAACCCTAATCATTTTAGTTGCCCTTCTTTAAACCTTTTCTAATGCCAGCATATCTTTTTTGAGAGGAGACCACCACATCTGTATGCAGTATTCAAGATATGGGCATACCATGGATTTATATAATTCTAGATAACTGTACAAGTTAACAGGGTGAAAATTTGATCCAACTTTATTAATCTGTCTGGAAAACATATGATTATTTATCACTTCCCTAACAAAATAATTCAAAACTGTTTTTCAATTTAAAAAACTACAGTCACCAGCAGCTCAGCCTTTGCAAAAGACACCACTAATAAAAAATCCTGTGTCTGGTAACTAACAGATAACACCTGCCTTATGCCATTTCTCACTCAGTGCTGGGAGGGCCTTTTCAATGAACTCTTCTTGTGCTATTTGGGGAGGGGGGGGAGAGACTGGGAGGGGGGTTTGCAGTCCCAGACATTCGGCACTAGCAGATGAGTTGGAGATGGTCTTGAGAGAGCTCTATACAGCTTATCTTCAGCACCACGGCATAGGCACCATTAGAAGTCACAGTAGGCCTCTGAATTGAGGCACTGACTCCAAAGTCCAGAGCTCTGGGCAGCTTTGGGGAAGGGGAGAGGTGTCAAGAACTATTTTGATATCAACTGAGCCCATCCAGAGCAAGAGTCAAAAGCTGGAGAGAGCAGAAACTTGGAACTCTTCAGTGCTCAAGGAGTCTCACCCTGGAGGACTTCAGCATCCCTGCTTTTGGATTCAGAGCCTTTTCAGATCCTGTCTTTTTCCCCACAGAAAGTGCCAGTGATGCTAGAGTCAGTTTATGGAACTCCGAGGTGGAGGGGTTTGATGCCAACAAAGGCCATTCTGACTATGCACAAACCCCCCCAGCCTGAACCCATGGATGGTCTGCTGATTTTGCCCATAGGGCAAGAAAGCATGGAGCCTAAGTTGAGGCTTTGGGTGTAAGAACCCAACAGATGTTACTTCTGTCCAAAGTGAGATACAAACTTCTCCTAAGCAAAAGAGGCATCATACACGGGCAAAGTGACTAGGGAAATATCAACGATCAGGAGGTGGAGCATTTAAAACTTTCATTAAGTTCCACTGTGGATAACTGTGGCATTGACCTGGGGAAAGTGTGGGACATGTAACTTGAGGGCAGAAATGGGTAATTTAACCTCATCTGTGCTATACTGACACTAAAACCATTGAAAAATTATTTGAAACAGTATATAAAACTATTCATAAGACAGAGGTCTAAAAGTTACACAGACAACTCTCAGGTTCCTAATGCTCACAGACCATAGTGGCCAGAAAGAAACGAAGACAGTTAGGGCTTGCAACTCTTCCATGTAGCCTGGAATCCAAACATCTGGTGGCGTGAGGTGGTGCTCATGTGATGCTCACTGGGCATGGCTTTCCAGAACACCATGGTGCAGGTGCCTTGAACCCAATGAGTGAGATTACATAGAAAGTCCACAGAAAAGAAGTGTTTTGCTAAAACAATGCATTTAAAATTTGTTTCGGTTTAAAAAAAAATAGACAAGAGCAGACAAGCCTTTGTGAACGACCCCATAATTCAGGAACAAATGTCACTTAAACTTCCAAGAGTTTATTATAAAAAGTAAAAAAAAAAAAATGTAAAGGCAAGGAATATATTATACAATATTTCTAATATGCTACGGTCGAGGGTTTCTCTCAGAGCCCAGCACTGCAATTCCTATACAGACAAACCTCCGATTTACTTGAGTGAGAGGCTTGCCTGCACAGAAAGCAGGATCATAGCCAAATTTCTTCACAACCTACAAGCATGGTAGACACTACAATTTGCATATGAATGCTCACTATTATCAAGTAAACTGCTAGCATCGCTTATAGAAAGAAGTAAAAAAAAAATCTTAATTCCTTAAAAAAGGAAACACATGTCTGAGTCTTAATGACAGGCCATTTCCCCCACATTTTAAAATAGTTTGATATGCATTTTAAAAATGATCTTCCAACTAAAGTAAACAGCATTTAATAGACATACAAATAAAACCAAAGCTGGCATAGCTAAATTACTGCTGGAACAGCCTAATGATGAATTTTCAACTGTGGTACGTCCAACTCCATAATAAAATTATTTCTTTAGAGAACAAAAATAGGTTAAAAAGATTACTTTAATGCATCAGTTAACATCAAGGTTATTGGCCAATGGATCCATGTCTGCTTCTTGTTTGTCCCCAGGGAGAGACCCGCCCTTATAGTCTGCAGTCTTTTTCTCCTCTTTTTACAGCCAGAGTAATCTTTTTTGTATCCTTCTCCAGGAAGAACATTTTGCCAGGACTACATGGAATGAACTAATAGACAAAAAGTTGCTTGTAAACACTTTCAAGGCAAGTACCTCCAATTATTTTACTGACGCCCCAGCGGATAGCTAACCGCTGAGTCTGGGACCAGACTTGATTTCACCCTAATATTAATTAGTACTGAACAGCTGTCATAAGGCATGTATTCTCTAAGATACAGTTGTTTTATCTGTGCAGAAAGTCTGCATTAGTGAAGTTACTTCTGTGTTCAACACTGAAATGATGACATTTATAACACCTGTTTTTAAAGTGATAATCTGTCATCTATACATTGCTATGTAATTTTTTATATGATTCCAGATACATTCGTATTCTTTTTTTTATAGTGTCTTCTGTCCCATTGCAGTTATCTTTATTACAATGCATCTAAGACTTAAAAAAGACAGTTAAACTACCTAAATGCCTTAAGTTGTCTCAGGTTCTAGAACTTGTACATTACCCCTGCAAATGAAGGCTTTAGGATTTTTTAAACAGATTGTTCATAATCTTTTAAGTTATCCTTTGCCTGTTTCTTTCTGGTATGCATACATGCTTATACAGGGCTTTTCTTCTGTATATCTGAAAGCATTTACAAAACAAGGTAAGAATTCCCATTTAACAGATGAAACAGAGGTTAAATTACATGCCCAAGGTTTGTCTTGAGGTTAAGGAAATTAACTCAAAAGATCTGAGATCCACTCTCAGCTCCACCACAGACATCCTAGCTCTGTCCAAGATCATTCAGATTTCTCTGTGCCTGTGTTCCCTATCTGCAAAACAGAGATAATATTTCCCTACCTAACAGGGGTGTTCTGAGGTATTTAAAATCAAGTCACACAAGTTAGGGAGACAGCGGGGCACACAATCCAGTCTCCTGATTCCTAACATCTGTCCAAAGAATTTACAATCCAATTAAAAAACAGTCAACCTGAAATCCACAATAAAAGTGCCATTGGGTTTTACTCGTAGAAATACTTCTTCCTAGTCCAAGACTGATAGATGTATAAATGGACACTTCCTTTTTGAGCTCAATTACTGGAAAACTTCTGGGTTTTTTAGATCCAGAAATTAGGCGATATAGCAAAAATCAAATAAGTATTTGGCTGCAAAAGGCTGAAAGTTATATAGATACGCATGTACACACACAACTGCACAATGTTACTGGGGCAACTAATAAATTACTTTCAAGGAAAAAATATTTATGTTTTTGAATGTCTTGAATGTAATAAGTGGTTTTTGAAGTTTTTTATTTGTATGTTCTTAAAGTTAATCACACTAGTTTTGCTCTAAATTCCATCTTCCCTCCCATCACTGCTATTCCTCTGCACCACATTGCACATGCTTCTCTGGCACTTGGTCCTTCACTCTTCCCCCTGCACACACTTCCCTACCTTTTGTTCCTCCTCCCCTCTGTCCATACAATCCCATTACCTACTTCTCTTCCTCCTGTGGCTATGATAACCAACCACCTGGGTCCTCCTCTCCCTCTGGTATACTGGAAAGGCTGTCTAGCTGCCTGGTTCTCTTTTCTGGGCATTCCTCTCCAAGTGGCAGCTGCTGGTTTATCTTCTGCTGACAGCTTCCATTGGCATTCCCAGCACCAGTCTCACTGGTGGCTCCAGTCTCTGAGGGATGTTCACTCATATGTACAAACAGGCCCCAGTGGAGAAAGCTAAACTGTGTCCTCCTCTTCCTTGCTTCCATTTGCTTTTAGAGGTATCAATATGTTTCCAACTCCTGTGGAAACAAGGAGGACCAACCAACACCATATGACCCTGCCAGCTCTCTGCAGACCACAGCTTGGGAACAACTGTTACCAAACCATATTGCCTCCTAAACATTAATTTGGTCTTACGACACTCAGGCAGAAAAATTCATAAAGATACATTACATTTAATTAAGATCCTCTATTACAAGTGCCTTCCACATCTGAAAATACTGGTGTAGACCTTCATAGTATGGTACTTCCTCATCTTTCTTCCATGCTTGTAATAGTTAATAATGCTGACAGTTAAAGGATTATAACTGGCATCTCAATTAGCACTCATTTAAATGGTGTAGTTTGCAGCTCAAGCTATTATTTCAGGCTCTCTGCAAACTCAGGCAGATATCATTGAACTGGTTACACTAATGTCACATTCTGAAGCTTTACTCTGCAATTATAATGGCTAAAGACTAATTAAAAAATAAGCAGATATTCTGAACAACAAATGAGGTCTGTCTGTGCAGGGTCACATGGCACAGTCTCTGGGAAAAGCTGTGCTATGGAGTTATAAATTGTAAATAATAATTAAAAGTACAGTAGAGATGCAACTATGATCTCAACAATGTAAAATATTTTCTTTTAGCTGCTCAGAGGACTTAGTAAAGTGGATGTTCTATGGATAGTATCCAAAGTAACTGCTCACCAGATTGCACTTCCATTCAGTGAAATGGTATTTGAATAGCTTTGTACTATGCAGCCAGCACACCAGTCATGACTAATAGCCAGCACAGCAGGATTTCACTGCAGGGGAGTTTGCAACATTGTCGCTTCCAAACAATATAATTAGATATCTCTTTAGCAGAATGGGTTTGTGTAAACACTTCCAGTTCTGACCATTAGGGTAAACTTTTAAATGTGTATGTTTTTGTTTAGCAGAGTACTAAAATATTTAATGCCCCAAAGTTGTAGTGACAGGACTGACTGAGCATATAGGCATTACCATAATACAAATAAAAAGAAATAAAACTCTAAGAGCCCCAATAAAGGGTCCACTGAGTTAGGCATCATACAGACAAGTAATTAAGACATTCCCTGCTCCATAGCCCTTAGATTCAAACGTGTTTCTCAAATGTGGCCACCGTGGGGCTTTTTGTGTGGCCACAGGCCTCCTGGGGAGTTATTTGGGGGTGGGGGCAAAGCCACATTAACAAACATACAAGTATCACTTTTCACATAAACAGACTTACTATCTAGCAAGTCTTAAAAAAAAAAGGCAAAAGAAACAACAGAGACAAGAACATGCAAAGCACATTATTTTTTTCTATTCTGTTTAGGTCCAGTAAAGAATAGAGACAACCATACATTATTATTATTACATAAATAAATTACAATGATTTGAACATGTATATGTGCATGTATATTTGTTTTTCCTAGAGTTAATTAAGTATTTTAGGAAAAATTGTCAGAGCGGCCATCAGCAAAATTTGGTGGCCGCACTCTGAGACCACCAAAAAATTTCTCGTGAGACCCCTTAGCGAAAGGACAGGTATAACACGTAAACCAGGGGTCTCAAAGTCCCGACCCGCAGGCCATCTGCGGCCCAAGAACCTCCCCAGTGTGGACTGCAGGGCTCCAGCAATTTTGGGGCCGGGTCTCTCCTGTGGCCCCGCTGCCGCCCCAGGGCGCTCCTCCCCCCCCACCATGCAATTTAAAATGGCCTGGGGCCCAGCCCACCACTGGCGCCCAGCCCACCACTGGCAGTACAGCAGAGCTGAGCGGCTTCCTGCGTGCTCGCTCCACGTGGCTGCTGGCCCCTCCCTGCGGCCCTGGGACAGAATGGGGCTGTGCCTCCGCGCGCTGCCCCTGCCCCAAGCACCCCTGCAGCCAATGGGAAGCTACGGGGGCGGTGCCCAGGGGCAGCAGCATGCAGAGTCCCCCTGGTCTGCCCTGCCTTGGAGCCCCAGGTAGAGCGCCGCACCACCCCAACCTCCTCCCAGAGCCTGGACCCCCTCCCCTTCCCACACCCCCTCCTGCCCCCAAACTTCCTCCCGGAGCCTGCACTGCTCCCCCTCCTCCATCTCAGAGCCTGCAACCCCACCCCCTCCACCCGCACCCCCTGCCCCAGCCCAGAGCCTACACCCATCACCCAAACTCCCTCCCAGAGCCCAACCTCTCATCCCTTCTGCACCCAAATTCCCTCCCAGAGCCTGAACCCCAATCCCCTACCCCAGACTTCCTCCCCCACCCAAACTCCCTCCCAGAGCCTTAGGCAGGTGGGGGGCGGGTTCCGTGTGGCACAAGTGACATTATTGGCCTGCTGGGAGGATTTGAGGACTGGCACTGGCCCTAAGATAAATTGAGTTTGAGACCCCTGACGTAAACAAAAGCAGTAAGAATATTAGAAAAATCAAGTTTTATGCTATTTCTATGCAGATATGTAGCATAATTCACTATACCTGCACAAATTGCTCACCACTGCAGGACACTATGGTCTATATAGGTTCCATCCTGATATAAAGATGTATTCTGCAGAAACTTGGCACACAAGAACAGTACATCAGCATACAGTTTTTCAAAATAATACAAAAATGGCCTTTTTGACAAGGTGACGGGAGGCGTGCTAATATTGTTTTTTTAAATTTTACCTACTCTTTCCTATAGACTAGCTTGGCAAATAAGACAAAGTTTAATCTTGCATGAGTCAGTCCTCTAAAGTGTCAAAAGGCATTTGGATATTTTGGACTAAATTATTTGCAAGAAATACACTAAAACAGCTTAGGGTTTTGTCTACACACTGAGTTTCTGTGGGCAAGCCAGGGCATGAATCTACAGCACGCCAGCACGGCCATACAGTCACGTGCCATGTGGACGCTGCTATGGCACAGTAAGCACTGCACTCCAGGGCTTTCAACGCACTGTAGTAGTGTCCACATGGCATGTTACTGAGTGGCTGAGCTAGTGCGATGTCGATTCATATCCTGGCTTGCTGCGCAGTAACTCACCTTGTAGACAAGCTCTTCCAAGTTTTACTTAAAAAATAAGCTACTGAGAATTCTCAGCTCCTTTTATAAAACTTTGTTTTAAAGACAAAACTCACATTATAATTAATGGGAGAGAGTTTAGATTTAGTTCAATGACAATTTGTATTGTTGGGAAGCATTGTCAGAAAATTTCACACAGAAGAGCTCTAAATGTGAATTATCCAATGTTTTCAGACAATACACCTATCACCAAACCAAGGATGCAATCCTGCAAATTTTTATTCATATGATTAGGCAGTCACTAAATCCATGATGCCAGCTGCATGGCTGGAAATTTGCATTTTTTACTAAAAAGTCTGAAAACCTCAGGTGTTATAGCTCCAGAACTCTGAGAAAGCAATTGTTCATTTCCCTAACTTCATTAAGACTTTATCCCATATAGAATGAATGCTAAAAATTTTCACAAGTACAAAAACACATCACTCACCCTTATGTTTAGATAACGCAGAGAAATATATTAAGATCTGAGCTCAGACTCCCTGCATTTCTTAGGCACAAAGGCCTCGATTTTTACAGGTGTTTAGGCATTGCTGCCCTCAGCATCGCAATTGATTTAGGAGTCTATGACATTCCGGGGTGCAATCCAGACCACTGAGGTCTTGTGTCACTCCTGCCCTGCAACTTTGGGTCCCTCACAACGCTTTGCTGCTGTAGGTCCCACCTGGGCTGCTCACAAACAGCCTGCAGGTCATACTCCAAAGTCTGCGTACAGCTACAACCCTGGTCCAGCAACTCCGACCCCAGCAGCCTGTCAGTAAACACCAGCCACACTTTGGCTTCCAGCAGCGTTTGGTTACTACTTGCAGGGTCACCCCGAACACACTCCCAGGCCTGAACTTCTCCCCAAAACATGTTTTCTACACTGTCCAGCCCTCTCCTGGACAGTCCAGATATATTAAGTCAGTTGTCCCTCTGAGGTGATCAATATCTTAAACTGAGTTACACAAACAATTCACAACACTGGATTAGTAAATTAAAGAATAAAACAAGTTTATTCAACTACAAGGAGACAGGTTTTAAGTGAGTACAAGGCATTAAAGTCAGAAATGGTTACAAGAGAAATAAACATAAAACGCTTTATAAAACTTAAATTAGACTTGGTTCAAGGTGACATTCTTACCCCACAGGTTCCTAGCAACACTGCTGACCAAGTTTCAGGTCAGGATCTGTTCCCAAAGTCCAAAGGCTGATTCTTTTGTTGTCTTAGGTGAAGGAGAGAGAAATGGAGAGGGAGAGACAACTTGCCCCTCATTTTTATAGTTCAGTCACCCTTTAAAATGTATTTTCCTGTGGGTTACCCCTAGATAAAGTTCCTTCCAGCTGTGAGGATGGAGACATGGGGTCTCATAGTGAAAGAAGTTTCATGCTGTTTGCTAAAATGCAGATTTATCTTGTCTCCCTCTTACTGTTTCAAGGAGCCAGTTTACTACTTATATGTAAATTGAGGTACACACACATTCCTTTGTTTAAGACCTGCTTGACCAGTCCTGACTAATTAGGGCTACATGGGTTTGAACATGTGCTACCAACACAACTAATGGGGAATTCATAACTTTACATATAATGTTGCTACACGCATTTCATCATGATATTATTTACCAGTGAGTTATTAGTTTTCAAATGATGCCTCACGAGGCATATTTTGCAAAGATTATTACGATGTAAGGTCTGAATACAGGGGTGCATTCCCTCACAGAGTCTAAATCTCGTTTTTGACTGTCAATGGAATTTAGACTCCTAAATAACTAAATCCCTTTTGAAAAGGAGACTTAGGCTTTAAAATAGCTTTAAAAACCTGAGCCTAGAGCATTAGTTAAAAATGCTAAGCCTTACAACAAAATATATTGATCCTGCTATTCAAAAGTTGTTACTTTAGTGTAACTGCCAAAGTGATCAATGACACAGTAATGTAAAGTCTAATGTATCAAAGAATACTCAGATAGCATCAGAGTCATCTATTGACTTTTGATACAATCCAGAGCTATTGCATTAGTTTTCAGTTTGTGGATATGCACACAGATATTGTTAGAATATACAGCAAAAGACTGACCTAAACACAACATTTTTTAAATAAAAAAGGCTTCATTTCGATTTAGTTCCAGGCTGAGAATGTATATGCAGGATTTCACCATGAGTAAAATGAGTATGGTAAAATTTTAAAGTCTTGACAAATTTAGCCTCTGCTATGATTTACAAAATTCACTCTACATAGAAATATAACAAGTTCCCCTGTTCAATGTTTCTTTATACTTTTTTGTTTTAGATGTATACATTTTAAAGAGGCCAACCTAGGCTCTAAGAACTTTTGCCATAAATTAAGAAGTCACAAATTAAACTAGCAGATGCTCATTGTCCCCAAACCAGAAGGAATCTGACAAGAGGGAGAATCAAAATCCACTAAATCAATGCCCATCCCACTCCTCACCATGCCTCTCCTTCAACAAAAGCATGGGTAAATAGATGGGCCTGGTAGAATGCTCTGAAGTTCACTAGGTTTGGTCTATTTCCGACCAAGGGAAAGTAGGGTCTAAACAAGGCTATATTTAAGGCAAGTATGCAAAGATGCTACTGCAATGATGATGCTACAATGACTTTTCCCATTTCCTCTAACCAATTTGATTCCACTAATTACATGGCTGCCACTCTGACCCCGGGAAACAGTTGAAAAAAGTTGCTGTGGACCACTTCCAAGACCAACAATTCCTCCCTAGATCTTTCCCAAGTCAGGCTTCAGAGCAAGATAGAGAACAGAGATTGTTCATCACAGCCAGGAATATCGGATCCAAATTATAAAGAGAAATATTTTGTATTTCTTGACGCACAGAAGACAGTCAATGTAAAATGCAAAATAATGTTGCAGGAGATTTCCTAATCAGTTAATGTATCCTTACATACGGAGAACAATGGCTTAGACAATAAAGGAAAATTTATCCTAGGACTTACCTGTGCATATTCTCTCTCAATTGCAGCTTTCTTCTGACTGAATGTCCTACAAAAAACAGGGGGGGAAGTCCATTAACACACACAGCCATATACTATAAATGCAATAATTAAAAAGGGGTTTTATATAACTTCAGTTCAAATGCACCATCAGGCAGCCTTTACAGCCAAGAGAAGAGCAAAAAAAGAGCTGAACTGTTTGACAATTGTGCATTAACTGCCTAGCAACCACTTGCATATGGACACCATAGATTAAGAGCTCCTTCCCTCAAGCTCCAGTTACTTCATTAAAGTCTCTTCAGCTTTACATTGGTTTATCCGAGAACAAAATTTGGCCTTCACACATCTAAACTTTTTTTTTTTGGAAAGTCATCTCTCTCTGACTGCATCTGAACATACTAGGCTAATTGTTCCAGATGCAGGACTCATCTCACTTTCATGCATCGTCTTCACTCAGGAATGTCCTGATTTAGCAATCGGTCTAGCTGCATCAGCGTGGACCCACTTAGCTCAACTGGTTTAAACCCCTAGATGCCTTTCTACGCTTACGGGTCAGTAGTGGTACAGCTACACCAATTGCTTGCCACAGACTATTGAACTAAGGCTAGTCCTCAGTGTAAGTGAATGCCAAGTATTACTGATTTTAGAGATGGGTAAAACAACAAAAGAACAGGAGAAGACTCAGTATATTTCAACACAAGCTCAATATATTATCCCATGGTTTACACTAAGGCATTGTGGGCCAAATTCTGCTCTTTGGGAGTATAAATCTGAAGTAATTATAAACACTTCAAATGTGTTGTGCCAAGTTTACACCAATATATCAGCAGAATTTGGTACTGTGACTTTATTCAATCATGTTCTGGCAAAAATGGGATTTGCAAAGCTTTCAATATACTTCTGAATTATAAGGTCCAAGTCTGAAGCAGTCTTGCTGTAGAATAAAAACAGATTATGCTCCCCCCTCTCCCTCTAAATACAATAGGTTTCTGTACTCCGTAGCACTAGGAGAACCAAACTACAGCAGCACAAAGAAAAGGAAGAATGGTTGAACCATAGCTAACCCACCTCAGATTTAGAACTCTCTAGGTGTACCAAGACTCCTAGTAGTGCTCTGATAGTTTAAGTCATTTTCTTTTTACACTCAAGCAGCCAAGCAATAGGATATTCCTTGGTCTGCATTTCCAGACATTTAAAACCACATTTTTCTACTAAGATTAATAATACACTATGCACAAAACATTTGACTTTACTTCTATTTAAACAGATTGAACAATAATTATGGGGACAAGCTAGAAATTAATGTAAATACAGTAGACACTTGTTTGCAGCAACACCTTGTAAGAGCAACAGCCTCTTACGAGCAACATTTCCCCTGGGAACACTTTCCCTACTGTAAGTTTTCGACACTCCCCATAACAGCAAAGCTGGTTAGGCGCAACATAGCAAAAGAGCACCAATGTGTTTCTACTAATAAGCATCTACTGTATCCTGTAATAACATCCTATAAAGTTCAAATTCAAATGTAAAAACAGAGTAAGCACCAATGATGCTTTCTATTCCTGCCCACTCCTCTATTAAGCCCATAATGCACACTGTTAGAGGTTCCATATTTCAGATAAGATGTAAAACATAAGTCCTGGCCAATTGTAGTCATTAAAAATTCCATGCAACTCTTTTCAAAGTAAGGATTTTATTAGCTCTGAGGGCTTGGCCATATTCCAACTCTGGTTATCACATCCTGTCTACCTAAATTTCCCTGGCAGTTTCAGCTGCATATAATTGACTCCATTTCAGAACTAGGTGAAATCATCCCTGCATATTGTTTATAAAGTTGTTTAGGAGCCTTCTGGAAGAAAGATGCTACATAGTACATGTAAGGTATTGTTATCACAGAATATCAGGGTTGGAAGGGACCTCAGCAGGTCATCTAGTCCAACCCCCTGCCCAAGACAGATTTTTCCCTAAATGGCCCCCTCAAGGATTGAACTCACAACCCTGGGTTTAGCACAATTTACAGAGTGATTATATGTTTGAGTTTGTTTTGCGTTTCGTAGAGTTAGTGGGAAAAAAGTAAGTATCTGAGATTGTTCTTTAAAGATGGTGTTCTCAAATTTTTCAAGAGCAAAGAACTTCTGCTAGGAAACAAAGCAGACTGACTGACAAAGTATTTGATGTCTTCCTACCTTGACAAACCTGACAATTTCCATGTATACACTTGTATAATGTCAAGGGTTTTATTTTTAACCTAGCCTCTATTCAAGATGGAAGTTTATGTGCACTTACATTCTACGAGAGACTATTTAATATTATGTTAATAAAACCTATTTCAACATTGTGAGAAAAATCTTGAAAGAAAACAAGCTAGTTCCCCTGCAAAAAAGATATATGTATTGTGTAGTTTTAAAAAAACGGAGATGCATTTACAATTACTATTTTTATGCACAGAGCTACACGAAGGTTTTTGTGGGGCCCAGGGTAAAATCTGAAATTAAAGTACTTCACTCCCCCTCCTCCACACAACCTTCCAAACAATTTAACCCTGAGAGGCGGCTGGAGAGGGTATGTGCTGGAGCACAAGCCCACACTGCACTCACCCCACGTGGCAGAGCCACTTGGTTTTGGATCAGCAGCCCCTCAATTGTGACAGCAGGGCTGCTGGTCCAAATTTCAATGAGTGGCATTGCAACCCGGCTTGTGGGAGTCCTCTCCAATGGAGGCCCAGAGCAAACTGTCCCTTTCCCCCTGCCCTGTTTATGCATTTATCAAGTAATTGTTACAAAGGAAAGAAAGTAGGCTAGAGTTGAGAGCATATTTTAAAAAATTTCTTTCAATTGCTTATTTCTAGATAGTGATTCCTATCTGCAATAGACTTATCAAGTAAAGCTTAACTCTGTCTTACAAACAGTAACTCTTGAAATATGCTTACTTCTGACCATAGTCCCATAAACATTAATAGGGTTATATGCAGAAGCAAGCATACACATGAGTACCTATTTCAAGATGAGGCCCTACATTTGTCAGAAATAAGCCTAGTATAAATTAATACATTCCAAATTCCTGAACATAACATTACAGGATTATTAGCACACCTGAATTCAGTAGATACATGGGACCTATGTATCATAGAGTTGTGAACACTTGCAATTTTATTGCAAGTTTGATATTTGCCCCAACTGATGGAATTATGTTATTGTGTACAAATCTCATCTTTCACTTTTTTAAAAAGAAGTTTCAAGCCTTCACGGTTAAGAAGAAAAGTATGAAAACTGCCTTTTGATTTTTGAAGATTTCAAACTAAATAAAAGAACTCAACATTTATTCTTTTATAATTCCCATGATTTTTAAGTTAGTCTCACTTTGAGATCTGACTCATGATTTTTGAATGCTTGGGATGAGCAATACTTGGAGAGTCCCTGCATTTTATTTTAGTCTATTTAACTTAACTTTAGTAACTGCCTCTTATATTCATTTTCAGAGCAAAATGATATTATTAACAACTATCATTACAAGAAACAAAAAGTGAAATATTATATTATTAATCTAATTTATTGACACCAATTAAGTAACAGTGAACGTTTGACAGCAGTGACTGTAGCACTGGCACCTAAAATCCACCTAAAAATCAATTACAGTAATAATTAAAACAAATGAACTACCACTTAAACATTAAGAGCCCTGAGATTATTCTTCCCCCAAAACCAAAGCCTGCAGCATTGCAAAGTTAACACAGGTATAGATCTGTGCACACTCTCCAATGGATACATAAAGAGCCGCTACACTTCCACCAAAAAAGTGAGTGATTTGTATGTGACTGAGTACTTGGGAAAACAACAGGGGAGAGGGAAATTACTGCTGTCCTCCCCACCAGCCCTCCAAAATGTACTCCTTTCCTTCTAGGTTTCACCTTGCACACACCTATCCTTATACACGTCTCATGAGCCTACTGACATTTTTAATTTACTTATTTATAAAAGATAAAAAACACAGTACAAAAATATCTGAGAAGGAGGGAGAGTTGGTTTTTACTCTATTCTACATTACCTCATTATTTTACTCCTTATTATATACATTATTTTGCCTCCCTGATAACATTATATAATATCTCCTCAATATTAAAACAAACATCTCTCTTTTTTCTTTTGATATTTTTTAATAATGGAATCCACCTCAAGGGTAATAAAGCTACAACAGTAACTATACTCTCCTCTTGCAATACTACTAGACCTATGGTTTTATTTACCAAATTTGACCACCACCTGCCAATTGAAAGTCAAGTTCCAGAAACGTGAAGACAGCTGTTGTGCATTTCAAGTTCCTCACATCAGACATTAATTTAAAGTAATGGCTGCTATGCTGTATTAAGGTTTATTTTTACATTTTTGTTGCAGATCAGATGAACAGTATTAAGCAAGGAGCTGGATCAGTGGAGAATGTTGTGTCAAGAAGTGTCTCCAGAGCCCTTGCTTCCCAGACAAGAAAGATGGAAGGAAAACATTCAAAAGGTGGCTCTAGAATTATATTGTTGCAACAGCATTACCAGAGTATCAGTCAAGCCAGTGAACCTCCTCTAGTGCTACAATCTAATACATTACATTTTTAAGGCTCTAGATCCACAATAAATATGGAATTGTTCACATTTTAAAATGATTAGGCTGCATCATAACAGACAGTTAAGGAATACTGTAATTGATGTCACCTGATCACATAATAAATGAGGATGTGTCTTTCACAAACAGATTGCATAGTGGAAAAAAAGCTGAAATAGTTACACTATAAGCACTGATCTCAACTACACTGGTAATGTTTCATAATGGAAGTTCAAATATATCTAAGCACGTCTACTAATCTGTTAATTTATCTGAATGCAGAAAAAAATAAACGTATATAGTAAATATGTGGTCAAGCTCCTTCACATATAAATCTGTGTTAAAATACACAGAGACAAATTTATATCTGCTATAAGTGACTGCATCTCCCACGGAAGTCATGGACAAATTCAGAAGTGAGCTAAGCAGTGGTGTAAGCTACATGTGGAAATTAAGGCCTGTGAACGCATTTGCACGATCAGGGCCTATGCTGGTAGAAAACAGATGCATCTTAACTAGCGAGTAGTAGAACTTTCACTAAATTAGCATTCAGTGAGTGTGCTAAACAAATCCAGCTTAATTCTCATCTACACTACAGAGCCTTAGCCAGTGTAGCTGTCAGCACAGTTATGCTGGCAGAGCCCCCTAGCGTAGATGCAGCAGAAGCTAACACACCGTCAGCATACGTGCATCTACACTAGGGTTTTTACCAGCACATCTATATCTGTAGGGGGGGGTGTGATTTTTTCCCCACACTCTTAGCTGACACAGCTATATAAGCAAAACTTTATAGTGTAGACCAGGCCTTCAACACTGACAAGATAGAAAGGGTTAGAGGTTACAACAAGTAAAGCAACTAACAGGAGTATGTAAGTGAGGAGAGAGGCCTGCTCTTTCCATTCCCTCACCAGGTAGATTATACTCAGTTTGCAGAAAGCAACAGAGGGTCCTGTGGCACCTTTAAGACTACTGGCCAGTTTACCACCTCACATGAAACTTGCTCATTTATGCTACGCCTACATCCCCTCTTGAAAGTATGCAAAAGCCAAGCTATAAGAGAGTTGCTAAGTAAATCACAGGTATAACAAGACTTTAAGGTTGTTTATTAAGCCAATTTATGAATTTGCTGGCTTTAAAGTGTTTAATATTTTGTTTCTTTTTAAGTAACAAAATGTTCTACTAAAATCAATTTTGGAAGTTACATATATACAAATTGCTAAATATTAAACAGAGTATTCCTTCAACTGTATATAAATTCAAGTATTTAAAAATTAACATAAAACGAGAATTTCCAGTCACACAGTAAAAAACAACCTATGATTAAATATCTCCAATACAGTAGGCAACAAAATAACATGGTCCTTCTGGTCTTGTTTCCGTAGTTTGTGATTTCCTGCAGGGTATTGTGAGAACCTGCTTTATCTACAGAACTCAGGGGAAATCTTTTCACGTAGAACAGTATAAATTCCTGCAATTTATACTATTTTTTCAGCAATTACTCAACATGATATAACTTGTGTTGTGCAATTATGCAAGCACTAGAAGGGCAATGTGTAATTTTATTAACATGATTATCTTTTAAACACAAGTGTATTAAGCATTTCACAAAACACACCTGGCATTTTTGGATATTATCTGAGACACCCCACAAATGCTGGAAATAGCAAGAAACAGCACATGCAGCAGGCCAAGCACTGAAGCAGTTGGAGCTCACCAGAGCATCAGGGCATGGAGCCGCAGTACTTCCAACACTATCATCTGACGGGAGAAAAGAAAAATGTCTTCCCCTGGATCCAAGGGGTTGATGGGTAGAAAGAGCATGATCCACCACAGCTAAGATTACCCTTGAAGGTCTCTTTTCTCTGTTTCCTGGGGTTTTTGCCTCCCCAGTTTGACATTGTCCTGCATTGTAGTAGAGGCAAAAGAATGAGGCCAATGTCATTTTCACTCTCCTAAACCTACAGCCTGCTCCACAGCCCACTAAAGTCAATTAAAAGACTCCCAATGATTTGCATAGGTATTGGATTGGACCCCTATTTGAGGAAAGATTATGCAGCAGGAACATTTCGGTCAGAATTATTTTCCACAAGTGGTGGGAGGTAGAGGAAAAACAAAGCAGAGATAGGTAAGCAGGGAGAGAAGACAGTTTTCAAAAAAGTAATTTCAGGGAAGCCGGAGACTGGACTTGAAGCATTAAAACTATTCAGAGATGACTCTTTTGGTGTTGTTTGGCAGATCATGAAGGTTAGCTGAAATTAAACTTGGCACATCTGCTTGCACATCCTATTTTCATTACCTCTCAGTCTCAAATTCACAAATGATCCCTCCTGCTACTTCTTTTGAAATGTAAAGCAAGGGTAACTGAAATTCAATACAATATTGGTCTGGTGTAAGGTTTTAGAAGGTTACTGCAAGAAAACAATGCAAAAAGCAACAAACAGACCAGTCCCTAACAAACATTTCAAAAGGAACCAGCTGAGCAACCAACTGAAATATAAAAGCATGTCCAGAAAAATTAAAGGGAAGTAGCAACAGCAGCAGCAACTTTATGTCACATTTCCTCTTATTTTAATCTTGCAAAACTAAATTTATGGGAACAGGCACAAGATCCATTTGCCCACTGTGACCATGATACTGATCAAGAATAAGTACTTGTGCATCAAAAAACTCATCTGGGACAAACATTTAAGCAGAATTTTGCAAGGATGCTCTAGTCTTATGATGCTAGAGAATGGGCATTTACATTTAGTATGGCTACACTTCAAGTTTCCCATTGTTTCATTACCCATCAGTCCAACTCCACATTAAATAAGCTATTATTAAAAAGATGTATTAAATTTACAGACATTAATTTAATGTTTCTGTATGGCTTTGTGTGTAATTATTGGCACAGGGACAGAAAAGCATGGTGTATGTTACAAATGTCGTCAACAGGGCTTGAAAAACCCACATGCAGTCTCCCAGCTAGCAAGCAGGAGTGTGGGAGGGAAAAGAACTTCCCCTGTCCAGCATGCAGGCTGAGGAACACACAGGGGTGAGGTAACACAGACCCTTCCTCCTTGCAGCAGCCTGAAGATTCTGGAGGAAAGCTAATGGAGCAGAGATCCTTCCCCCATTCAACAACCAGGATGCCCCAAAGGGCAGAAAGTTGTTCTTTTCCAGAAGCTAGAGAGGGATGAAGCTTCAAAATTACTAGACACCTAATAACCAGAAGATATGATAAAGATGGAGCCCCCAATCAGGGTGCAGGACAGCGCCCCAGAAGAAATTTCAACATTCTCCAATCACACCAACTCAAAGTCATGAGGGGCCTGGGTTTTTAACATAGTACAACCCACTGGTTGGATTACTCCTCTGATTACACATCTGGTAAATATTTCAAAACCTGGTCATGCACACAACATAAAGGGAAATGAAAGATACATATGAAAGCCAGAATGCCCTCACTAAGTTGTACCTTAGACTAAAACACTAATGCTCTTGCAAAAACAACATAAGAACTTTAAAGGTCACAAGTGATCAGAACTCAGTTTCATTTTCAGCACTGTATCTTAGCTTAATCATAGAATCATAGGACTGGAACAGACTTCAAGAAGTCATCTAATCTAGTCCCCTGCACTCAGGGCAGGACTAAGTATTATCTAGACCATCCCTGACAGGTGTTTGTCTAATCTGCTCTTAAAAATCTCCAAAGATGGAGATTGCACAAACTCCCTAGTCAATTTATTCCAGTGCTTAACCACCCTGACAGTTAGGAAGTTTTTCCTAATGTCCAATTTAAATCTCCCTTGCTGCAATTTAAGCCCATTGCTTTTTGTCCTATCCTCTGAGGTTAAGGAGAACAATTTTTCTCCCTCCTCCTTCTATGTACTTGAAAACTCGTATGTCCCCCCTCAATCTTCTCTTCTCCAGACAAAATAAACCCAATTTTTTCAATCTTCCCTCATATGTCATGTTTTCTAGACCTTTAATCATTTTTGTTAATCTTCACTAGACTTTCTCCAATTTGTCCACATCTTTCCTAAAACACGGTGCCCACAACTGGACACAATACTCCAGTTGAGGCCTAATCAGCGCGGAGTAGAAAGGAAGAATTACTTCTTGCGTCTTGCTTACAACACTCCTGCTAATACATCCCAGAATGATGTTTGATTTTTTGCAACAGTGTTACACTGTTGACTCATATTTATCTTGTGATCCACTATGACCCCCAGATCCCTTTCTGCAGCACTCCTTCCTAGGCAATCATTTCCCATTTTGTATGTGTGCAACTGATCGTTCCTTCCTAAGTGTAGTACAGCACTTCGCATTTGTCCTTATTGAATTTCACCCTATTTACTTCAGACCATTTCTCCAGTTTGCCCAGATCATTTTGAATTTTCATCCTATCCTCGAAAGCACTTGCAACCCCTCCCAGCTTGGTATCGTCTGCAAACTTTCTAAGTGTACTCTCTATCCCATTATCTAAATCACTGATGAAGATATTGAACAGAACCAGACCCAGAACTGAATCCTGCGGTACCCCACTCGATATGCCCTTCCAGCTTGACTGTGAATCACTGATAACTAGTCTCTGGAAACAGTTTTCCAACCAGTTATGTACCCACCTTATAGTAGCTCCATCTTGGTTGTTATTTCCCTAGCTTGTTTATGAGAAGGTCATGCGAGAGACAGTATCAAAAGCCTTACTAGAGTCAAGATGAGGCACTGATTCAACAACAAGAAGGGAAAAAAAGTGCCACATACTGAATTATAGTGAATTAAAATATTTGAGGCATTAGGACAATAAAAATATAGAGCTCCATATAGAGCATTGTGTTTAATGACTCCAGAGGTCTTTTCCAGCTCCATCATCTGATTCTATAGAAGTGTTTCAATATGGTACATTGTTGCCCTACAACCATATTTGCTTAAGAGTATAAATAATTGCCAACTTCCATTGCAAGAAACACGCATATTTGTTATTCAGTATTACCTACCCTATAATTATATGCTAAATTTAAAGGACACCATCAGCATTAAAACAACATCTCTGTCTCAAGATTCTGCACCTACTATTGTTATAAGTAACATCTAAGATTACAATTGTTGAAAGATACTCAGGAAAAAAACTGTTTATTGCTTTGCACATTTGACGCACTGGGTGCATAGTTTCACAGTTTGGTTTTGTTGATGGTCAGTTAAGCTTCCTGTCTCTCACATTAGCAGGAGGACACTGCCCATGCACTTCTGAGGGGAGCTCACATGTACACTCACCCTCAGTCCTGCAAGAAGACCTATACCACTAGCAGTTACAGCAAAACAAACTAAGAGACAGCAAGAAGGCAAACATGCATGGAGAGGAGAGAGAAGAAGTGGGACGAACCTGTTTGATGGTGCTATGGTGTGGCCCACACAAAAACCCTTAAAAAAATGAAAGTTGGTTTGGAAGAAAACATTTACATTTCCTTTTAAAAGAAATTTTCAGGTAAATAAAGTGTGCTGTATAAGAAATTTTACATTTAGTTTAGTAGATTTCAAAAACTATCTTGGTAGTGGTTCCTTTTATCAGCTTCAAAAGCTGGAAAATCCCACTTAGTAATATAGCGATCTTTAAATATACATTGTAATTTAAAAATACATTGTAATTAAGCACAGCTTTACATTATAACATGCAGTACAGCCCTATCATAACTTTAACGCAACAGTTATAGATTTTTTTCTTCTTAATTGCTAAAAGCTTAACTGTTGCTACTTTTAAACTTTGATGATTCTTTTCCATTTTTAAAAGAAAAATAGGAAAAATTTTAATTGCAATATTCTAAATACCTTTCCTGAGGATGTTTACCTCATGTATACTTTTAAAGTATCCATTTGTATTTTAATTCTTTAAATGGGTCTTGAAAAATCCACTTTTCTCTGACAAGAGGATGCTTGTCCTGCCAGATGAGAAGATGTATATATCAATTTCTGCAGAATTTAACCCTTCTTCAGAAAACAAATTTCTACCTCGAGTGCAAAGACAACCTTCCAAACATGAAGAAATACAGTGCCGTTTTCCAAGTCTGCATTCAGCTTCAGTGCCACTGCTGCTGCTCAGTTTCCTCAAGCCTCAGCAGTATGAAGTTAAGACAAGTCAGTTTCCACTGCTGTTATTCAGAACTGTGGGCAGCAATGAAATTGTCAAAAATCATGTCAATTTCACTCTGCTAAAACTGAGGAAAGCTATGAGATGCAACAAAGAAGGCAGGCCCTATTTTGTCTCATGAGAAGAACCCATCCTCAAAAATGGCTGAGAGAAAGTTAAAGTTGAAGAGATCCTCCCACCTTATCACAGAGAAAAAGTTTGGGGAGGGAGAGAGTAGTGGCAACAGTATCATGCACTGGACAAAGCTAGGATACTGGGGACGGAAGGAGAGAATACCTTTAACCTTTCCAGAAGCTAGATGAGAAAGTGGAGACTTCAGACCTTAGGAACCCACTAGCTAAAGGCAGATACAAATATAAAAACAAACAAACAAACAAAAAAAAAACCACCACCACCACATTCCATGGAGAGTAGTCTGGATGGAATCCCAGCAGCAGATGGGAAGTACTGGGCTTCTCATGGGGGCACTCATTGGTGGGCCACCCCATTCATCTTTTGTGTCTACATCTGACCAGCAGTTTAATACTCTGGGCAAGCACCAAAATATGCCTGGCACATTTTTCAAGCCCTGCTTTTAACACATGTACTGTTTTACTATCTCCCATATAATCATATATGATGACCTTATGACCATTTATATAAATTAGTTAGCTGTTGTGACAGTAAAAAAGTTATTACAGATTGATTATTTAGGCCACATATCTTGGTATTTTTGGAATATCTATAGGTACAATAAAATAGTGCAAAATATACCAATATTTTCATAAAACATTGTCCCCCACACAGTAGAAGGTCATGACTTTTTTCTTTTTTTTAACATGCAAGACTTACAAACCCCTTTCTGGATCCAGATACTGCAACAATGACATTTTAAGTTCAATATTAATATCACAAGAGAAAATCTTGCTACCTCTTGTCTATTCATTTGTGTAACATGATAGCATTTACAGGACTCTCACATGCGTCTGATGAAGTGGGTCTTCACCCACGAAAGCTTATGCTCCAATAAGTCTGTTAGTCTATAAGGTGCCACAGGACTCTTTGTCACTTTTTACATGACTCTCACAGTCTGCTTTAGACCTGAAAGGACAATAACACAACTAAAAGTTTCTAATATGCTTCCTCTTCCTACAGCTAAAGGCTGCTGCTATACGATAGTTTTGCTAAACTTTGCTATGTGTTTTCCTGTAATTAGCTACTGGACATTCAATCAAGATAAAGCATTTTAACTCAAAGATAATCCACCTAATTAAAAGAAAGTTGACCTGTTGAGTGGAGAGTGTGACGGAAGGAGTTCCTACCATATGGAAACAAACTTGTTCACTCTACTCTGTTCCTAGATTAAATCAGATCTTCAGTTATGTAGCAAAGGTGTTCTCTAGATCTTAGAGCCCAAGTTTGTAGATGTATGTTTACGTTAAAACTACTATGCAACACCCTCTAGCCCTGCTTGTTGGCCAGTTAGGCAGCTTGCCTTGCCACCATCACCCACACTAAAGGACACCTGAGCCTGATACCAGGTGAAGTCTATGTTATAATTTCATGACAAAAATCTTCTCAAGTTCCTGGCATTTCTCCTAGGATATGAAATGGACCATACTGGAAGCCTTTCCCCACAACTCTACCTGAACATAGCCATGAGATTTGATAGTTCCATAACTCACAGGGTATCAGATACAGGAGGATATAAAGTTTACCAAATTCAATTCAATGGCATGGCTTTGGATTCTGGGGTACAGTACCATGAGTGCAGTCAGTCTTCTCTTGAGCCATGGCAGCCTTAACCACCAGGCTCACATGGTAAGGGTGGGAGATGTAGCTGGTGGCATCAAGAACCTTGTATTTCTTTTCCACTTTCTTCAGGACAGCTATTTAAGAAATCTTTCATGTTTTTTTCAACATTCTGTCCAAAATAGGGTGCCAAGACCTTACTGGACATTTGCTCTATGGTGGCCCTCGCAGATTCCCGAACTCAAAACTAGCTGTATTGGACATCTTTGCAAGAAAATGGGGAACGGTAGGATCATCTGCTGAGAAGGCGTTGCCCTAATGCTCTTCTGCAGTGGATAAGTATTTGATACTGGGAGAGTGTCAGCTCAAATAGCAGCTCTCATCACCCCATTCTCCTCCTGGCCCCATTCAAATGGATGGAATGATCCAGATGATTTGGAGAAGTAGTGTGGGGATATTGGAAAAATGTCATTACACATCAGCTTGGCATCTGATATGTGTGTCATCATGTATCAGCTGGGTTCTGCCAAAGAAATCCTTCTTAATAGGTGACTACAGGAAGGGTTTCTAAATGGGAATGGAAAGATTAATTATATGCATAGGCTCCAAAGAAATTAAAACCCCTGAAGAAGTCAGAAACAAGCCTGAACGTGACCTTGAGCCATGCTCTCAAGAGACTCATTAGGTCTAGCTATGTCTAGAACCAGTGAATAACCTTACTGATCATTGCCACACTCTTCTCAGACAAAGACTGTTGTTCTGAACTGGACGCAGAGGTAATTAAACCACAGAGGGTTAACACTCTAAGGGGGAATAAGTGGCAACTGTCTTAGAAGAAGCCAAAATTTCTCAATTGCTTCACTATGAAACATGACGGTCAATGAATACGGTTTTAGAGAGACAAGATGGGTGAGGTAATATCTTTTATTGGACCAATTTCTGTTGGTGAGAGCAAAGCTTACATAGAGCTCTTCTGTGTAAGCTCGAAAGCTTGTCTCTCTCTCACCAACAGAAGTTGATTCAATAAAAGATATGATGTCCCCCACCTTGTCATGGCTAAACACTGCCTACAATGACCAGGGTTACAACTTGAAACTTTTTTTCAAACACTTTTTTCAGATGGAAACTCTTGTTAATCCAAGACATTTTTCTGGTTAAAAGGTGGAAGGGATTCAGAGCATCAGTGACACCAATTGCTTCTCTCCCCTCCTCCAAGCAGTAGTGGTAGCCCAATGAACTGACTAAAAGCAGCACAAGACTGATCGTTAAAAATGGATGGTGCAAGAAAAATGGCCAAAAGACTGTGCTTTTGTATTGTCTGATGAAACAAACCTCAATTTTGTGGCAGAATAAATTCTGGGAACCAAAAGCACTAATTCTATTTACACAAAAAAGTTACTAAAAAGAAAGCAAAGTACATTTAGGACCTTGCTTCAGCCACAAAATCCAGAGTCATCCTTAATCAAGTCAGTCATCTATAGGTCTTCAGCTACAAGGGTGATACAAAATGACCCTCTATTCTGAAGCCCTGTGATACCTGTCTGCATCAGAAGTTGCATCTAGCCATCAAATGAATTTAGGGCAGTTTCACGCCAATTCTGAATTTCATGGATTTTGGAGGTTTTCAACCACTTCATTGTAGCATCATCTTATGTGCAAGAATGTTTTTTAATGTTTAAATTACATTTCTTACTAAAAAGCGTAGACTTTTAAAAAAAAAAAATCTAAATCACTTCCCCACTAGTGTAGTAGTTTAACTGAAATATTTACAGCATATCATGCAAAACTACCGTATATACTCCTTCATAAGCCGAATTTTTTGGTAAAAAAGGGAAGCACCAGAGAAGGGGGTCGGCTTATGAATGGGTATAGAGAGGGAGAGGTGGGACACAGCCCCTCCCCACAACAGAGGGAGCAAGGAGAGGCAGCACAGCCAGAAAGGAAGAGGTGGGGCCAGAGTCTCTCCGCTTCTGGCCACGCTGCTCTCCCCCCAGCCTCCGAAGCAGCTGCAGCTCCGGAGCTGGCAGGCTGCAGCCGTGCCGCTCGGTCCCGCCCCCGAGAGCAGGTGCCCGGCCCAGCCCAGCCCGCTGGAACATGCTGCGGCTGCGTGACCTGGTCTGGCCCACCGGAGCAGGCTGCGGCCACGCTGCTGCCCAGCCTGCCGGAGCAGCTCCAGCCAGGCCAGAGACATCCTCCCCTGGCCCTCCCCAGATAAGGTGGGAAGGGATGGGATGGGGAGAGTGTGTGGGTCCCGGGCTAGGGTTGGGGTCATGTGGGGGGTGATCACAGGGGTTACTCCCCTGACTCCCAGCTTCTCCCCCCCAAAAAAATTTCCCCACCACTTGCTGTCCCGGCCCATCAGGGTAAGCAGCTGGCGCACCGGACACTTTGTTTATTTAGGTTTACCTCCGTGCCTACGGACGCTCAAGGTAAACAAACCATCTCGGCTCACCAGTGGCTTATCCTGATGGCCTGGAAGCCAAAGTTTGCTGACCCCTGAATTATAGGGTCGGCTTATGAACAGGTTATAAACATTTTCCATTTTTATTTATCCATTTTGGGGGAGTCGGCTTATAAACAAACCAGCTTATGATTGAGTATATACGGCAATTAAAAATGCTTTACAAACTGATATTTTCATCCAGAAAACACTTATGGGGCACTTGGAGCTGCTGCTATATAAATACTTCGGTGTTCTAACACCTGGTTATTTTTAAATGCAGAACATAAAAGTCCATCTAATAAAAAATACTCAAAGATTTAAATGCAAAATATTAGTGTATATATAGTAAACAAAAGCACAAATGCACAACTTCACAAACTGAAATTTAAAATTAATTCCTTTTGAGGTTACAGCTGCAGAAAAGTATCAGGGAGTAGCCATGTTAGTCTGTATCTACAAAAACAACAAGGAGTCTGGTGGCACCTTAAAGACTAACAGATTTGTTTGGGCATCAGCTTTCGTGGGTAAAAACCTCACTTCTTCGGATGCATAGAGTGAAAGTTACAGATGCAGGCATTATATACTGACACATGGAGAGCAGGGAGTTACTTCGCAAGTGGAGAACCAGTGTTGACAGGGCCAATTCAATCAGGGTGGATGTAGTCCACTACCAATAATAGATGAGGAGGTGTCAATTCCAGGAGAGGAAAAGCTGCTTCTGTAATGAGCCAGCCACTCCCAGTCCCTATTCAAGCCCAGATTAATGGTGTTAAATTTGCAAATGAATTTTAGTTCTGCTGTTTCTCTTTGAAGTCTGTTTCTGAAGTTTTTTTGTTCAATGATAGTGACTTTTAAATCGGTAATAGAATGACCAGGGAGATTGAAGTGTTCACTTACTGGCTTATGTATGTTACCATTCCTGATGTCCGATTTGTGTCCATTTATTCTTTTGCGGAGGGACTGTCCGGTTTGGCCAATGTACATGGCAGAGGGGCATTGCTGGCACATGATGGCATATATCACATTAGTGGATGTGCAGGTGAATGAGCCCTCAGCCACACCGAGCCCTCAGCCACACCATCAAGGGCTCATTCACCTGCACAGCCACTAAGCACATCCAGCTTTTCCTCTCCTGGAATTGACACCTCCTCATCCATTATTGGGAGTGAACTACATCCACCCTGATTGAATTGGCCCTGTCAACACTGGTTCTCCACTTGCGAAGTAACTCCCCGCTCTCCATGGGTCAGTATATAATGCCTGCATCTGTAACTTTCACTCTATGCATCCGAAGAAGTGAGGTTTTTACCCACGAAAGCTGATGCCCAAACAAATCTGTTAGTCTTTAAGGTGCCACCAGACTCTTTGTTGTTTTAGCAGCAGAAAAATGCATCCAAATTCAGTAGCTTCCTTTTCCTTGATAGTTCTATCACAAAAGTGATTAATCAATTGTCTTTGAAATTTCATTTTAAATATGCTTCCGAGTTAAGGCTTTGTCAACTGACCTATTCTAATCCACGTTACCCTTAATACATACTATTTTCAGAAGATATAAGATCTCTTTATTATAGCTGCATGAACAATACTCCTTTAATTAACAATACATGTGAACACAAAGGAAAAAAATATTCCAGACAACATTAAACAGCAAGCATTGTACTCCTTGTAAATCACACTACTATATAGTTAGGGATTAGAATGAGTTGCCATTAGCAACAGAGCTAAAAATCAATTCTGTTACTGTGTATCTAGAATTCTCTTAACGCCAAAAGTAGTAAATCCTTGCTGCAATTCCAGTTTCAGTCACACAGACATCAGTGGCCAGAACATGATTAGAGGGACATCATACCCAGACACAATACAACTCTAAAACAATAGATTAACAGCATTTCCTATTCAGAAAGGGGGAAAAAAGCTAACAAAGCTGCTGGTGGGAAACAAAAGCTATTAACATCAGTACCCCTCTTTGCTGTATACAATTGCTATAATGTTAAATATTTACCAAAAACACCAAGACTTGGTTTTCCTGATTAGGATCATTTTAAGTAAGCTGAATCAGGTTTGTTTTTTAATACAATAAGAAAGTGATCCAACTTAGACAAATTCAAATATAATATTTAGATCTTGCACAAAACTGATCCTTCTCATTCTCAAGGTTTGGGAGACAGAAGATTGAGAACCATAATAATCTTACTTATGAAAATGCTGACACAGAAATTCAAAGGATTTGGTCTCAGAACGGTATCACTTTACTTAACTACTCCCTGCAGAACTCAAACCAAAGTTCTTCATTAACAGAGTTTACTTGTACCCTGAATCGGTAAAGTATTTAATGGTGAGTAGCAATATTAGAATTCTTACCTGGTTCATGTGTGTCACGTTTTAGGAATACTGGAAGTGCCATCCGGACTCTATATCATGTAGATAATGGGTTTTATTTGCTTCCATTGCCCACTTTTGGTGCAGCATCCACGGATTCATTACAATGGGTACATCAGCCTGCAGTTTGGGGGCAGAACTGGACCTGTCGGTCACTGGCAGCAGTGGAGTGCTCCGCCACCTGACCTTCCCGCAAGCTGAGAATTTCCACAGCCATGACAGTTCAAATCTAATTCCTAAATTATATTATGTTTAATATTCTTTGAGGAAAAATACAATTTCTCCTACTGTAGAGCTTGGGAAATTACACCTAATAACAAACCCAAATACTTGGGTATCAATTTCCAGCTCTATTCAGGATGATCCATTTGTCTCCAGGATGGGCCAGGTCTGTGGCCCTATTACCCGAAGAAAGGAAATTTTCAGATAAGCACAGATACATTTTCCTATTCTTTGTGCTAAGGTCCACAGTTCCATTACAATGGGACTTTCATGCCAGCACGCCTCCAGATTGGGAAAAAGATCATCTCTTAAAATTAGCCTCCAAAATGAAGTAGATTATCTTGTTCATCTTCCCCTGGACGCTAAGGCATAGAGAAGACTTCTGCTCAAAAAAGGAAATGGGATTGGCTAAGATTGGATAACCTATATGCAGAATTTGGTGAACCTATGTATTCACAGATTCTAAGGCCAGAAGGGATGACTGTGATCATCTAATCTCACCTCCTGCATAACATGGGGCATAGAACTTCTACAAAGTAACTCCTGTTTGAACTAGAACATCTTTTAGAAAAACACCTGATCTTGATTTTAAAATCGCCAGTGATGGAGAATCCACCACAACCTTTGGTACAAAGGCATGCCTTAGTTCTAGTCTGAATTTGTCTAGCTTCAACTTCCAGCTATTGTATCTTGTTATACCTTTCTCTGCTAGATTAGCCCATCGTGATCAAATATTTGTTCCCCATGTAGGTATTTACAGACTGATCAAGTCTTAATCTTCTCTTTAAGCTAAATAGATTGAATTCCTTGAGTCTAACGCTATAAGGCATGTTTTCTGACCTTTTCATAATTCTCACAGCTCTTCTCTGAACCCTCGCCAATATATCAACATCCTTCTTGAATTGTGGACACCAGTTCCAAACACAGAGACCTCTGGCAATGGAGGATAAAGGCTGAGATTCCGAGGGAATACCCAGAATTACTACACAGGGATGCATGCACAACAGGCTCTAATAACTGGATTTTTGTTTCTATGGCCCCACTTCTTTTCCTTTATGGCCATCTTCCTCTTTTGTCAACATTTTTATAAGATGAGACCTTGCCTATGATTAACACCCCTGACACCATGGGTCTGTGTTTGTCCTCCATCCAAGATACTATGAACTGTATCACTGTGTGTTTGCTTCAGCCTTCTCTGTGCAGAAGCCTGAACAACAAAATTGTCCAGGAAGACATAAGTGAATTTCCTCCTTCTCTAAAGCCAATATTATTATTACCATGAGCCTGGAGAGACACCCTGGCAGCACGTATAACACCAAATGGTAACAATCAAAGTTAGGAAAAGAAAAAAAGTTACCAGACATCTGCAAAACATACCTGTCCAAGAATGGTAAAATGGGAATGCTTTGAAAACTTTAGGAATTTATTTAGATCAGTAATATTCAGACTGAGGCTCACAAGCAGCTCTTTAATGGGTCTCCTGCAGCTCTTTGCAGCACATATTAGAACAGTGTGATTTAATTATTAACTAATCTAAGTTATTAACCAATCAGGATGCTTTTTCTATGTTATTAACCAACTGTAGTTGATAAAATAATAATACTTCGTTAGTCATTTTGCTGATATGTAGATCACATATAAAAACAGTAAATGAAACAATGAATTCACACTATTGTGGCTCTTTTGCGTAATGTTGATCGCTAATTTGGCTCCTCAGCGTCAGAGGTCTGAGTATCACTGATTCAGATGTTTCAGACAAGGCCTTGCTCTGCTTATCCCTCATTCTGAGGCTAGAAACAGGACTGAGAGCAGCTTGTAATCCTCCAATTGGAAGTAGAGGGATGATTTCGATCACACTTATCTTCCCCTGGATTGCTCAGACTGGGAATGGGACAAAACTGTTCTTGAAATTCTTGCACAGCTCCATAGGTTCTCAAACTATTTTTGCTGGGCCCCTCTTTGAAACTATTTCAGGCTCTGATGACCCCTCCCCCCCTTTCCTCAGGCGATTTCCTGAGGAAACCTCAAAGACTGTAACCATGAACTTCGGCGCATGGTAACAGCTGTGGTCATCAATCTGGTCACAAAATTGGCAGCATCCAAGGCTGGCTGCAGGGAGACCCGGGCTACTGTCTTCTTCGACTAGCGAAGAGAACTCCTATCTGGCCTCTTGGGGGAGCATGTCCTTACATTTTTGCATCACCTCCCACATATTAAAATCAGAGAGGCCTAGCAAAGCTTGTTGGTTTGCTATTTGGAGTTGTAGCCCACCCGTTGAATAGGTTTTTTAGCTAAACAAGTTCAGCTTTTTGGGGTTCTTTGCCTTGGGCATGGGGCCTGCTTGACCTTGACAGTGCCTCTCATTAGTGGCCACCACCATTAGAGGTCCTGGAGGAGGGTGTGAAAACAGAAATTTGTACCTCTTGGCTGGTATGAAGTATCTGAGTTCAGTCCTTTGGTTATAGGAGGGAGAGAAGCAGGGGTCTGCCAGAGCATTCTCACAGGGTACCTCATTAAGGGGTAGAGCCACTCTTGAGGGACCCACTGGTGACAAAATGTCCAGTATGTTAGGATATAGATATTCAGGCCTGTCTGTAAAGGCCTACACTTTAAGAATTTACGTGTATTCTTATCACTTAGCTAGTTATAGAGGTATAAAAGAAAGAAAGAATCAAAATCACTTTCTGTATGTGTAAGGGCCTTCTCTTCTGTAACGGTCTGAGGCCTGGTTCTTAGGCTAAGGCCTTCGGCTAAGCAGCAGAGGCAACCATAAACTGGGAAGTGAAGGGTCACATCCTCACATTCCAAACTAGTCACATGGAAATAAGGTGCTATTGGGCTGTTAGGAATACAATTCTGTCCTGTTTCAGAGTAGCAGCCGTGTTAGTCTGTGTCATAACTATAAAGGGAAGGGTAATAGCTGTCCTGTGTACAGTACTATAAATCCCTCCTGGCCAGAGACTCCAAAATCCTTTTCCCTGTAAAGGGTTAAGAAGCTCAGGTAACCTGGCTGGCATCTGACCTAAAGGACCAATAAGGGGACAAGATACTTTCAAATCTTGGGGGGGGGAAGGCTTTTGTTTGTGTTCTTTGTTTGGGAGAGTGTTCGTTCTCGGGGACTGAGAGGGACCAGACATCAATCCAGGTTCTCCACATCTTTCTAAGCAAGTCTCTCCTATTTCAAACTTGTAAGTAAATAGCCAGGCAAGGCGTGTTAGTTTTCCTTTGTTTTCTCAACTTGTAAATGTACCTTTTACTAGAGTGTTTCTCTTTGTTTGCTGTACTTTGAACCTGAGACTAGAGGGGAGTCCTCTGAGCTCTTTAAGTTTGATTACCCTGTAAGGTTGATTTCCATACTGATTTTACAGAGATGATTTTTACCTTTTTCTTTAATTAAAAACCTTCTTTTTAAGAACCTGATTGATTTTTTCCTTGTTTTAGATCCAAAGGGGTTTTGGATCTTGATTCACCAGGAGTTGGTGGGAGGAAGGAGGGGAATGGTTAATTTCCCCTTGTTTTAAATCAAAGGGGTTGGATTTGTTTTCACCAGGGATTTGGTGAAGGTTTTTCAAGGTTTCCCAGGGAGGGAATCCATTGAAAATGGTGGCAGCCGAACCAGAGCTAAGCTGGTAATTAAGCTTAGAAGTTTTTATGCAGGCCCCTACATTTGTACCCTAAAGTTCAAAGTGGGGATCTCAGTCCTGACATGGTGAATAGCGGTGGGATCATTTTAAACCCAAAAGCCAGTGAGATTTTTTTTTCCTTCTAGCTGCTTGGAAAGCCGAGCTGGAAGTAGATAGATGCATATCTTATCTCTCCTTGCCTGAAGGCAGAGGTGTTAAGTTTTTTTTTTACAGGTCCTTTGTTAAGAGAAGGGTTCAATTAGCAAATGACTGGTAAAAGGTATTTACAAGCTGAATTGTTTTTTTTTCTTTTTACATCCTCGGGAGTAGCTAGTTAGAAAGTTACTGTTAACTCTGCAGCAGCCAGAGCTGAGAGCTTCCCAGTTTCAGCCCACTGCAGAGGGGGTTACCCAGCACAAGAAAACAGGAAAATGACTACCAAAGAAGTAGCTAACAAAATAGAACTGGCCAAACTAGAAGCAGAAGAAAATGAAAGAAAACATCAGAGACTGCTTCAATTAGCAAAACTCGAGACAGAGCAGAGAGAAAGAGAAGAAAAAGCCAAAAAGGAGGCCCATGAAAGAGAGATGGAGCTGGAAAAAGCCAAAGAGGAGGCTCACAAGAGAACTATGGAGCTGAAAGAAAAAGAGATGGAGGAGAGAGAAAAAGAAAGGAAGCATGAACTGGAAGTGGCAAAAGCTAAGCAGGATGCACCAGCCAATGCTAACAACCCCCCTCCAGGTACCACTTCCCATCCCAGAAAATTCCCCATCTACAAGGCAGGCGATGATACTGAGGCCTTCTTAGAAAATTTTGAAAGGGCCTGCCTTGGATACAGCATCGCTACAGACCAGTACATGGTAGAGCTGAGGCCGCAGCTCAGTGGACCCTTAGCAGAGGTGGCGGCTGAAATGCCTAAGGAACACATGAACAGTTATGAACTTTTTAAAAACAAGGCCAGACTCAGAATGGGGCTAACACCCGAGCATGCCCGTCGGCGGTTCAGAGCCCTAAAGTGGAAACCCGATGTGTCATTTACCCGTCATGCCTACCACATTGACAAAAATTGTGATGCCTGGGTATCAGGAGCAAATGTTCAATCTCTGGAAGATCTACTTTCCCTAGTAAAAATGGAGCAGTTTTTAGAGGGTGTTCCTGAGGAAATAGAAAGGTACATCCTAGATAGGAAGCCCAAAACTGTAACTGAGGCGGGGGAGATTGGAGCCCAATGGGTGGAGGTGGCAGAAAAGAAAAAAACTAGTAGCAGTTGGAGCGAATATCAGAAGGGGCAAGCCGAAACAAAACCTTACCACCGGGGACAACCCAAGGCCCCACCCACATCCCAAGGGAAACACCAGACGCCTTCTCACCCCACCACAGCAGTATCCACCAACCAACATCGTCCCAGTGATACCTTAGCAGGGCGATGTTTTAAATGTAATGAACTGGGACATATAAAGGCTCACTGCCCCAAGAACCCCAACCGATTACAGTTCATCACACCCCAATCACACCAAAGATCCCCAAACCCAGATGCCTCTCTCATACCCTCGGAGCGAAGGGAAACCTTGAGAGTGGGCGGAAAGAAGGTTACCGCTTGGAGGGACACTGGGGCTCAAGTGTCAACTATCCACCAATCCCTAGTGGACCCCAAACTCATCAACCCAGAGGCTACAGTGACAATTCAACCCTTCGTGTCACAATCTGTAACCTTGCCTACAGCCACGTTGCATGTCCAGTACAAGGGCTGGTCAGGAATGTGGACTTTTGCAGTCTATGACAATTATCCCATTCCCATGCTGCTGGGAGAAGACTTGGCCAACCATGTGAAGGTAGCCAAGAGGGTGGGAATAGTCACCCGCAGCCAGGCTAAGCAAGCTTTCACCCCCATCCCTGTTCCTGAGCCGTCCACCAGGGCCCCGTCTGTGTTACCGGAGACCCAGACAAAGGTGGTGGAACTGGATCCCCTGCCAACGACTGCAACAGCCGTAGTGGATCCAATCCCAGAGACCCAGCCAAAGCCAGTCCCAGTACCGGAACTGGCAACGCAACCAGCACCAGAACCATTGCCAGCCCTGAGTCCAGCGCTTGCAAACCCGTCTACAACTCCAACGCCAGAGGGCACCAGCGAGCCTGAATTGGCAGAAGCAGCAGATAACCCTACCCAAGAGGCTCAGCCAGAGCCTGAGTTACCACATAGTGCTCCAGCGGACAGCGGTTCACAGTCAATGGAAACAGCCCCAGCACCTGCATCGCTTCCAGAGGGACCAAGCCCCAGTCCACAGTCCAAGGAGGAACTGATGTCTCCAGCATCAAGGGAACAGTTCCAGGCCGAGCAGGAAGCAGATGACAGCCTTCAGAAAGCTTGGGCGGCGGCACGGAGCACCCCACCGCCTCTCAGCTCTTCTAACCGATCCCGGTTTGTTGTAGAACAAGGACTTTTATACAAGGAGACTCTTTCTGGTGGGCACCAGGAAGACTGGCATCCTCAAAGGCAGTTGGTAGTTCCCACTAAGTATCGGGTAAAGCTCTTGAGCTTAGCCCATGATCATCCCAGTGGCCATTCTGGGGTGAACAGAACCAAAGACCGGTTGGGGAAGTCCTTCCACTGGGAGGGAATGGGCAAGGACGTTGCTAATTATGTCCGGTCTTGTGAGGTGTGCCAACGAGTGGGAAAACCCCAAGACCAGGTTAAAGCCCCTCTCCAGCCACTACCCATAATTGAGGTCCCATTTCAGCGCGTAGCTGTGGATATTCTGGGTCCTTTCCCAAAGAAGACACCCAGAGGAAAGCAGTACGTACTGACTTTCATGGATTTTGCTACCCGATGGCCGGAAGCAGTACCCTTAAGCAACACCAGGGCTAAAAGTGTGTGCCAGGCATTAACAGACATTTTTGCCAGGGTAGGTTGGCCCTCCGACATCCTTACAGATTCGGGAACTAACTTCCTGGCAGGAACCATGGAAAGCCTGTGGGAAGCTCATGGGGTGAATCACTTGGTTGCCACCCCTTACCACCATGAAACCAATGGCCTGGTGGAGAGGTTTAATGGAACTTTGGGGGCCATGATACGTAAATTTGTAAATGAACACTCCAATGATTGGGACCTCGTGTTGCAGCAGTTGCTTTTTGCCTACAGGGCTGTACCACATCCCAGTTTAGGGTTTTCACCATTTGAACTTGTGTATGGCCGTGAGGTTAAGGGGCCATTACAGTTGGTGAAGCAGCAATGGGAGGGGTTTACGCCTTCTCCAGGAACAAACATTCTAGACTTTGTAAGCAACCTACAAAACACCCTCCGACATTCTTTGGCCCTTGCTAAAGAAAACCTAAAGGATGCTCAGGAAGAGCAAAAGGCCTGGTATGATAAACATTCCAGAGAACGGTCCTTCAAGGTAGGAGACCAAGTCATGGTCTTAAAGGCGCTCCAGGCCCATAAAATGGAAGCGTCGTGGGAAGGACCATTCACGGTCCAGGAGCGCCTAGGAGCTGTTAACTATCTCATAGCCTCCCCCACCTCCAACATAAAGCCTAAGGTATACCATGTTAATTCTCTTAAGCCCTTTTATTCCAGAGAATTAAACGTTTGCCAGTTTACAGCCCAGGAAACAGATGATGCGGAGTGGCCTGAAGGTGTCTACTATGAAGGAAAAAAGGATGGTGGCGTGGAAGAGGTGAACCTCTCCACGACCCTTGGACGTCTGCAGCGACAGCAGATCAAGGAGCTGTGCACAAGCTTTGCACCAATTTTCTCAGCCACTCCAGGATGGACCGAACGGGCATACCACTCCATTGACACAGGTAATGCTCACCCTATTAGAACCCCACCCTACCGGGAGTCACCTCATGCCAAAACGGCTATACAAAGGGAGATCCAGGACATGCTACAGATGGGTATAATCCGCCCCTCTAAGAGTGCATGGGCATCTCCAGTGGTTCTAGTTCCCAAACCAGATGGGGAAATACGCTTTTGCGTGGACTACCGTAAGCTAAATGCTGTAACTCGTCCTGACAACTATCCAATGCCACGCACAGATGAGCTATTGGAGAAATTGGGACATGCCCAATTCATCTCTACTTTGGACTTAACCAAGGGGTACTGGCAAGTACCACTAGATGAACCCGCTAAGGAAAGGTCAGCCTTCGTCACCCAGGCAGGGGTGTATGAATTCAATGTACTTCCTTTCGGGTTGCGAAATGCACCCGCCACCTTCCAAAGACTTGTAGATGGTCTCCTAGCGGGATTGGGAGAATCTGCAGTTGCCTACCTCGATGATGTGGCCATTTTTTCTGATTCATGGGCAGAGCACATGGAGCACCTGGAAAAAGTTTTCGAGCGCATCCAGCAGGCAGGACTAACTGTTAAGGCTAAAAAGTGTCAAATAGGCCAAAACAGAGTGACTTACCTGGGGCACCAGGTGGGTCAAGGAACTATAAATCCCCTACAGGCCAAAGTGGATGCTATCCAAAAGTGGCCGGTTCCAAAGTCTAAGAAACAGGTCCAATCCTTCTTAGGGTTGGCTGGATATTATAGGCGATTTGTACCCCACTACAGCCAAATCGCCGCCCCGCTGACAGACCTAACCAGAAAGAAACAGCCAAATGCAGTTCAGTGGACTGATAAGTGTCAAAAGGCCTTTAACCAGCTTAAGGCAACACTCATGTCTGACCCTGTGCTAAGGGCCCCAGACTTTGACAAACCGTTCCTAGTAACCACAGATGCGTCCGAGCGAGGCGTGGGAGCAGTTTTAATGCAGGAAGGACCGGATCAAGAATTCCATCCTGTCGTGTTTCTCAGTAAGAAACTGTCTGAGAGGGAAAGCCATTGGTCAATCAGTGAAAAGGAATGCTACGCCATTGTGTACGCGCTGGAAAAGCTACGCCCATATGTTTGGGGACGGCGTTTCCAACTACAAACAGACCATGCTGCGCTACAGTGGCTTCATACCGCCAAGGGAAATAACAAAAAACTTCTTCGGTGGAGTTTAGCTCTCCAAGATTTTGATTTTGAAATACAACACATTTCGGGAGCTTCTAACAAAGTGGCTGATGCACTTTCCCGGGAAAGTTTCCCAGAGTTAACTGGTTAACAATTGTTCTTGGAATGAAACATATTGTTAGTTTTTATATAATCAGTAGTATGTCTAAAGGTACATGTGTCTTATTAACTCTGTTTTCTCCTAGAACTCCAGGAAGAAATCACAGCCAGTGTGGAACCGAACATCCAACACTATCTGTGATTTGGGGGGCGTGTCATAACTATAAAGGGAAGGGTAATAGCTGTCCTGTGTACAGTACTATAAATCCCTCCTGGCCAGAGACTCCAAAATCCTTTTCCCTGTAAAGGGTTAAGAAGCTCAGGTAACCTGGCTGGCATCTGACCTAAAGGACCAATAAGGGGACAAGATACTTTCAAATCTTGGGGGGGGGAAGGCTTTTGTTTGTGTTCTTTGTTTGGGAGAGTGTTCGTTCTCGGGGACTGAGAGGGACCAGACATCAATCCAGGTTCTCCACATCTTTCTAAGCAAGTCTCTCCTATTTCAAACTTGTAAGTAAATAGCCAGGCAAGGCGTGTTAGTTTTCCTTTGTTTTCTCAACTTGTAAATGTACCTTTTACTAGAGTGTTTCTCTTTGTTTGCTGTACTTTGAACCTGAGACTAGAGGGGAGTCCTCTGAGCTCTTTAAGTTTGATTACCCTGTAAGGTTGATTTCCATACTGATTTTACAGAGATGATTTTTACCTTTTTCTTTAATTAAAAACCTTCTTTTTAAGAACCTGATTGATTTTTTCCTTGTTTTAGATCCAAAGGGGTTTTGGATCTTGATTCACCAGGAGTTGGTGGGAGGAAGGAGGGGAATGGTTAATTTCCCCTTGTTTTAAATCCAAGGGGTTGGATTTGTTTTCACCAGGGATTTGGTGAAGGTTTTTCAAGGTTTCCCAGGGAGGGAATCCATTGAAAATGGTGGCAGCCGAACCAGAGCTAAGCTGGTAATTAAGCTTAGAAGTTTTTATGCAGGCCCCTACATTTGTACCCTAAAGTTCAAAGTGGGGATCTCAGTCCTGACAGTCTGTATCCGCAAAAAGAAGAACAGGAGGACTTGTGGCACCTTAGAGACTAACAAATTTATTAGAGCATAAGCTTTCGTGGACTACAGCCCACTTCTTCGGATGCATATAGAATGGAACATATATTGAGGAGATATATATACACACATACAGAGAGCATAAACAGGTGGGAGTTGTCTTACCACCTCTGAGAGGCCAATTAATTAAGAGAAAAAAAACTTTTGAAGTGATAATCAAGCTAGCCCAGTACAGACAGACAGTTAGATAACAAGTGTGAGAATACTTACAAGGGGAGATAGATTCAATGTTTGTAATGGCTCAGCCATTCCCAGTCCTTATTCAAACCGGAGTTGATTGTGTCTAGTTTAATGGACACAAATCTGACATCAGGAATCAAAATACTCAAAAACCAGTGGGAGAACACTTTAACCTGTCTGGTCATTCAGTGACAGACCTGCGGGTGGCTATATTACAACAGAAAAACTTCAAAAACAGACTCCAACGAGAAACTGCTGAGCTAGAATTGATATGCAAACTAGACACAATCAACTCCGGTTTGAATAAGGACTGGGAATGGCTGAGCCATTACAAACATTGAATCTATCTCCCCTTGTAAGTATTCTCACACTTGTTATCTGTCTGTCTGTACTGGGCTAGCTTGATTATCACTTCAAAAGTTTTTTTTCTCTTAATTAATTGGCCTCTCAGAGGTGGTAAGACAACTCCCACCTGTTTATGCTCTCTGTATGTGTGTATATATATCTCCTCAATATATGTTCCATTCTATATGCATCCGAAGAAGTGGGCTGTAGTCCACGAAAGCTTATGCTCTAATAAATTTGTTAGTCTCTAAGGTGCCACAAGTCCTCCAATTCTGTCCTGATATTCCTAGCACCTCCAGAGAAAGGGAAGAGCCTAGAAGATGTGAAAGGAAACTTAGTTTGATAGCATCATGTCTAGTAAGAACTTACTTATCAATAGGCACAGCTGGAAAACCCTTATGTCTGTATAGATGTAGTTGTGAAATCCTCACTTCTGTATTGTTTTGTATGTTTATTTGCATGGTCTCTGTCTGGTTCTGTAATTGTTTCTGTCTGCTGTATAATTAATTTTGTTGGGTGTAAACCAATTAAGGTGGTGGAATATAATTGATTAAATAACCATGTTACAGTATGTTAGGATTGGTTAGTTAAATTTCAGTAAAATTATTGGTGAAGGTATAGCTAAGCAGAACTCAAGTTTTACTATATAGTCTGCAGTCAATCAGGAAGGGAGGGGGGAATGGGAACAGGGAATGGGGGTGAGGAAATTGGAATCATGTTTTGCTAAGGGGGGAATGGGAACAGGGATGGCTCTGTGGTGTCAGAGCTGGGAAGGGGGACACTAAGGAAGGAAGCTGGAATCATGCTTGCTGGAAGTTCACCCCAATAAACATTGAATTGTTTGCGCCTTTGGACTTTGGGTAGTGTTGCTCTCTGTTCATGCGAAAAGGACCAGGGAAGTGAGAGGGTGAAGGAATAAGCCCCCTAACACAGTAAACAGTGTGTCATCTCTTTGACCAGTTCGGTTTGGATACCCAAGTTCCAAACGACCGACTTTAATAAGTCCTGGTAGGCCTTGTAGCCACCACTGCCTCATCTGGGGAAGAGGAGGAAGAGGCTAAGGCTGGTTGAGGGGCCTCCTCCCCTTTCTCTATCTTGACCGAGAACTGTGGGACCTCTTCTGGAGGTTCAGCAGCAGGCTCAGCACCAGAGTCCAGGTCAGAGGTCTTGCAGCATGGTACCGGAGCTGCCCTACTTTCCAAGGCCAGAGAAGACAAATGCCTTAAAACCGTGCTATGGCCTGGGGGAAACCCCCACAGGTGCCAAAAAGGCCACTTCATGGCTGCCAGTCCCCATGATCCCAGAGGTCAAACATTCAGGGGCACCCTAGCACCTGAGACCACAGCAGGGTAGGAATAGCACAGGGAATAGTGCAGGCCGTCCTGACGATGGGAAGATTAGGACCCCACTTTGGACTCTGATGAGGAAGATGAGCTGCTTGCTCCAGGGAGACCAAGGTGGTGCAGACCCTCTCGGTGCCAGCGAACGGTGTCGCAGAGAAGTCCGACCCGAGATTACTATAGAGTGTTTTCCCCTAGGGGCAACAGAGGGTCCTGTGGCACCTTTGAGACTAACAGCTTCCCCTAGGGGGTGGCCGTGGTGCTCTGTGAAAGCTGGGGGATGGCTCTCTGCTGCTCATCGGTACCAGCTGAATCTCCAGGGGTCCTGGGACTGGGAGAGCAAGCAGGTTTCTAGCAGTCGCAAATGCCTGTGCGGCTGACAGTACCATGAACTGACCGGTAGTCTGTCTGCTCCCCATGCTGGAGTTAGCGGAGCTTGCGGGGGCACCGAAGCTGCTGTGGGTGGCTGCTGAGGCACCAGAGAGGGAGAGTGGCCTGACACAGGGTCTCGCTCTATCCAGATCCCCTTGCCTGCTTCCTTTCAGCACTGGGAATTACTCTTCTTTCTTCTGATGCTTACGGTGCCGCTTCTTAGGCACTATGGAGAAGGATCGGCGCCAGGACTCTCTTGGTGCTGAGTCCAAGCATGGCTCTGACACTGGTCTTAGGGCTGCCTCCATGAGAAGGACCTTCAACCTCACCTTCCAGTCTTTCTTGGTGCAGGGTCTTAAATCCTTGAAGATCTGGCAACCATCTTTCCAATGAGCTTCCTCTAAGCCCTTCAAGGGCATCAACTTGTCGCAGGAAGTGCAGGGCTTGAAGCCTGGTGACCAAGGCATACCCTGGCACTGGGGAGCAGACAAGCCTCTCCAACCAAGTGCAGAGGCGTTCAAAACTCACTAACTACTAAAACTACTACTAACAAACTAAGTAAACTACAATAACTGTATACATGAGAAAGAAGGAAAAGCCACTGGGAGAAATTACCTGAGCAATAACGGAAGTTCTAGCAATTGTCATGAATGGTAAGAAGGAACTGAATGGGTGCGGGGTTGGCAGAGCCTTTATACTGGCACTTTGAGCACACAGCACCAGAGGGCGCTGGAGCCGACCCGATGGATATCACTAAGGGAAAAAATCCAGCAACTGTGCTCGGGGCATACACACACCTACTTTAGAATGGACATGTGCAAGCACTCGAAGAAGAATATAAATGTATACATCTAGGAAAAATGAATGTAGGCCATACTTACAGGATGGGGAACTCTATTCTGGGAAGCAGTGACTGAAAAAGATTTGGGGGTTGTGGCGGATAATCATCGGAACATGAGCTGCCAGTGTGACGCTGTGGCCGAAAGAGCTAATGAAATCCTGGGATGCATAAACAGGGAAATCTTGAGTAGGAGTACAGCAGTTATTTTACCTTTGTATTTGGCACTAGTGTGACTGCTGCTAGAATACTGTGTCCAGTTCTGATGCCCACAATTCAAGAACAATGTTGATAAACGGGAGAGAGTTCAGAGAAGAGTCAGGAGAATGATTAAAGGACTAGAAAACATATTTTATAGCTAGGGCTCTACCAAATTCACGGCCATGAAAAACACGTGTCGGACCGTGAAATCTGGTCGTCCCCCGTGAAAACTGGTCTTTTGTGCGCTTTTACCCTATACTATGATGATTTAGTTGGGAATTGGTCCTGCTTTGAGCAGGGGGTTGGACTAGATGACCTCTTGAGGTCCCTTCCAACCCCGATATTCTATGATTCTATACACATTTCACAGGGGAAACCAGCATTTCTCAAATTGGGGGTCGTGACCCAAAAGGAAGTTAGTTGCAAGAGGGTCACAGGGTTATTTTAGGGGGGTCGCGGTATTGCCACTCTTACTTCTGTGATGTCTTCAGAGCTGGGCAGCCGAAGAGTGGTGGCTGTTGGCCGGGAACCCAGCTCTGAAGGCAGCGACCCGCCAGCAGTAGCGCAGATGTAAGCATGGCAATACCATACCATACCACACTTACTTCTGTGCTGCTGCCTTCAGAACTGGGCGGTTGTAGAGTGGCGGCTGCTGACTGGCATCCTTACTTCTGTGCTGCTGCTGGTGGTGGCAGCTCTGCCTTCAGAGCTGGGCTCCCGGCCAGCAGCAACCACTCTCCAGCTGCCCAGCTCTAACGGAAGCCCTGCCTGTAACAGCGCAGAAGTAAGGGTAACAGTACTGCAAACCCCACCTAAAATAACCTTGTGACTCCCCCACCCCCACAACTCCTTTTTGGGTCAGGAACCCTACAATTACACCACCATGAAATCTCAGATTTAAATAGCTGAAATCATGAAATTTACGATTTTTAAAATCCTATGACCGTGAAATTGACTAAAATGAACCGTGAATTTGGTAGGGCCCTACTTATAGCGATAGGCTCATGCTGCTCAATCAACTTAACAATTATCTTAACAAAGAGAAGATTAAGGGGTGATTTGAATACAGTCTACAAGAACATACATGGGGAACAAATATTTAATAATGGGTTCGTCAGTCTAGCAGAGAAAGGTATTACATGTTCCAATGTCTGAAAGTTGGAGCTGGACAAATTCAGACTGGAAAGAAGGTGTACATTTTTAACAGTCAGAATAATTAACCACTGGAACAATTTACCAAGGTCATGGTGGATTCTCCATCACTGACAATTTTTAAATCAAGATTGGATGATGTTCTAAAAGATCTGCTCTAGGGATTATTTGGGGTGAGTTCTGTGGCCTGTGCTATACAGGAGGTCAGATTGTATGTTCACAGTGGTCCCTTTTGGCCTTAGAATTTACCAATCTGTGATTCTGAAAGCTGATTCAGTGGGTCACTGCATGGCCACAGGCGCTTGTAGAATCAGAGTCTTAATTAGATCGGCTGGATATGCACGTCTATTAGTGTTCATCCGAAGAATTTTCTACTTGTCAATTTTCAAATGATGACCACTTTGTTAAATAAATTTTTATTTTGTTTAATACCAAGAAAAGACACTAACCCTTAGCGAGGACCATTGCCATAATGAGTTTCAATATCAGCTATTTTTGTTCTAGCAATTCATAGAAACGTTTCCCTTGCCACAATTTACAAAAAGTAAAAGGTGCCTAGGTGAAGCTCAGGACACCCTGACATAACTGAATTTCATTAAAATATTTGATTTTTATCTATTATACACACCCTACCACTGTGAACATCTAGTCTGACCTCCTATATAGCACAGGCCATAGAACTTGCCCCAAAATAATTCCTAGAGCAGATTATTTTAGAACAACATCCCATTCCCATTGAACTCAGTTATAGTTGTTACCATTCAGCATTTCTGCAATGCAGAACCAAGGGTAAAGAGAAGTTTCCATTCATGTGCAAAGGGGTGCAGACACTGATCCTACCATGCACCCACAAGGCCACCCCAGAGATTCAGGGATTCATAGGACTAAGCCAAATCTGGAAACTTCACTACATGATGCCTGGTGCAACGTCACCACCTGTGGTCACTCTGGCCAGTGCAGTGGTCCTTAGTAGACTATGCACATGGAGGGTGTATCAAGTTGAATACGTAGAAACAAGGAAAACACTACGGCTATCGGTGAAAATTTTAGTTTATGTAACTTGCCCAGCAACACACAGGAACTCTGTTACAGAGACAGGCAGAATCCAGTTCTCCAGAATAGTATTCAGTTGTCTTAACCAAGAGACCATCCTTTCTCTTAGAATTATAGAATATTAGGGTTGGAAGAGACCTCAGGCGGTCATCTAGTCCAATCCCCGGCTCAAAGCGGGACCAATCCCCAACTAAATCATCCCAGCCAAGGCTTTGTCAATCCAGGCCTTAAAAACCTCTAAGGATGGAGATTCCACCACCTCCTTAGGTAACCCATTCCAGTGCTTCACCACCCTCCTAGTGAAACAGTGTTTCCTAATATCCAACCTAGACCTCCCCCACTGCAACTTGAGACCATTGCTTCTTGTTCTGTCATCTGCCACCACTGAGAACAGCCTAGCTCCATCCTCTTTGGCACCCCCCTTCAGGTAGTTAAAGGCTGCTATCAAATCCTCTTCATGAAATCCCCTGCCTCATTTGCTACACATCTTCCATCTTCTGCAACAAATGAGGCAGGGACCTACAGACAAGAGCCTCATTCATTATACAACTCCAATTCATTTCCAGAATACAATACATTCTGTACACCAAATGAGGCAGGGATCTTGTGAGAAAAGTAGTATGTTATCATATAATTAAAGACTATCATTGTATATACGAGGGTGGCCATATTAAGGTTGCATGGTCATCCTTATTTCTAACGTTTCCTAACTTCCGAGCACTTGACTTTGCAACTTTAATAATCTTTAAACAGTCTTTTAGATGTAATTTCCTATATTTTTTAAAATTCAAAATTTAAAAGCAAAAATATCAGCTATACTGAACCCTCACCCCTCTCCATGGGTTATCAGCGGGACTGGGATCTTTAAATTCATTTGTGCTAATGGAGTAACTGGTTACAGTACAAGGAGGTTATCTCTTATGTGAACCAGCAACTGCAGGGGGATGGAGACACTTTGCCAATGGGTTTCGTAGCTATTTGACAGAAGGCAAAGGGATGTTGAGGCAAAGAAGTCTTGGGTTCAAACCTCGATTGAAGACTCTTCTACTCCTGTCCCCTTCTGCTTCTATCCCCATTGCTCCCCAGCTCCTGCCCAACCCTTCCATCCTGCTATACCTTCCCCTGCTCCTATCCCTGTCCTAGGCCTCATCTGTTGCAGTTCCTGCCATGTCCCCCTTACTCCTATCTGCCCCCATCTATAAGGCTTGCTCTCACCTTCTACCCCAACCACTATACTTCCTCATCCCCAGCTCCTTCCCCATTCTACCTCGCTCCTAAGTCCCCAGTCTTCTGCCAACTCCCACCACCCCACCCCAGGCTCCTACCCTCCTCCTTCCCCACCTCCCCAAACTCCTGCCTCGTCTCTCCACTCTGCATCTCTTCTCCATCCTCTGTTCCTCATGCCTCTGCATTTGAGTCAGGAAACTTCCTCCTTTCTCCTCCATGCCGCCTGAGCACCAGCAGAGGAATATTTGTGAGCACAAGAGAGACAGTCTCCTGGCTCTCAGTTCCAATGCCTGGCACCACATCATAGACAGTAAGCCCCTTGGAGCAGGGGCCATCTTTTTGTTCTGTGCTCATACAACATTTAGCAAAATAGGGTCCTGGTCCATGATTAGGGATTCTAGGCACTAAGATAATTCAAATAACACCACCAAACCCCACAGGGAAAGAGCAATTGCAGGGAAAGTCCTGCTAAGCCCTTGCTGCCCTAGGATGGCGTATGCTCAGTCACACTGTGGAGACAGTGCATGTGCAGTCTGGTCGCCATATAAGAGCTGTGGGGAAGGAACATCCTCAATGCAGACAGAATCTTCCAGAAACTTAGCTAAAACTCTAACAAATCTCCACTGAGCATTTGAGAAGTAAGATTTTTCAGAGGCTTATAGTTTGGGCAGATTTCCACACAGATGGCAAAAGGCATATCCCAGACTCACGAGTAACACCCCCGCCTCTGCCAAATTTCAAGTCCCTCCGCCACAGAACACAGGCACAAATGCTTCTCGAGAAAACAGTTGTAAAAAATATACATATACACACACACACACACACACACATTTTTAAACATGGGCTAAACAATGTATTTTACCCTGACCTTGCTCTTGGAAATAGCTGAACCATTTTAGCTGAAACTTGCCCAAAAAATTCAGCCCCAGGCAGAAACCCCACATGGAAATTTTCAGCCTTAACAGCTTAACTCTGGCAGTTATAAGCAACTGAAAACAGGATCTTATAATATAGAAGTGTTGGGCAACCTTAACCACTGGCATTGAAGTGATTCTGCTGTACCCTTTGGCTAAGCAGCCTGAAAACGAGAAGTGCAAACTAAAGAATTAATCATTAAGCAAAAAGGATAATGTATATCAATTAGTATCTTGTACTGTACAAGTCTATTACATACAGAGTATGAGATTTGAAAGACTTGAAACCTGTTTTTCACTCTTGAAGGTCATGATAACTTTAGGCTCCTCACTCCTGCTCCAAATACATTACACAAGTTTTCTAGGAAACACATACAAGTTAATTTTTATTTAGAGTGCTGTAAGAGATTGTAGAAATTAAAATATTTTCCCCGTCTTTTATTGATCCACTGCTGTGATGGTAAAGTGAGATAAGATAATTAACATAGAAACTGAAGAAAGGAATATTTTCACAAATGACTATATGAAGAAACTTTAGTACACATACACACAGAAGCATAAGAATTATTTCAACACCTGATGTTGATCAATGGAGGTTAACCAATAAGTGGCCAAGAAAGGAACGTTTTTCTTAACAAAGAAATATGTAATTTCTCTGGAGAAAAAAACGGAGAAACAAGCTGAAGAAAAAGTGCTTCAGGTATCCTACTCCTGGAATGCAGTGATTCAAAGTGTACAGAGGCTGGCAGATTTCACCAATTAGTGTGAGAAACAGAAGGCTTAAAGTGTCGTATTCTGGTTTCATATAAAGGCAAAAAGTACATACAACTGTATTTTGATTTTTAAAAGCTGTATCAATTAATGCCCAGTTTAACAACGTACTAGATATATGTTTAACTGTGCAAATTAACTGCTTAAGTGGGTAATCTGAAGTGTGAAGTAGTACTGCAATGTATCATATGATTATAAGGTTTACCATGCTATTCTGAGGCTAATTCCAAGGTCATAGAAATCACCTTTTCCTAACATGAAATATATACCGGCCATTGACTGGGAAGAACTAATAATACTGATAACTATTTTAGTAACTAGTAATAAAAATTCCAACAAGATAAATCACACACTAATAAAAAATGGTATTTGTTTAAAACTGAGTTCCTTCTGAGCCAAGATTATTACAAATGTAGGTAGCAGAACGTTTGCTGCATTCCCTCCCTAACCTCGGTTCACTACCTATTATTGTGATAGAAATTATTGTAGAAATGGCAAGAAACTTGTGAAACAACCTATGAAACTGATAAAAATGCTTGTTTATGGGAATGCACGTGGGGAAAAAAAGAAGATATAAACTGACTTACACTAAGAATTTGTATTACTTAATACATTAATTATAAGGATTGCACATGAGAAAAAAATCAGGACTACAACCTGCGTTAGTTTGACTACATATTCACTAAGAACTACAGTAGTAGGATGAATGAAAATTAATGTCAACTAGCAAAATAGAACCATTGACATATTCTTCGGTAGGGGCACACTAAATTTGGCATTAGTGAAGAATCATTGGTTTCTGCTTGAAATACTTACATTTGCTATTTATATGTTCACAATTATGGTTGAAAACTATAGACTGGGTAAAAACCTGAACTCTAACTTAGTAACTTCATAATTTCTACATAACAGACAATATGGTGCTCAATTTTCTGCTTTACTTTAGTGGATACAAATCTATGCTATGCAAGGGGAGAAACAACTTTAAAATGGCTAAATAATAAAATAAGTAACAATCTTCACTCTCTTGATTCAGAAATTAACCTCTGAACAATATAATCTATATTCAATAAGCTATGTTAATAATCAATAACAATTTTTAAAAGATACAGGCTATTTTTATTCAAAAAGGGATTGCTTAAATGTTTTAGTTAATGTTTGGTCTAGCTTAAGAGAAAACCAGATTTAAAATAAAAGATTCCTGCAGTATTTAAAATGTTTAATAACTTTTTTGTGGAAGCCTGCAAAAAATAGTGTTTTTGTTTCCTCTGCTGACTAAAAGGCAGCTATTAATAATTTTTTTCCTAGAACTCTGAAGATATCGGTCAATACACATCATATACTCACTAGTATGTTCCAGGCTTTTTTATTTAGTAGGTATTGCTTTAAAAGGATTCTCACAAGCTAGAGAGACTAACTGCTATTTAAGTGTATGCTTAAAACATGCACAAGAACTAGATAGCTAACTGCTATCTAAGTGTATGCTTTTAAAACATTAATTATATTAAGAAAAAAGTAAAATTTCTTCATGTATATCAAAACAAACAACGGTTACACGGTTTCTATTTTGGACGGATGCAGTAATAATTCTGACTTCATCTAGTTGCTTGCATTTCAGTTTTATTTTATCAACTCTGCAAGCAACAACTTTTCCAATTTCTTATAAAATGACATGGTTTGTTGGACTCCAGTGTAGCCCACAGCATGGCATTGTAACCAAACAATTTGTTACACCTTCTCAAAGCTTCAGAGGAATCTCAGATAAGATTGGAAAAATAATTAAATTTTCAGAGAAGTACTAAATATTTTTCTACAGTTTGCTTATCTAGATAGAATACTGAAATCTATTCTGCTTGCATATATGCACATTTTTCTGTTACCACCATCACATCCACATTTGAAAAAGGAAACAATTTTGCTAGCTGAATTATTTTGTATTTGCCTCTCTGGGTTTCCACAGGTTACTTTGCAAAGGCAAAGTTCAGAAAGCTCACCTCTAGTATGCTGGTTAGCTGCTGCTGTAAGGGCAGAAAGAGGATGAGACATGATCTAGATACAAACCCTCTACAACCTAGGGCTCTAGTAATCTCAAAGAAATGCTCTGCAACCAAGTACTGAAAAAAATCCAACATTTACCCATTTCTGCACATACACTCACACCATTTCCTCCAAAGAGCAGGTCCTCCCTACTCAGTTGCACTTTGCCTGGATATTCTACTTGAATATTGCTGCACATCCAAAAATGTAGTCTAATACTTCTGTCATCAGCAATGCACCAAGGGGTACAATAATGAAAGGAAAGAGAAATGATTTTTGTAGTCTCCTGCCTCAAACTATTTAAACTGGCTTGGTATTATCATTAATACTATGCAAATGACTTTGAAAATTCACACCAATAAGTCCTCCAAGTGGAAGTTTCCAGGGGGAGTGGAGATGGAGAGTGGCAGGTCCAGAAATCAATTAAAATCAGCCTTATTAATGAATGATTTGGAAGTTTTATTTTTTCCAATACCACAAAGATAGAGACTAACAAAAAAAAAATAAAAACTAAGCCAGTTCAATAAGCTTTGGTAGTAGAACTGTGAGACAAACTATGGTTCACATCAATCATCAAACGTCTCACACTCTGGGATGTCACTGAGCCAATGCTCTCAGACTAATTGGGAGGGGTGCAGACTACACTGCTCTGCATGAAATACACCTTAGTGGTTAGCTGTAAAATAGCATTGTAGCCTAGATCATAATCCACCCCCTTCAACTTCATGCAGCAAAGGTAATTGCTAGGGCTGTCGATTAATCACAGTTAACTCACGCGATTGACTCAAAAAAATTAATCGCGATTAATCGCAGTTTTAGTCACACTGTTAATAGAATGCCAATTCAAATTAATTAAATATTTTGGATGTTTTTCTATATTTTCAAATATATTGATTTCAGTTACAACACAGAATACAAAGTATACAGTACTCACTTTATAGTATTTGTATTACAAATATTTGCACTGTAAAAATGATAAAAGAAATAGTATTTTTCTATTCACCTCATACAAGTACTATAGTGCAATCTCTATCATGAAAGCGCAACTTACAAATGTGGATTTTTTTTTTTTTGTTACGTAACTGCACTCAAAAACAACACAACGTAAAACTTTAGGGCCTACAAGTCCATTCAGTCCTACTTCTTCAGCCAATCACTAAGAGAAACAAGTTAGTTTACATTTATGGGAAATAATGCTGCCCACTTCTTATTTACAATGTCACCTGAAAGTGAGAACAGCTGTTCACGTGTCACTTTTGTAGAGGCACTGCAAGATATTTACGTGCCAGATAGGCTAAACATTCGTATGCCACTTCATGCTTCAGCCCCCATTCCAGAGGATATGCTTCCATGCTGAAGACGCTTGTTAAAAAAAATAATTTGTGACTGAACTACTTGGGGGAGAATTGTATGTCTCCTGCTCTGTGTTCTACCCACATTCTGCCATATATTTCACGTTATAGCAGTCTCAGACGATGACCCAGCATGTCGTTTTAAGAACACTTTCACTGCACATTTGACAAAACGTAAAGAAGGTACCAATGCGAGATTTCTAAAGATAGTTACAGCACTTGACTCAAGATTTAAGAATCTGAAGTGCCTTCCAAAATCTGATCAGGATGGGATGTGGAGCATGTTTTCAGAAGTCTTAAAAGAGCAACATTCCAATGCACTAACTACAGAACCCGAACCACCAAAAAAGAAAATCAACCTTCTGCTGGTGGCATCTGACTCAGATGATGAAAATGAACATGCATCGGTCCGCACTGCTTTGGATTGTTATCGAGCAGAACCCATCAACAGCATGGACGCATGTCTGCTGGAATGGTGGATGAAACATGAAGGGACATATGAATCTTTAGCACATCTGGCATGTAAATATCTTGCAATGCTGGCTGCAACAGTGCCATGCAAATGCTTGTTCTCACTTTCAGGTGACACTTTGAACAAGAAGCAGGCAGCATTATCTCCTGAAAATGTAAACAAATTTGTTTGTCTGAACGATTGGCTGAACAAGAAATAGGACTGAGTGGGCTTGTAGGCACCAAAAATAAAATAATGTAAGACTTTAAACGCAGTTATTTTTGAACACAATTCTACATTTGTAAGTTCAACTTTCATGATAAAGAGATTGCACTTACAGTACCAGTATGAGGTGAATTGAAAAATACTATTTCTTTTGTTTTTTACAGTGCAAATATTTGTAATCAAAAATAAATATAAAGTGAATACTGTGCACTTTGTATTCTGTGTTGTAATTGAAATCAAAATATTTGAAAATGTGGAAAACATCCAAAAATATTTAAATAAATGGTATTCTATTATTTTTTAACAGTGTGATTGTTATTTTTTTTAATCGTTTGACAGCCCTAGTAATTGCTATATATTGCTGTCTTTCAGGAAAAGAAGTTGACATTAAGGGAATAATTATAGCACAGAAGGATAGTACGTCAGAGTTTGAAATTTTTACTGGTTAGGTGACCCAGGGAAGGTACTACTGAAGCATATTTAATGCCTATTGTAGCTGCCCATACAATAGATTGAGTAATCTTGCCACTGTAAACCGGATTATATTTCAATGCAACAATAGCATTGATGTATTTCAAGCAGTTATGATTAATCACTTAAAAACCTATAGGGTCCAGAACCTCTTGTGACTTGTGCTTACTAAGTTTTTATTACTTAGATGGAAGGTGTCTTTTCTGACTATTCCTTTCCCTATTGCATTTTACTTTTTTATTTAAACAAATGATTGAGAGTCACATTTGAAAATTGTGTAACCACTAACAATTAATTGAAAGTAACATGACTGCTTCCCTCTCCTTTATGCTGTTACACAGTTTGTGCAGAAAACTTAGGAAGTTTTACCCTACAGACCATGGGGCACACAATGAAATGACGTGCCACAAGAGTGCTACACAACAAATGGAGGAGGAAAGGCCGGGGAAAAGCCAATGAAACCACGGTTATAAAATTGCTGCATACACCTGCTGTCAACGAAGGTGATTTGTTTTAGATAACCTTTTCCGCTCACATACCAACTCATCCACACAAAAGGACATCCTTTAAGTAGTAAACACATTAAAACTACATAACCGCTGTAAACCAGTCTTCTAAAACCTTGTTTCATTAATGACAACACGGGTAAAATAAGCAAAAGAAATTTAGAGGTCAGCAATCCGGAAATGGTCTGGGTATACAGCAATAGGGCCTGAAAAACTGCAGCTAGAGCAAGCGATGCAATACCAATATATTTCAAAACCATAACTGTTCTGAGTTCATAGTTCAGTTTGGGGGAAAGAAAGGAAAATCTAAAAGATTACCCAGAATTAAGGAGGTGTTTTGCAGGGTGGTAAGGAGGGGAAGCTAAGTGTGAAGTGAAGTTCAGGCAACTGTTCCTGCTTCTTACAGAATTATTAAACAATTGGATAAAACAAAAGTATAAATTAGAAAATAAAGTATAATTAGATAAAAGGAAAGTATACCTCAAAAGGCCTTAACTCACACAGCAACAGCTTCCAGCTCAGCTATAAAAGCAGTCACCTGTTCATACACAACCACTCTGCTTGTGTCATAAGTCAATGTACACCTTGGCATTTAGTGTAGGTCGGCAACAATTGAATTTAGTTACCACAACCCCTGTGCCAACCGTTTTGCATCTTTCCTCGAGTAGCCATTACAATCCAGAAATCTTGTTTCTCCCTCCCTCCCTCCCCCCCCCACTTCTCTTTTACGGAAAAAAATGGAAGAAGATAGAGTGAGCCTTACATCAGCACTAATACAAGTAAATCAAAACACAGTAAAAACTTCAACTCTCCAACTTACATCTCAATTACTTCACCATAAGGAAAGATGCACTATTTTAATTATTTTAGCATGGTAATCAGACACTTTAATAATATTCTAGTATCAATTTTAGTCTGTTTAGTCCAACTGAACCCCTCACCTCAATCTTTAGCAGATCCACACCTCAAGCTCAATGAACACCTTGTTTACGCCTGTTGTTCATATATATGTTTTTAAGCCATTTAATAAATGCCTGAATTTGCCATACATTGCTAGGAAGCTCTCTCAGACAGCATTCATTAATTCACAAATTCTTACACTCAAAGACCATTAGAAACATACTTTTGAATTGAGATCACCATGAAGTATGTGTTGCTCTCAAGGGAAATTCTTTATTTTGATATGCACAGAGAGTATACCAGACCCAATAAACAACACATTTATGTTTGGTATTATATGTATTTAAACATGCTCCTAAGTGCCAAAACATTTTATTCACTATCCTTCAATGACTTGCATCTGGCATTTGAGCTAGAAATGAGCTATAAATAATGGCTCTACCACCATAAATCTTCCTCAGTCTTCTGCATGGCCAGGCTAGTCTCATAAAATTAGACACTGATGCCTTTTTTCTCCCCCATTAAAAGGATTCTTGCTGCACAGAGTGAAGGAGGATAGAGGCTTTGTGTGAACAACTCGCTGTAGAATGTGGAGACTGGATCTAGATACATTCTCAGAGGCACCAAGAGAAGGAATACTCAGGATAAAAGATCCTTACGTGGGTTACTAGCAACACCTTAAGAATATTAAAATTGGAAGAACTTTAAAATCCGACTTTTAAGGAACTATGTCTAATTTGCACAATTCAGTCGGCATGTGCAAGAAGAGACTGGGCTCTGTAGTGAGTTTCACGTTCTAGTTTCTTATGCACAAATAAATGTGTAAAATTTGGTTTACAAATATTGCAAGTGAATATTCATTTTTCACTTTTTTAAAATTAATAAAAACATTTCTAACATTCAGTTTGGTAACTTCGTACTAAAACTTTTAAAACCAGCATTGATCGCTTAAACTACTTGGCAGTGTCCTTTTAAAACTACCACAATGCAGACAGGTTTTGCTGTTTGTTTTACAGTTCGTTTTTCATACATTTCAGAATATAAATGTGAAATGCAAAGTCCCTTTCATGTTACCAAGAATGACTAGAAGAGGACAAGCCATGGAAAAGGACATACTTATGCACTTGACACAAGTTGAAAACTATACATATATACACATATATATTCACAAAGTCTGTTGATTAATCACAGTTAACTCACGTGATTAACTCAATTAATCATGATTTAAAAAATTAATCACAATTAATCAGTTTTACTTGCACTGTTAAACAATAGACTAAATTTAAATGTATTAAATATTTTGGATGTTTTCTACATTTTCTACAAAACTTTAGAGCCTACAAGTCCACTCAGTCCTACTTGTTTAGCCAATCGCTAAGACAAACAAGTTTGTTTACATTTAGGAGTGATGACTTTGCCCACTTCTTATTTACAATGTCACCAGAAAGTGAGAACAGGAGTTCGTATGCGGCTTTTGTAGCCGGCATTGCAAGCTATTTATTTAGGTGCCAGATATGCTAAGCATTCGTATGCCCCTTCATGCTTGGGTCACCATTCCAGAGGACATGCTTCCATGTAGATGACGTTCATTAAAAAAAAAAATGCATTAATTAAATTTATGACTGAACTCCTTTGGAGAGAATTGTATGTCTTTGGCAGTTTTACCTGCATTCTGCCATATATTTCATGTTATAGCAGTCTCGGATGATGACCCAGCACATGTTCATTTTAAGAACACTTTCACTGCACATTTGACAAAACGTAAAGAAGGTATCAATGCGAGATTTCTAAAGATAGTTACAGCACTTGACTCAAGATTTAAGAATCTGAAGTGCCTTCCAAAATCTGATCAGGATGGGATGTGGAGCATGCTTTCAGAAGTCTTAAAAGAGCAACATTCCGATGCACTAACTACAGAACCCGAACCACCAAAAAAGAAAATCAACCTTCTGCTGGTGGCATCTGACTCAGATGATGAAAATGAACATGTATCGGTCCGCACTGCTTTGGGTTGTTATCGAGCAGAACCCATCATCAGCATGGACGCATGTCTGCTGGAATGGTGGATGAAGCATGAAGGAACATATGAATCTTTATTGCATCTGGCATGTAAATATCTTGAGATTCTGGCTGCAACAGTGCCATGTGAATGTTTGTTCTCACTTTCAGGTGACATTGTGAACAAGAAGCAGGCAGCATTATCTCCTGAAAATGTAAAGAAATTTGTTTGTCTGAGCATTTGGCTGAACAAGAAATAGGACTGAGTGAACTTGTAGGCTCTAATGTTTTACATTGTTTTATTTTTGAACGCAGTTATTTTTGTACACAATTCTACATTTGTAAGTTCAACTTTCATAATAAAGAGATTGCACTTACAGTACTAGTATGAGGTGAATTGAAAAATACTATTTCTTTTGTTTTTTTACAGTGCAAATATTTGTAATCAAAAATAAATATAAAGTGAGTACTGTGCACTTTGTATTCTGTGTTGTAATTGAAATCAAAATATTTGAAAATGTGGAAAACATCCAAAAATATTTAAATAAATGGTATTCTATTATTTTTAACAGTGCGATTGCGATTATTTTTTAATCGCTTGACAGCTCTAATATTTATGTATGTATCGGATATCTACAAGCCAGAAAACTAAACCCACCAGCCATAAAAGAGGATTTGAGTGGAGGGTCCATTAGGAATAGCAAAGGCAACACTGACCAGAAATAATTTATTTCAGTGGCTAAGTGGGAAAAGCAGGAGCAGTAGAGGCAGTACTGGGCTCATCTGCTGGCTCAAGAAAACAGCCCGACATTGGTTTATACTCAGAAGGTTCTCCTAAAGAAAGACAGAATTTTCCCTCCCATGAAGAAGCCATACATTCTGCAGAATTTGATGTAGGTCCCCTCATTCACCAGGACGAGCTTCCCATTCATCAGCATTGAGTAGGCATGTGGATTTTTCAAGTCCTGACTAGAGACAAGGACAAACGCATTTTCTCTTTTGACTCCAAAGCTGGACTTGAACCCAGGCCAGGAATCCAAATTTTAAAAGAAAGACTAGCATAGCAACACACTGCACCATCAAGTGCCTGCATTAACCTGTATCAATCTAAAATCCACCCACATTTCTTGAAACTCTACTAAATACATACTTGTCCTGTCTACATTGATCATTTAACTATTTGTAGCACCACTTCAGATGCTCCAGCTACCGTTACACATTTTACAGGTAATTTCCTGGTGCAGAAAAGTCTCTCTTCTCTAACCCTGTAGCATAATCTACACTACGGAATTTGTATGAAAAAATTCCCACTGTTTCTAATGTTGATAGCTCTCCAACTCCAGCAGCCGTTTTCAGCACCATGTCAATTAGACTTGCTCTGAACAGGGTAGACACATTGTTTTTAAACAATTACATTAAGTCTCCCAAGCAACAGCAGGAATTGTTTAGAAAATTTCCTTAGTGTAGACAAAGTGCAAAGAGCTGAGAGCACTGCCAGCTTAGGATCCAAAAAATAGAAAACAAACCAGAATCTCTACCAAAACAGGAAATCAAACCAGCCTTCATTCATTCCCTTAATAAACATGTGTGCAATTCCAGATTGAGCCCATAATAAGGGTAGTGAAAAGGAAGGGTGGTGAACACCTTCAACTCCCAATGAAACTAGTGGGAGCTGAGGATATTCAGTATTTTGAAAGAGTGCTTGCATCTTACAGGACCAAGTCCTTTAATTGGTGGTGGGAAAAGGAAGTAAACTTCTCTGCATTGTATCATTATTTGTACTATGTATCCTAATTCATGTAACTGGCACCGAAACCATATTAAATGCTTCAAAGCAGCTTTCACAAATCAAAATAAACAAATATGCTCACTTGAGGGCACTTCACATTATTATTGTGGATACTGTAATAATGAAGGCTCTGCACAACTGCATTGGATGAAGAACAAAAGTCAGTCAGAGCTCCAGGAAACTAGTAACATAATATTTTAGGAAAAAAGGAGAATGTGTCTTACTATAACTCTTATAAAGGTTAAACCCCAAAGAAAATCAATGACTTAAGGAATGGACAATAATTTTTTAAAGAGAAGTAATTTCTAGTCAAGACTGAAAATATAACCAATAACAAAACATCATCAGTCTTTAGTAGTCTGAGTCATTTTTAGTCATTGCTCAACACAACAGCAGACTAAAAGTGTCTTGCTCACTAACTACTAATACAAAAATATTGAGCTTTCCTGCAAGCTGTTAGGGAAATAAATGTCATTAACCTAACCCCATTTACACTGTGTACTAGAATTAAATTTAAATGAAGCTTTCTTATAAAAACCAAAGATCACATCCAAATAGAAGAATACATTTTATTTTTTTCCTCCTATAAACATAACTGTATTTTACTATTGTTTCCACTTCAGATCACACACACACAAAAATGCACTCCAGAATTAACTAGAACTTTGTCACTAGTCAAAGTTATAATGATACCTACCAGTATTAAAGCAGGGAATCCATTACTGCTTTATACCAGGTTAGAACAAGAATTTTAAAAGGACTGTGGCTCATTTCACTGTGCCAAGATTGGCTTGAATGACTACACTGTTGCTATGTTTATATTGAAGCTTTTTTTTTTTTTTTTGCAGGCTGCAAACTTAGATTTCCGTGCCTGGTAGGCAAAATTATTTCAGTGTATTCCAGTCCTCCTTCAAACAGTTCCAGGGCAAACATCACCAGGCTTTAATTCCTTCAAGAATGTATGTTATTAAATGACTGTCTAATTATAGATAACATACCTAGACCACAAATTCTGCAGCACTTTAGGCAGAAGAATATTCAGAAGCAATAACACTGCCTTCTAAGAAAGGTTCTGGGGGATGTGTGTTTTGATGTTAGAACACCAAATGAACGATGCTCTGCATCTACTGAATGATTTTAAGTAGGCACGGCTTGAAAAATATCAACACATACTCATCACTAGTGAAAAGGAATTTCTCTTGTGAGGAAAGAAATGCCAACAACAGCTAAAGAATCTAAGCTTCCAGATTAAGAAAGATAAATCTTCTCACCTCATAGTGAGCTACAAGCAAAATGAAGCAAAACTGTTTTCCCAAGTCTGCAGTCAGAGAGCTCCAGTTCTCTGCTGTTGCTCACTTCCCCAAGCAGCAAGATAGTGAAAACTGATATTATTTGGAACCTATGGGCACAGTGAAACTAACATGAATCTTGTCAATTTCACTCTGCTGCTGCTTGGAAAAAGCTATGAGGAGCAGAGGCAAGCAACAAAGCTATTCACCAGAGAGGACAACCCTGGAGATGGAGTAAAGTAGTGGAGATACAGCCTCCCTGCTGCAGCACGCAGGAATTTTGAGGAGCAGTAGAGTAGCAAAGACAACCCCTCCTCCTTGCCAGGAGGCTCTGGGCAGTAGTGTGCGTGTGTATAGAGGTAAAGAACTGCTTCTCCTCTCCAGGAGTCATTCCAGGAATGTATCAACTCCTAAAAGCCAGAGACTAAAGCAAAAGATGGAGCCTCATATAGGATTCAGGAACATCATCCTAGCGGGAATCCCAGCACCATCCATCTTCCCAACAACTGGGGACTGATAAACATTGGACTTGTTACCATCATGTTGCCTCTGAATAGTGGGCCCCACAGCACTTGCCTCTGTTTAGAAGGTTTAGCCCTCTTGCAGCTTTTTCAAGACCTATGTTTTTCTCAGATTCTGTTTTGCAACACAGTATGTTATACGACTGGATTTTCCTAACATCAGAATATTTTAGATGATCTGAGTTGTAACTACTGTATTAGATACTCTATGTTTAAAATATACATGAAGCTGCAATTAGTACTTTGTTTCTACTTCAGTAGCTTTAACCCTCAGCCCCCGTTGCCAAAAACCTTATCACACAGCTACCAACAATCCGAGAGATTACAGAAGTGTAGCTGAGTTCCCTGGAGAGTGTGAAGTGTATTCACAGTAAAAGGTTATACGCAACTTCATTAAGCAGAACACAATTCAATACATAAAATGCCATGTTAATATCAGTGGCAACCAGACATCTACAGATATAACTATGCATTCATAAATGCAAATTCATCTTCTTGAGATCTGTAATGTTCAGTCATACTTAGTCCTGTCACTACAGGGCAGCATCACTACCGTATGACTGCAGCTACTCCCTTTCCTTGTACCCAGCCCCCAGCCAGAAAACCCCCAAACAATTCCTTCTCTAGAACTAGAATGACACATGCTGTCATCACATTGTTCATTCTGCTATTTGCTATATCTCTTTCCCCCCAGCCTGCATCTGTCTTATCTATTTAGATTGTAAGCTCTTTGGCGCAGGGACTGTCTGCTCCATTTGTACAGTGTCTGGCACAATGGAACCCCATTTCTGGTTGGTCTTTAGGCACTAGCATAATAAACATGATTAAACTGATAAGAACAGATAGTAGACCTGGGAGGTAACTGTTCCACTCTATTCAGCACCGGTAAGGCCTCAGGTGGGGTACTGTGTCCAGTTCTGGGCACCACACTTGAGGAAACATGTCGATAAACCAGAGGGAGCCCAGGAGAGCAACAAAAATGGTAAAAGGTTTAGAAAACCTAACTTATAAGGAAAGGTTAAAAAAACTGGGCATGTTTAATATTAGAAAAGAAGACTGAAGGGGAACCTGATAACAGTCTTCAAATATGTAAAGGGCTGTTATAAAGAAGACAGAGATCTATTTTTCTCCATGTCCATAGAAGGTAGGACAAAAAGTAATTTGCTTAATCTGCAGCAAGGGAGATTTAGGTTACATATTAGGAAAAACTAACTATAAGAATAGTTCAGGGGTAGGCAACCTATGGCACGCATGCCAAAAGCGGCACACGAGCTGATTTTCAGTGACACTCACACTGCCCAGGTCCCGGACACCGGTCCGGGGGATTCTGCATTTTAATTAATTTTAAATGAAGCTTCTTAAACATTTTAAAAGCCTTATTTACTTTACATGCAACAATAGTTTAGTTATATATTATAGACTTATAGAAAGAGACCTTCTAAAAACGTTAAAATATATTACCGGCAAACGAAACCTTAAATTAGAGTGAATAAATGAAGACTCGGCACACCACTTCTGAAAGGTTGCCGACCCCTGGAATAGTTAACTACTGGAATAGACTTCCAAAGGAGATTGTGGAATTCCTGTCATTGCAGGTTTGTAAGAACGGGTTAGACAAATACCTGTCAGAGATGGTCTAGGTGTACTTGGTCCTGCCTCAATGTAAGAAGCTGGACTAGGTGACCTCTCAAGGTCCCTTCCAGCCTGGCATTTCTACGCTTCTATGCAATACACAAGTGCATTTAGCGCCCTGTGGTTTTGGTGAATCCTATATCCCCAGTGGCAATTGACAAGTTATTCTAGGAAATAATTTATAATATAGCCTTACTATTTATTTAGAACAGATTCTAGTGGCAGGGGCTACAGCTGCTTTCTCCATGTACAGACAGGCTGGAGGGCCTGAGTGTTGGGGGTGCTAGCCATTGTATCACTTGGCTCTAGATTGAGGAAATATAGTCAAGCTTAAAGTTGGATAAACCAAAGTCACCTGACTTCATAGGCAACTGCATTTTTAAAAGGATAATCTGGGATTGTTGCCCATACCCCACAAGAAAGTTTTTAAAATGTTAATTCTGGGGAGGGGGGAAAACAGAAGCCAGGGAATATAAACTTGCAAGGAATTAAGGACAAATAGAATTCTTTGGAAGACATTCATCTTTAATATATTAACTCTGCCCCTAAGGGATAGAGGAAGAGCCTGCCAGCTATGTAAATCCAAAGCCATCTCTGTGAGAAAACTATTTAAATTAATTTTTATTTTTTATATATACTTCTAGGAAAGAGGACTCCCAACTACCCAATTTACACTTACTGCCAGCGAAAGGTATTATCTCAGAGGGTGACATTACGCACCCTTCAAGAGATACTGAGAGCCTCTGACCTGTGCAAATTAATTTTGTATGCCGAGATCTTCCCAAAGAATTCAATAGTTCAAAATATATTGTGGATGGCCTGAAGGGGGCTGATGATATATAAAATTATATAAACATATTTTCATTTCTTAGGATACTATTTTTAGACCCTGGCTCCATGGTATACTCTAATTTGTACGGTGGTAGCGCTAAGGAAAAATCAAACAGATGGTGTGGACAGGGGAAAGCCCTGTCTATAACCATGGTGAAGACTGAAAAAGTGGAGCTTTAGTTATTGGGTACAACATGGGAGCTAGGACTGCAGTACAAAAGTCTAATCCAAGACACGAAAAATGAACAAAAACTGATTTTTTTTGTAGAATGAGAAACAAATTACCTCCAATTAACTCTGATGAAGGTTTTTTCTGCATTCAGTGACAAAATAGCCAATGGTTTCAAGGGGTTTTGGTAGTAGGATGGCACACTGATAAACCAATGAGTGTTGTCTGACCCATGTCTCTTTTGTATAAAACCCACCTGGTCCAGATGTATTGTGCTCATTATTTTTTCTAATCGCCCAGCTAGGATTTTAGACAATACTTTAATATCAAAGTTGATTAAGGATATTGGTTGATAGCTAGCACATTCTGGGGCATCTGTCAGGCTTAAGCATGACTGAGATTAGAGCTTCATTCACTAATGAGTGCAGAGTGCCTCCATCAAAAGCCTCAGTAAATACCTCAACCAATGTGGGAGCCAGGGTGTCTTTGAACTAGACATAAAATTCAGCTGGAAAGCCATACTGCAGCTGTCTATGGTCTGATCCAATTTCATGTCACCTAGGGCAGCCATAATTTTCACAGGTATGTAATGGGGAAGCAATTCCTTTTATGTCCCCAGAAATACATGTAAGCAAATTAGCCACAAGTACTCATGGGAGGAAATAACCCAAAATGCATCTTATGTCATGCCCACTGAGACCTAGGGGTATGGCTAGGGTGAAGAGTCCAGGATGAAGGGTATCTAGGAGATTGTCTTTTCTTATAGGACAGGTAGGCTAAGATGTGAGACAGCAATGCTCTCAAGTCAGAGTGGGAGAAAAAAAAATCAGGTTGGGGGGCAGCTCAAATGAACATATCCTCTTTGCCCCATGTTGAATGCAAAAGAAATGAATATTCCATAACCCTCTACATTACAAAAGTGGGGGGGGGAGGAGGAGAGAGAAGGGCAAACATCTTGAGCACATTTTAAAAAGGTTTCTGGGCTAAAATACACATATCTTTGCATCAAAGGTTAGGATCATACAAGACAGATACTACTTGGGGATCTGCTGGGGGAAAATCGGAGCAATTTGAGTCTGATGGTTCCTCCTTGCTCTACATACGGACAAGACGGCACATATAGGGATGCAGAGCTGAGGTGGGTGTTTCTCCCTTTACCACTGGCAACAACTGCTGAATAGCAAAGGTAAATCCCAAGGCAACATATGGTTAATATGTTTTATTATACGGAGGCAATGCAGTTTGCTGCTTCTCCCAGTTTGGAGAAGCTAATGAGCTGGCCACGACCTTAAAAATAACCGGAAAGGCTATAAAATTAGATCAGGCCTTTCTCCTTCACCAGCTTCCTTGCCATAGTGAACAGGGCTCTTTTTTTAACTACGTCCCAGCTGCAGTGGGAAAAAAATCTTTATTTTATGCCCATTCCAGCTCCCTTTCCTTTTTCTCAGGCTCTTTTAAAGATGGATTCTTTCACACTGTATTTTAGGAATGTTAATATAAATGCCCAGGGTTTGGTGGCTAGGAAGCAGTGGGCGCTCGCTCTGTCCTACTCTCTATCAGGATGTAAGGAAGGATCCCAACTAAGATTTTAGACAAAAATTCTACTAGACTTCCCTCTTCTTCCCCATCCTCAGGGAACACAACCACTCTCAAATTATTTCTTCTGGCCCAGCTCTCCAAATCATTCACTCTATCTTGTAGATTTTGGATCAGACTTTGTTGCTTGTCTATTAGAGAGACAAGGTGGGCTTTTAGTGGACCAACTTCCGTTGGTGAAAGAGAAGCTTCTGAGCTGCACAGAGCTCTTCTACAGGTCTGGGAAAGGTAGTCAGAGTGTCAGCTGAATACAAAGTGTAACAGATTGTTTAGCATAAGTAGTTAACACACATTGCAAGAGCCCATTCAAGGTGCTGATCTACAGTGATCCTAATAGAGCCCTCCCTAATCCTGGAGGATAGCCCCTGCAAACTGACCTATTGTGCTGCAGCTGTGGCTTTAATTTCAGAAATATCCTCTGATATTTTTCTAAGCAGGATCTGTTCTTCTGATACCTGCTTTAGCATTTTATAGATCTAAGACAGGCCTATTAAGTCCTCCTCTGAGAGTGGTGCCATACTGCACTGTACAGGGCTGTCAGAGAGCCTCTGCTTCTTTGTGATTTGTGGGGAGTCCCAGGAGGAGGGGGGGTTCAAAATGAGATCCATCTGCTACTAAAATGTTAAAGGCAGGATGAACCACTCAGAGACAAAAACTGTGCCGTAGTTTAGCAGATGTTAGCAGATTTTAGGGGGGCTGAGCAGCAGTTCGAGGTTTAGGCAGCCATCTTCCCCTGCGGGGTCCGCCCAGTCCACACACATTTGTTTTGAAATGTTTTAAAATCTTTTAGACAGGAACTTGCATTTAAAATTTTAAACTGTTGTGGAGGAAAACCCCTTGACCTCACATCCTTTGCCCACCATTTGACGTTACCTCTGCCTCCCAATTTCTATCTGACTAACTACAGGACTGTTTGTATACCTTTAATAGGCTTGGAAGGATTAGGCTGTATTGGTGTTAATTTCACCATACACATATATACACAAAAACCAAGGAAAAAATATTTCCATCCATAACAACTGAAATTTACAGATAGGCAAAGAAAAAAAAATGCTGCTTTAGAACTTGGGAGTTTAAAAATATTTTTGTATATTTTGAAATGAGATGTTGACAATTTGTGGTTTAATCATTATAAAGCTTTAACTTTTTGAATCTTAATGTCTACGGTCATTAAATAGTCTGACTCTGGCCCATAATTTCCTGCAATTGTGAAATTGTAAATCAAATAATTTTAAATGATTTAAAATAAACACTGATGATATCTGTCCAAATTATTTAAAAAATGTATTCTCCAAGCCTAGCCATAACAAAAGATTTGAATAGTTTGCACTTGCTATTGAAGTTCTGTAGTTTCAATTACTATTTTTAATGACATCTCCAAATGAGAAATTACAAATACATGGCACAAGCTGCAGAAAAGGCATTGTCCCTATAAAAGCACACTCAGCTGCCTTATATTTGAAAAGTGACACAAAGACATTTAATGGTACAAGAATTACTTCTACTCTTGGAAAACTGGTAATTTTAATGCTCAAGAAACACAAAACCAGAATAGAGGATGTTGCTGCAAATGAATGTTCTGAGGAAGAGGTCAAAAATAAGGGGAAAGGGAAAGGTGGCTAAATTTAAGGAGGGCCTGAAGCACACAATAAGGGTCAGCAACAAATTTTACACCTTGACTTGCCAGAGCTCAAGTGCCAGCTCCCAAACCTGACATTTGATAGAAGGAGAGTGACAAATTCATGAAGGACATACACTGATAACCTTCACAAAAGCTAGGCATCAGTCACTGTGCATTATTCACCATGCTTAAATTCATCTCAAACATACACCGTCCCTGCTATTCTAATACCAGCTCTTCTTCTGCAAAGACTGCAAAAGCTGTGTGGTGGTAATGTCACTCAGCCAAATGCCATTAAGAGATTATGCTGAATCAAGTGCACAAAGTTTTTTACCATCAAATCTGATCAAAAATTGAACCCAGACCTCAATAAGTGACAGGACCGAGTACTAACTTGCTGTTTAAAAAACTGTGGTGTTTGTTTGTTTTCACACATGTATTCCAGTAAGACACTGTACTGTCAACTGATACTCCCAACACAGAGTCCACACTTTCATACTATAGGAAAGCCACCTATTTAAGTCTTACATAGACAGAAAATTAGTCAAGTCACAGAATGGCAGGTGTACCCTCTATAGGAGCTTCCTTCCTATTCTCGCACGCAAACCACAAGAGTAAAGAATGGAAAAAATAGCTTTAAAATATTTTTCTTTTTAATACTATTGTACTTAAGTGGTAAAGAGCGTTCTTTTGAAAAACAGTTTTTTACAGACAAAATGTATAATACATAGCAAATGCTTGCAACAAGACTGATGGAAAGGCTCTAGTATGTCTACTCAGTGACCAGACTCTTAATTCAGATTCTTAATTTGTAACACTAACTTTTTAAAAATTATATTGATTCAAGAAAACATTTTAATCCAAACTTTCACCTGCTCTCTTGTAACTTTTATGTAGCCAGAGACAATAAGATTTTTATGCCATGTTTCAGCAGAAAACAAGTATAAATGCCTAAACTATAAACCCCTGAAAATAAGGGTCTAGAAAGGAAATGCTGACAGAACCAGAACTAAAGCAGCACTTTCAGGTGCAGATATAATAAAATGAAGTTCCTATCTAAGGAAAAAAGTTCTCACATACCAAGCTGCTACTCATTAACCTGTATTTACTTTGCAAATAATGTATAGCTACTACTTGTAAGATAACAGATGTGGTGATCTTTCCCATACAGAAGCTTGTTTCACTACCCATGAAAGAGAGCAGGGTTCAGACAAAGATGGAAAGTGCATGCATTTCTGGATATGACAAGTTTTATTGACATGGGATGTAAGGAGACAGAGACTGAAACTGTAAGAACTTCACTGTATTCTAATCTCTTGTGAAGTTAAATCTTTGAGCTGGCATGTCACTTGCTCTTTACTGATAAGTAATCTTACTGGATTTTCACTCACTGAGTGAAGCACAAGGTGCCAAAAAGAAGGAAAGCAATAGGTGTATTGATGACATTTGAATATTGCACAGCATGCCCATTGTAGAAATTGACAGTTTCTAAACAGGGTTAGTGGTTCATTCTCCACATAATTCCAGGTGCCCATTAGTCCTACATTGATAATAAGATACATAAATGTTAAAGACAAACATTCACATTATTTAAAGACAAATAATGAAACTACCATATGAAACATGTAGAACTTTTCTATTGATCTCAATGTGCAAGGTTATGTAACAAAAGTGCTTTATAAGTACTAGTGCAAATACTTTTACTCATGTTTTCTGCACAAAAAATTCAATTCATGTAGTGAATGCTCTTTAAAACTTCCTATAGCTAACTATAAATCACCAGTAATTTCATAAAAGTATTTTTTTTAATGTTTTTAACACTACAGACATCACTTGAACTGGGAGTCTATCCCAAAGAAAAATAGTGCTGAACAGACCAATACTTTCTGGATTTGTTCATGACACATTTGTACACTTGCCCCATTGAAGAGAAGAAAAAACTATTTGCATTGTGTTAGTCCCAGTTATAATTTCCAGCTGTGTCAAAACTTTAACAGCCTAAAAGCAGGAAATCCAAGAGGAAATTCCATCGTCAGTTCCCGGAGTTTTGTAACCCAATGTTCTTCCAAAAGGAGATCTTACAGGAATTTGGTAGCATTTGCTGTAACCTTACCTCATATCTTCAAGTAGATCACATTCTCCCTGATGCTTGGCCTGAAGTTTTGTCATCTGCTCAATTTGAATATTTTTTAGCTCTTGTGTAACTTTTACCTACAAAAAAGACAGATCATATATTTTAAGTAGGGTCTAGCTGACATTTCAGTGGGAAAAAATATTTGATTTCCTTTATCTAACTTTATGTTCTGTCCATCAGAATATGCAAATTAAACATTTTCAGTATGTGTAAACCTGTTTTGCTTGGCTAACATAACCCAATGCATCTACTTAAGCACAGACTGATTTTACCATATATTGTTTGGATTTAACCCTGTAGTGTCTGCATTTCATACATCAGAGCTGTGCTCTGCTTGTTAACAACAAATATGCATGTTTTCTTCTTCCAAACCTCTGAGGATAAACCTGTCTACAACAAAAGAGGTTCAGCTTGAAACAAATAAGGGAGTTGGGGGAAAGAAATAATCTGCCGCTGATTTAACACTTAATAAAAACAATTTACACATTCATGAAACGTGTATTGATTAAACACTCCTACAATGGTTTTATGAACATGCCTTTAAACGCAGTCATGTGGTTGCCAGCACATCAGATCAAAAGTCACCCTCCTTAACAGTATGACTTCAGAAAGGTTGTGCCTTTTTTTATCATCAGTATAAAATATACCTTCTGTATGTTTTGAACCTTATGGAATTAAGATTTCAATAGCCTGGGAACCAGAGTGATAGTTGGCAGCATGGCAGGGGGTGGAGGAGGGATTGTTGTGATAAACATTAACCCCAGAAAAGGACTGACTTGGCCACAGAAACATGGGATTTTTAAAACAAGAGATCTTGGCATTTAACACGTTCATTGATCAAGATGCATCTATGTAGCAGCCTTAAACAGAAACAGTATCCATGCATCTAAAAATGTGATGCATGCATGAAAGAAAATAACAGTTTCTGCTATGGGGGAGGGGAAGAGAGAAAGACAGGGAGGAGGTGAAGGAAAGGATCTGCCATAAACCTCCCCTTTCTCTCAAAGCAAAACAATCCTCCAGATCTCATCTGCTAGCAACAGCTCCCCCCAAACCTCAACACCCAAAATAATCCCCCAGCAACAAGAACCCCCAAGCCCAGTACTACAGCAAGACAAGTTTCTCACCTCAGCTCCTTTCAAGATACAGCAAAACATACAAACCCTATGCTCTGATTAAGTAGAAAAGGGGTTTAGGTTTTTTTAAAACAATACAAATGTTGAATCCTACATAGTAAAAATAAAATTCCATGTGAAAAATACAAGAGGCAAAGCACACATGCAATATAAATGAAATGCCAAATGCAAACTAAAATCCCATGAAACATAAATAAGAATCCTTCAAAGGAAGCAGTCTATCCTCACAACAGAGGCAGAGACATTAGGAGGAGACCAAGCAGTCCCCTGCAGCTGGATTCCCCGAGCAGCCAGGGAGCCCAGAGAATGACATGAGATGAACAAACAACAGTCTTTTGTTTACACAACACAGGCACCCCCTCCCAATAACCCTCACCCATAGGCAACTCCCTCCACACAGGCACCCACAAACCATTCCCTACAACACAATTAACTCTCTCTATCCCACTCCATACACTAATCCCCAAAATTTCTTCTACTCACAGAATAACCCTCTCAACCCCAATCTATATAACTCCAACCCTCCACACCAACACAGTCATCATCGTCCCATTGTAAACTATTCCAACCCCAATCTCCAACATCAACCCAAACAACCCCCTCTCCATACAACCATCAAAACATAACTCCCCCACTCCAACAACCCTCAGCTACACAATCCGACCATACTCTATCACCTCAGTACCTCAATAGAGACCATTTCCTAACCTTAGCCCCTTCTTCACCCCAGTACAGACAATCCCAAATCCCCCATACCCCAACATGCAGCCACACAACCAGCAAGGCGAATAAGCTCTCAATCCTATTTGATACACCTCCACCCCAATACAAACCAAGCCCTACCCTAACCCTCCAATACAGATAAACACATATCCTCACACACCCCAACCTCTAAACACAAACCTCAATTCCTCACTCCCAATACATCCAGGCACCCACCCCAATACAGCCTGTGGCACTGCCACACCAAACCCCCACATCCCAATACACCAACCCGTGCACAACTTATGGCCCTATCCCAATACAGCCAGTACCACCCCACCGCCCAATACACCCAGCGCCCCACCTGCTCACAGCCCACCCAGCCCCAATACAGCCAATGCCACCAGTACTGCCAGTGCCACGCCAGACCCATTATACCCTGATCCCCAATACACCCAACCCCCCCATACAGCCAGTCACCTCAGTGCCACCCCACACCCACTATACCCTGATCCCCAATACACCCAGCTCCAACCCCCCCAGTGCAGCCAGTACCATTGTCCCTGAACCCCAGTGCCACCCCACACCCACTATACCAAATCCTCAATACACCAGGCCCCAACCCCCCAGTACAGCCAGTAACCCCAGTGCCACCCCACACCCACTATACCCTGATCCCCAATACACCTAACCCCCAAGTACAGCCAGTAACCCCAGTGCCACCCCACACCCACTATACCCTGATCCCCAGTACAGCCAGTGTCCCAGTGCCACCCCACACCCACTATATCCTGATCTCCAATACACCCAGCTCCAACCCCCCAGTACAGCCAGTACCCTAGTCCCTGAACCCCAGTGCCACCCCACACCCACTATACCCTGATCCCCAATACACCCAGCTCCAACCCCCCAGTACAGCCAGTACCCTGGTCCCTGAACCCCAGTGCCACCCCACACCACTATACCCTGATCCCCAATACACCCAACCCCCCAGTACAGCCAGTGTCCCAGTGCCACCCCACACCCACTATACCCTGATCACCAATACACCCAGCCGCAACCCCCCAGTACAGCCAGTGCCCCGGTCCCTGAACCCCAGTGCCACCCCACACCCACTATACCCAGATCCCCAATACACCCAGCCCCAACCCCCAGTACAGCCAGTCACCCCAGTGCCACCCCACACCCACTATACCCTGATCCCCGGAACACCCAGCCCCAACCCTCAGTACAGCCAGTCACCCCAGTGCCACCCCACACCCACTATACCCTGATCCCCAATACATCCAGCTCCAACCCCCCAGTGCAGCCAGTACCCTGGTCCCTGAACCCCAGTGCCACCCCACACCCACTATACCCTGATCCCCAATACACCCAACCCCCCAGTACAGCCAGTCACCCCAGTGCCACCCCACACTCACTATACCCTGATCCCCAATACACCCAGCTCCAACCCCCCAGTGCAGCCGGTGCCATTGTCCCTGAACCCCAGTGCCACCCCACACCCACTATACCCTGATCCCCAATACACCCAGCTCCAACCCCCCCAGTACAGCCAGTCACCCCAGTGCCACCCCACACCCACTATACCCTGATCCCCAATACACCCAACCCCCCAGTACAGCCAGTGTCCCAGTGCCACCCCCGCCCAGCGGCTCCCACCTTCCTCGGCGGGGGCTGCATGGCGCTGCCGTCGCTCTCCGCATCAATCCCCGCTCAGCAGCGGGACGCGGCCCCCGCGGCGGAGGGAGGAGCCGGCGCCGGGATGCGGGGGGGGGGAGGGGGGAGCGCAGCGCGCGGCTCCCGGCGGGGGGAGGGGGGAGTCGGCTCCCTCACGCGGACTCCATGGCCCGGCGGCGGCGAGGCACCGAGCGGCTCTGGGAGGAGGAGGCGAGCGGCGAGTCCCGGCCCGGGGGAGGGAGAGCGGGGAAGGCGGGGACGTCGGCCACTCAGCCAGCCCCAGGGAGGGCGGGAAGGCGGCTCCGCAGCGCCCCGACGCGGCCGCCGGGGGGAAGCGCTCCCTGGAGGCGAGCGGGGAAATGGCGCCCCAGCGCGGCCGAGACCCCGCCTGGCGGCCACCGCCGCAGCACCCGCCCCTCCCCCACCCCGGCTCCGGCAACCACAGACAACGGTCCGCCCAGCCGGGTAGACGTGGGGGCAAAACCATAGAGAGCTGGGCGGGACCGACACGTCCCCGCCAGGCGGGGGCGGGGCTCAGCGGCTAGCGCGCGGGAGACCACGGCCGGTTGGGGGTGTGCGCGCGGCCCTCGCTCGTTCCCTTCCTTTGCCTCCCTGCCGCGAGCGTGCTGGGCTGGAGCTGCACGTGCGGCTGGCGCGTGGGGCTGGGGCTGCAGCGCCTGGGCGGGGGAGCTGGAGACGTAGCAGCAGCGGGAGGGGGCAGGTGCAGCACCTGAGCGGAGGAGCTGCGGGCGTAGCAGCGCTGGGAGCGGGGCAGGCAAGCTGTAGCTACTGGGGTGTCCGAGGAAGCGGCCCTTGCCCTCCTACTGATGGGATAGATGTCTACGGTGTGACGCACCCGGTGCAAAGTGTCAGGGAGGGGATAGGCTGCAGGCACAGAGAACAGCCCTGATTGCTCTCTCCCAGGTCAGCAAGGTGTCCGCTGGTGGTGAGCTGAGTTGCCCTGGAGAAGGCGATGCGCTCAGCTACACAAAAAGAAAGATCATCCCTTGTTCAATGAGTTTTCAGTCTAAAGAGAGACGCCTAAAATGTGGGATGCAGGGGGAAACCCGCGGGGTGGGGTAAACTTAATTGGGAAAGGTGTTTGGTTTTTTGTTTTGTTCTGTTTTAATGTTATGGCTTGTTGAAAACTCACTCGTAGGCTAGGGCCTTATGGACAAAGTGTGTTTCTGACAGGAGCTTGAAGAGAAATCTTGTGGCTGGCTTGTCTGGTGGGGATGGGAAGGGCATTCTGCGCATGGGCAGCAGTGTGGGAAAAGGCTGCACAGAGATGAGAGCAACGGGCGAGTGAGGTATTGGCACTGGTTTCCGTGAGAGGGCTGACATGGGGGCAATCCAAGGTCTGAGATATAAGCAAGAGTAGAGTTGTGAAAAGCTTTCAAGGCAAAGATGTGTTTGAGCCTATGGTGCTGTAAAGGGGATTCAACAGTGGGATTTGAAGAGGGGTGTCCTGATTAGATGGCTGTGTAAATGAGAAGTAGTCACTAATTCTATAAGGGGCCTGGCAGTAGGGAGGCTTTCTGACTAAATCCCTCCCAGATCTTCATTTTGTGCGTTCTCACTAGCAGGTGCCTGTGACTTTGGTGGCCCTTAGGTGGAAACAGCCCATCACTGCGATCACTTGCTGGTCTTTCAGGGTGACTGGGAGAGTTGCCTCCTGAACAGCAACAGGACTAGTGAATTACAGTGTTCGGCACTCAATCCTCCCTGGCACGCCTGGCAACAGCTTCATTCAGACTGATCTGAAGGCTCCCAGCTTATTTCACTCACAGCCTCCAGCTGCCATGGAAGCTTTGCCAAGGTTCCTCTGTGTCCCAGTTTGCCTCTAGTTCTTGCATTGTACCTGAGCTATACCCATTCTGTGCATGAACCAAGGTTGTCACTCTCCAAGGCTATTCATCTTGCCCCTTTTGACAATATTAAATTAACTATGCCATAATTTGCAAAGTGCTGTGTGATTCTTTATGATGAAAGTTGCTGTATAAACAGAGCTTCAAAACATTGCCAGAGTTAGGTATAAACATAAGGTAAAGAGGCTCCCATCAAAAGATAGGATCAATACCAGCTGTTGTGTATGACTGGACTCTTACCGTGGTGCTGCCCCTGCCCCTTCCTTGAGGGCTCCATCTTCTGCTGGAATGGATAAGGAGCTCTCTACTTGCCAGGTCAGCCTTAGAACATCTGGATTGTTGGGGCTATCTTTGCTATTCTTCCACCCTCTTGGGTGTTGTGAGGTGTGATGGCCTCTTCTACTTTAGTCATTTTGGATAATCTTTCCCACAGAAAAGCCCCTCAGGCACTGTTCATACCTTTCCCAAGCATCAACGGAGTGAAATTGTCATGATCTGTGTCAGTTCTGCTGCTGTAGTTCTGAACAGCAGATGTGAAAATGAGTTTTATTCATTTTACTCTGCTGCTGCCTTTCAAAGGCACCATCCTGAAAGGTGCTGAGTGCCTTCAACTTCCAGGTTAATCAGGACCAGGCCCCAAAGGTGGCATATTTCTCTGCCCCTTCCAACATGGGCTCTGACTTGACAGTATTAGCTCTTCTTGCTCCGTAGGTGTCGTGGAGACAGCACCTGAGGGGAAATGATCGCCAGGTTGGTTAGTTTGTGGTGGTGTAAAAGTTTACTTTGGACATCAGTTTTGTCATTAAATAGCTATTTCCCTCTAATTTAGTTAAGATCACCCATACAACCTTAACTTGGCCATTTTCTGACTTTTGAGTGCTTTTCTTTGCAATCTTGATGATTTTGTACATTTTGGAGTATAGCGTTACAGCTTAATAGCTGTTACTTAAATTTGAATCAGATACTTCATAAAATATTGAATGATGGACACTTTTCAATGAAATAGTTGTGGCATTGATTATTACATAAGTTTCGAAGTGGGAGGATCTGATAATACCAATATAAGTTGGCAGTAAATATAGCATGAATGCACTTGGATTGCTGGGCCTGACTTCATTTATCATATTAGATCTGATGATGTGAAGAGCCCAATGGTATGTAGGAAATATCCATTTGCATTTCATGAAAAACTTGCCTTGAATCCTGTTCCACTTTCACCAATGCTCTTACCAGTCTACAGAATTCTTTGCCTCACTGTTCTCATGCTGCTGAAGTTTTATTTCTATTTCCGGTTTCTTTATTATTTATGAAGTGGATTATTTCTACTCAAAATTGGCACCTTTATAACCTCTAATAAACAAATACCTAAGTGCAGGGATGGGCAAACTATGGCCTGGGGGCTGCATCCAGACCCCCAAACGTTTTAATACAGCCCTTGAGCTCCCACCGGGGAGCAGGATCTGGGACTTGTCCCGCACTGGCGCTCCAGCCAGGGAGTGGGGTCAGGGGCTTGCCCCACTCTGCGCGGCTCCCAGAAGCAGCAGCATGGCCCTGCTCCGGCTCTTATGCATAGGGGCATCCAGGGGGTTCCACACACTGCCCCTGCCCAAAACACTGCCCCGCAGCTCCCATTAGCCAGGAACCGCGGCCAATCGGAGCTGTGGGGCGGCGCCTGCAGACAGAGCAGCGCACAGAGCCGCCTGGCCGTGCCTCCGCATAGGAACCGGAGAGGGGACATGCTGCTGCTTCCAGGAGCTGCTTGAGGTAAGTGCCGCCCGGAGCTTGCACCCCAACCCCAGCCCTGATCCCCCTCCTGCCCTCCGAACCCCTCAGTCCCAGCCTGGAGCACCCTCCTGCAATCCCAACCCCTCATCCCCAGCCCTACCTCAGAGCCCCCACCTCTAGCCGGAGCCCTCACCCCTTTCCGCACCGCAACCCCCAATTTCATGAGCATTCATGGGCCACCATACAATTTTCATACCCAGATGTGGCCCTCAGGCCAAAAAGTTTGCCCACCCCTGCCCCAGTTGATCCTGATTTTTAAATAGAAGTAATGTGTCCTTATTTCCACATGAATTATTAGTGATTATATTTATTTAGTATTGTCGTTAGGTAAGGGAATTAGCTTTTCCTAGGAGACCTTTAGTAAAGGATTTCTAAACTCCAGTGCACCAGTTTGTAGTGTTAATATTCTGGTTGAACACTGCATCTCACTGTAGTTAAGCTGTCTGCAGTGTGTAATCCTACTGACCTCTAATGGCTATGTAAACAGTTTTGTATCAGGATAACTAGTATTTCCTTCTTCAAAAGTTCAAATGGGTCAGATTATAATCTCCTGCTTTGTTGGGGTGTTTCTCAGTACGGGCCATAGTGTTACCCATAGTAAAGAAGAAGCAGGGGGGGCTCTATTGTAATGACTATAAAAGAGATTTTTTTTTTGGTGACTGCTGGACTTGGTATACGTGGTTCTTGTCCTCTAGCCCCTAAATCTAAATGCAGCTTATGTTGCAGTAGTTCCAGCAGTTGCAGCAGTCAGAGAGGCTTGGGGGCAGGTAGAGCTGTGACTTTACAGATCTATTGGCCAAAATGTCTTCTTCCTTACACAGGGAGGGGTTACTGCAGTATTATCCACAGCCTAACGGATTCCTTTCCCCTCTACCCTCACAGAACTCACCAGGGCATAGTCACTTTACTTGGACCATTCACACTTCACAGGATTTGCTCCATGAACTATAGCCTATGCCATACAAAAATGACTTAGCAAGACTCTCAACCAGTATACTCGAGCCCTGTTTGTTTGTGAATTTGGCTCTTCTCTCTCTGATACCAGGCTTGTTTTCAGGAGTGATGGCAAAGTATTTGGTTATTCGCTTCGCAGCCAAATGCTGCTTCTAGTGACACGCTTGCAGCCAGCAGTCATGTGCTGTGATCATCAGATCTCAGACTAAGCAGGAATGGGCAAAATCAGAACTTGGTTGGGAGATCTTCAAGAAAAACTCTGGTGCTGCAAGAAGTGGAGTAGTGTCTCAATGTTTGGGCTTTGAATCAATGCCCCTAACAGGATGTTAGGAGACACTGATTGCTGTTGTGTAATTGAGATGTGCCATCAAGCTTTCAGCCATCTGTGGTCATTAGTGATTCTGCGGCACTTTTCATGAAGAGTGGTGTTAATCTTGGTGTCTTGCCTAAATTCTAATTTAGGGGATTGTATCTTGCCTCCATAACACAAATTTCCTCCTATTTTTTGAACTAGGTCTGACATTCTTCACTTGTCCTAAACAGTTGGATACCAATGCTGTGCTCTGATATGCCTTTACCTTGTTCAATCCTGGAAGTGGCAGCAATTTAGGGATGCTTGAAGCATTTCCTGGATATATGCTAGGCAGTGTATAAGTTGTAAAGTGCTTTGGTGTGACAAGTGTCAAGTATAATCATTATTTAATAAATGGCTGTAGCACTACTCACATATAGTACTCCTGGGAGAATTCTGCACCACTGCATGCATGCATATTTCATGGGCCATGCATATTTTTAATTTTTTTGCCAAAAATATCTTCTGCTGAAAAGTTGGTGCAGTTTTGCCTTTTGCCCACCAGAGGGTGCTGTGGCGCTGGAACAGAACAGCTACTCCTGACCAGCCCCAGCTATGATAGGGAAGAGAAAGAGTCTTCAGTGCCTTCTTCACAGCGCCTGTCGGGCCAGGTCAGGAGCTATGGGGAGACATACAGTGTGAGGCTGCTGGGGGGGTTAGACACAAGGGGCTCATAAGGGCTAGTGGGGGAGGACAGACTGGGGAAGGGGCTGAATGGGCGTGGAGGCTCAGGGCCACGGGGAGGGAGGTGCAGGGCCACATGGGAAGAAGGGGAGGGGGTGCAGAGTTATGTGAGGAAGGGGTATGGCTGAATGGAGGCACAGACACATGGGGACAGGGAGTGCCGGGGACACATGGCAATGAGGGGAGGGGGCTGGCTGAGGTGGTGCAGGGCCACATGGGGATGGGGGGCATGGGAGTCAGTGGGGGTGGAGGACACATGGGGACAGGGGGTGCAAGGACACATGGGGACAGGAGCACATGTGCCTGACTGAATGGGAGAGGCTAGGGGTCAGCCAGGGACTGCATGGGGGACGCTCCCTAATAATCCCTTCCCACCCCCCAAAAAAACGTGTTCCATACTTTTTCCAACCATACCTAACAACCCTTCAAGTTCGTACCCAGGCTCCTTCTCAGCAATTACTTCCCTCTCCCTCAGCTCCTCCATTACCCCTGATTCCCTCAAGCCTTTGCATTACTTCTGAGGGGTGTGGGAAATATGGTTCTGTACTGTAGTTTAAATGAATTATTATTCAGAGTTCTGTATTAATATGCCTAGTAAAGAATCTCTTTGTCAAAAAAGATTTCCTGAATCTTTTTTGTTGTCTGTATTGTTACAGACATACAGGCTGACAGGTATTTTTAAATAAATTACCAAATAATTGAAACTGGTGTGATTATATTGTGTTATTTTGACAAATAAAATATGCAGAATTTTAAAATATTGTGTGCAGAATTTTTAATTTGGTGCAAAATTTTTAACTTTTTGGCACATAATTCCCCCAGGAGTAATGTAGTGTGGCAATTAAAGTCAGGAAGAGAAAACCACAAGAATCATTTAGAGAAGGCAAGAGTATTATTCAATCTGGATTTTAAAACAGCAACTGGCCTGGCCAACTGGGCCCTTGTCTACATTTAAAAAGTTAGTACCTACATTACAACTACTACTCGAATCAGTGCAGCTGCACTAATGGTAGTAACATTGCAAGCACCAGTGTAGAGAGGATCCAGGAGTCTTACCCCAATCTCAAGAGCAGTTTGTTATGTCACAAGGATAAAACCACCTGAGCCCTATCTATGCTAGTAGTTTAGCACTGGTGCATCTACTACAACTTAGGGGTGATAGAGGTACTTACTTTTCAAGTGGGGGATATACCCACTGTAAGAGAATCCCATCGAAGGAGTGGGAGAGATGCTAAAGAGCTATCTGGTGAAATTGTAAAGGAAATAATGGGTAATGTTAGCAGGACATCTCCTGGCCCCTGGTGCAAGAGGTCACTGACCCAAGTACAGTGGCAGGATTTTTAGAAGGGCCATGTAATTTGTGACTAATGCTAACCTTTGTAGTTATGCAAGCTAAGGTAAGGGGCTATCAACAAGATCAGTTGTTGGGACATGAAGAAATCTACCTTCCCTACATACATGCATGCCCCATTACTGTATTCCTCAATGGCTATGTTCATGAAGGTATTTTCCATTTTTTTCTGAAACATTGGTGAGTGTCAGTACTCCAATCCTGATCTGATGGGATGGCCCATAAGCCAATCAAGTATGTTAAATCCTATCTTACTGTAACATGCCTGATGATTTCCAGCATGTGGGAGAGGTGAGAAATACCTTACATAGAGATTACCCAAAAAAACAAAACCCACTTTCTTGTACATGACTGCTTTATCCGCTGATTAAAATGGAATCAGCTCTACTATCACCTTTTTGTGTCAGGGCCTTTCTCAAACAGCCACTTTATTTCTTTAGTGCGTGAAATAATCCAATAGAAGAACTAGTTTGGGGGTTTTGAAGGATTCACATGTAAGAAATCCAAGTAGAAAAAATGAACGTCCTTGTTGCTGCCTGTCCTATAGTTCCGTCTGGCTTGTATTTTACAATGATTCTCCTAATGTGTAGTGCAACTTATGTACCGTACCTATTCGCCTACGATCTGGTCTTGAGGTTCTCAAGCTGAGGCCCCAGTATTGGTCTTGGACCATTGAACACTTCCTGATGGCCTATGAAGAGCGGTCTGGTCACATGTTGACTCTCCTTGTTTCTAGCTGTGGGGAACAAGACAGGTGCGAAGGAAACATGAAGAGCCAAAGTATGATCTTGCTTTTTCCCTCACAAGGAGGGCAAAGCAATTATTGCAATAAAGATCGCTACAGACAACAAACACTTCCCTACTATCTTTCCATGTAAGTAGTTGCTTTAATTGCCCTCAGGATGTTATATGATCCCAAAGGAGAGGGGAGCTGTCCATGAGCCAAATTTTCTATTAAGATCCAACCCATGAAAGAGTTGCAGAACTCTTGATGTAATCTATTTCCCTTATTCAGAGAAGGCCAGGCCTCTAAATAAGAGATCTGGAGTGAAAACAGCGATGATCAGTACCTCAACCTCTACGTGTCAGTAATGGAGCCCATTACCCAACAGAGACCGATCTTTATGACCAAACAAGCTTGGATCTCATGTATTTTTTTCCAGTTAGGAAAGCAATTCATGCTGAAATATTTCAAAGTATTTATATACACAATGTGTATATCTTTACAGGAATTGCTTTACCATCAATAAGCCACAGCCACTTCTGGAATGGAAAATGGCAACTGTTAGATAATTCACAGCAATGCAAAACTTGTAGGTCAGGAAGTGATGCAGAAGATGTAGCCAAAATATCATTGCTACTGCTGTAGACTTTCTGCCGGTCTTTTAAAATATTTTGTGCTGCAACAATTAAAGATAATACAATAGGACCAACTGAATGCTCAGTAAACCTGTTCGCTACGTTGAATGCAGCAAGTACATCACTTTCAAGATACAGCACTGATTTCCTGTTTTCACACCGCTTATTGCTACACAAGACTCATTGTTTAAAAGCTGATTGCAAAGTACTATGCAAGAGACAAGAATGCTCTGTTTCCCCTGCTCAAGTTATTTCTTATTCTGCACTGCTTTAAATAGCAAAACTCAAGCTAGGAGCAAGTTCTCTTGGCTACATTATTTTTACCATTAATGTCGCAGTTTACCAAAATGGCCTTGCACGACCACAACCCCCCAAAATCTAGACACTAGTGAAGAACATTTGTAAATATCAGTGCAGCTAGGTATTTTTTTATCTGCCATCTATGACATTAGGTGACCTTTAAAAATTCTCCCCCTCATTTTCAAATGTCCATTGACTTCCATGGAGCTATGCTGATTTGCTCCAACTGAGGATCTGGCCCTGACTCCTCCCCGTTTCAGTTCCCTGTCTGTAAAATAGGGCTAATATTTCCTCCCCCCGCCCCTTTTTCTGACTTGTCTAAGTAGACTGTAGGCTCCTTGAGGCTGGAGCTGGCTCCCACAATGTGTATGTATACTCCTCAGCACCATGAGGTCTAATCGCAAACAATATTATGCAAACAATAGTCAAGAGATAAGAAAAGAATGTTCTGGTGTAAGATAAGAAAAGGTGTTCTGGTAAACCATTCGTCGCCTTAGGCGGGGTTGGTAGGACGTTGTCCAGGATGTACTCAGTAAGAGTGGTGAAATGCTGACCTCAACTAAGGAGATCATCGAGAGGTGGAAAGAGCACTTTGAGGAAATCCTCGACCCGATGGACACCCCCCAGGAGGCAGCGCTGGAAACCTCCGGTGAAATCGGATCTATTTCTGATACTGAGGCCAATACGGTGGTAAAGTGCCTTTGTAGCAGTAAGGCAGCAGTGGTGGATGAGATTCACCCAGAGATATTGAAAGCACTGGACAATGTTGGGGTGTTGTGGTTAATGCACCTCTTCAATGTTGTGTGGAAGGCGGGTGCAGTACCTCTGGACTAGCAAACTGGGGATGCTGATACCAATCTTTAAGAAAGGAGACCAGAGGGTGGGTTCCAATTATAGGGGGATTGCACTCCTTAGCCTGCGCTGCAAAGCCAATGCCAGGGTGCTGGAGAGGAGGTTACGCCCATTAGTTGAAGCTCAGATTCAGTATTCCATCCCGGCTGTAGAACAACAGACCAGCCCTTTGCTCTCTCACAGATACTCGCAGGGTCATGGGAGTTTGCTACTCCAGTCTACCTAGAGAAAGCATATGGCCGCATTCCCCGAGATGTCTTGTGGGAAGTGCTGCGGGAGTATGAGATGCTGGTGGTGCTTTCCAGTCCCTCTATTCTCGGAGTGAGAGTTGTATTCGTATTCTTGGCATTAAGTTGAGTTCGTTCAAGGTGGACATTGGACTCCACCAATGGTGCGTCTTGCCCCCACTCCCGTTCATGATTTTCATGGACAGGATATCAAGGTGTCGCCGAGCTGTGAAGTGCATCTAGTATGGGGACTCGGAGGTGGCATTTCTGCTGTTTGCAGATGATGTTGTCCTTCTTGCTTCTTCAGATTGCGATCTCAAACGACCGCTGCTGAGTGTGAAGCGGCTGGGATGAGAATCAGCACCTCCAAATCAGAGGTCATGGTCCTCTCCCGGAAGAAAGTGGACTACTCTTTCCAGGTGAGGAGAGAGCAGCTGCCCTTAGTGGACAAGTTAAAGTATCTAGGGGTCTTGTTTACGAGTGATGGTAAGTGGGAGCAAGAGATCAACTGGCAGATTGGTGCGGCAGTGGCAATGATGCAGGCGTCATAGTGATCTGTGGTGGTGAAGCGGGAGCTGAGTTCTCGGACAAAGCTCTCAGTTTACAGATCACTCTATGTTCCCATCCTCACCTATGGTCATGAACTTTGGGTAATGACTGAAAGGACGAGATTGCGGGTACAAGTGGTGGAAATGAGGTTTCTCCGCAGGGTGGTTGGGTTTACTCTCTGAGACAGGGTGAGGAGTTAGGCCATACGGGAGGGCCTTGGAGTAGAGCTGCAACTCCTCCAGATTGAGAGGAGCTAGTTGAGATGGTTCAGGCTTCTGATAAGGTTGCCCCCTGGGGGGTTTCCGTTGGAACTATATCATGCATGTCCCACTGGGCATAGGCCCCAAAGCCGACCCAGGACACACTGGAGGGATTATATCTCCTGGCTGGCCTGGGAATGCTGGGGAATCCCCCAGGAGGAGCTGAAACCTGTTGCGGAGGAAAAGGAGGTTTGGTCCTCCCACCTCTCCATGCTGCTGCTGCAACCCTCACCAGGGAAAGTGTCATAAAGGAAAAAGAAGAAGAAGAAAAGAATTGAAACAAAGGAATTGGGTCAAGCCCTTTATCTGAGATTAGAAAGTGAAAGCTGGGTGGTTTAATGTGTTAAAACTCTGTTTTTATTAAAAATAAATATCCAATATACAGCATAATTTATATATAAATTACATATTTTGATTCCCTTTCCCCAGATTCTGTCTTTAGATTTTGAACACCTGTAAGCAGGGATGATCCTTAAGTGTTTGGAAAACAGCTAGCACAGAGTTAATCCTACTACAAATATAATAAATCAGAACCCCAAAAGCATCTAAGTATCTTCAAAAAATTTAGAGATGCCTGAATTAAAACCCCAGATCCAGTCTCAATTGAATTTGGCAAAAGCTGGATCTGAATTTTACAATTAAGTGAATGTTTGTTTTGCTTCAAATGGTTTTTGCCATATTGCACAGTCACTGTCAAACAAAAGGAACCGGTGCCATTAATCTTCTCTGCCCAATGTCCCACTGACCCATCAATTGTAAGTATCCCTTCCTCCCCAGTAACAAATGCACAGCTGTAACCAGGGCCGGCTCCAGGCACCAGCTTAGCAAGCAGGTGCTTGGGGCGGCCACTTCGGAGAGGGGCGACACGTCCAGCTGTTCGGCGGCAATTCGGCGGACGGTCCCTCACTCCTGCTCGGAGCGAAGGACCTCCCACCGAAGATCGCGATCGCGGCTTTTTTTTGTTTGTTTGGCTGCTTGGGGCAGCCAAAACCCTGGAGCCGACCCTGGTTGTAACAGATGTTCCTCAGCACACAATAGCCTTGCTCACACTAGGAACATAACCCAGTGCTTGCAGCTGACCCAGTGTTGGACGTGGTTTAACTGCAAGTGTAGCCAAAGTCAAATGGTGTTTAGTGCAATTTCAGAAGCAATGGTTTAAAAAATTGCTTGCCTAACTCCCAGTAATGCTGATGAGGGTTCAGCTTCCTCTGTGCATCACATGTAGAACAGATCCCTTTGTGGCCACTTTGAGGCTAATTACAGAGCTGTGACTCCATAGTAGCCACATGTCATGCTTAAGGCATGGTCTTCTATGACCAAATGCACCCTGTAGTCACACGCGACATACTGTTGTAATCATCTTTGTACATGATATGCCTTGTGAGGTATCATTTGAAAACTAATAACACACTGATCGATAATATCATAAGAATGGCCATATTGAGTCAGACCAAAGGTCCATCTTGTCTAGTATCCTGTCTTCCGACAGTGGCCAATGCCAGGTGCCCCAGAGGGAATGAACAGAACAGGTAATCATCAAGTGATCCATCCCCTGTCGCCCATTCCCAGTTTCTGACAAACAGAGACTAGGGATACCATCCCTGTCCATCCTGGCTAATAGTCATTGATGGACCTATCCTCCATGAATTTATCTAGTTCTTTTTTGAACCCTGTTATGGTCTTGGCCTTCACAACCTCCTCTGTCAAAGAGTTCCACAGGTTGACTATGCGCTGTGTGAAGAAATACTTCCTTTTGTTTGTTTTAAACCTGCTGCCTATGAATTTCATTTGCTGACCCCTAGTTCTTGTGTTATAAGGAGTAAATAACACTTCCTTATTTACTTTCTCCACACCCGTCATGATTTTATAGACCTCAATCATATCCCCCCTTAGTCGTCTCTTTTCCAAGCTGAAAAGTCCCAGTCTTATTAATCTCTCCTCATACAGAAGCCATTCCATACCCCTAAACATTTTTGTTGCCCTTCTCTATACCTTTACCAATTCCAATATATCTTTTTGAGATGGGGCAACCACATCTGCATGCAGTATTCAAGATGTGGGCATACCATGGATTTATATAGAGGCAATATGCTATTTTCTGTCATCTTATCTATCCCTTTCTCAATGATGCCCAACATTCTGTTCACTTTTTTTGACTGCCGTTGCACATTGAGTGGATGTTTTCAGACAACTATCCACAATGACTCCAAGATCTCTTTCTTGAGTGCTAACAGCTAATTTAGACCCCATCATTTTATATGTATAGTTGGGATTATGTTTTCCAATGTGCATTACTTTGCATTTATCAACATTGAATTTCTTCTGCCATTTTGTTGCCCAGTCTCTAGGTTCGAGAGATTCTTTTGTATCTCTTCGCAGTCTGCCTGGGACTTGACTATTTTGTGTAGTTTTGTATCATCTGCAAATTTTGCCACCTCACTGTTTACCCCTTTTTCCAGATCATGTTCGAATATGTTGAATAGGACTGGTCCCAATTCAGACCCCTGGGGGACACTACTATTTACCTCTCTCCATTCTGAAAACTGACCGTTTATTCCTACCCTTTGTTTCTTTTAACCAATTACCAATCCATGAGATGACCTTCCCTCTTATCCCATGACAGCTTACTTTGCTTAAGAGCCTTTGGTGAGGGACTTTGTCAAATCCCCCTTGTCCACATGCTTGTTGACCCCCTCAAAGAATTCTAGTAGATTGGTGAGACGTGATTTCCCTTTACAAAAATCATGTTGACTCTTCCCCAACAAATTATGTTCATCTGTGTGTCTGACAATATTGTTCTTTACTATAGTTTCAACCATTTTGCCCGGTACTGAAGTCAGGCTTCAGCCTCTAATTGCCGGGATCACCTCTGGAACCCTTTTTAAAAATTGGCGTCACATTAGCTATCCTCCAGTCATTTGGTACAAAAGCTGGTTACAGACTACAGTTTGCGATTTCATATTTGAGTTCTTTCAGATCTCATTGAGACCCTGCAGTTCTGCCTGTCTAACTGTTCCTGCACGTGGAACTGGAAGCATTTCAGAGAATGCTACCATGGAGGTCCTGGACTTCACTCTCTTACCTAGTAGCCTAAATTTGGCTTCCAGGACCTCTCTCCTATTCTTCCTTATGTCATTGGTACCTACATGTACCACAACCACTGGTTCCTCCCCAGCAGTACACATAAGTCTATCTAGACATCTTGAGAAATCCGCAACCTTTGCACCAGGCAGGCAAGTCACCATGCGGTTCTCCCGGTCATCACAAACCTAATGATCGAATCAGCCATTGCTAATATTTGTCTCTTCCTAATAACTGGAGTTCCCTCCCCCAGAGAGGTATCCTCAGTGCGAGAGGATACGACAACATCATCTGGAAGGAGGGTCCCAACTATGGGATCGTTTCCCTCTGCTCCGGTTGGATGTTCTCCTTCTCTGAGACTTTCATCCACCGCAACAGCACAGAAGCTGTCAGACTGGGGGTGGGACCATTCTACTGTGTCCCGGAAAGTCTCATCTATGTACCCCTCTGTCTCCCTTAGCTCCTCCAGTACAGCCACTCTGGTCTCCAAAACCCGTACATGGTCTCGGAGGGCCAGGAGCTTCTTGCATCGAATGCACACGTTTGCCACCTGCCCACAGGGCAGGTAATCATACATGCTGCATTGGGTGCAATAAATGGGATAGCCCCCACTCTGTTGCTGGACTTCTGCATGAATTGTCTTTTTACTCCTGAAGCTTGTTCCTTTGTTGATGTTTTGTTTTTATCAGAGGGTGGTTTTGGCTTTAAGTTTAAGGAATGTTAAGTTTATCTAGCCCCCCTACACACACACACACACACACACTCCCCCCTGTAAACTCTCTCACAAAACTCCCCTGTTAGCCACTCCTGGTTGCTAGTTCCTCTAGTTGCTTAGGAGCAGGCTTTTGAAAGTCCTGGACTTCCTGAGTAGCCCTGTCCCTGGTTAAAGGTTGATGGGTGCTAAAGGGCTTAAGGATTAAACCCTCAATAAGAAGCTCTCAGCCTTGCCTAGCAGGCCGCTAGGCTCAGCATCCACACGGTTAGCACACGGTCCCCCAAACAAACAAATCATGGTAGTAAAGGGGGCCAGGAACAGCTTGATCTGCATTTTAGCAAGCAAAAACATGGACCCTCTTTCCCCAGGAGACTCCATGTCTCTGTCCTCACAGCTGGAAGGAACTTTATCTGGGGTAACCCTCAGGAAAAAGCATTTCAAAAACTATAAAAGCGAGGGGCAAGAATATCCCAAGCTATCTCTCCCTATCTTTCTCTCTCTCTTTCACCAAAGAAGCACAAGGAACCAGCCTGTTGACTTTGGAAGGGATCCGGACATGAAAATTTGGTTAGCAATGTTGCTGGGAACATGTGGTAAGGATTTCACCTTGAGTCAAGTTTAGATTAGTTTTAGCTACTAGAAAGCATTTTCATCTTTATTTCTCTTGTAACCATTTGACTGTAATACCTTATACTTGTATTCACTTAAAATCTTAGTTAAATAAACTTGTTTTATTTTTTAATCTAAACTAATCCACTGTTGTGTTTGAATTGAGCTGGTTGGTAACTCCATATAAAGTAGCGGGCTGTTACATGTTGACTCCTTACAGGTGCAACAGACCTATAATATCTGAACTGTCCAGGAGAGGGCTGGAGGGTGTGTAACAGATGTTTTGGGGAAAATTCAGGACTGGGATATTTTGGAGTCACCATGTAAGTAGTAACTAGGGCTTTCAATTCATCATACTTAACTCACGTGATTAACACAAAAAATTAATTGTGATTAAAAACATTAATCGTGATTAATCAGAGTTTTAAACTCACTATTAAACAATAGAATACCAATTGAAATTTATTAAATATTTTGAATGTTTTTCTACATTTGCATATATATTGATTTCAATAACAACACAGAATACAAAGTGTATATTATTTTTTATTACAAATATTTTCACTGCAAAAATGATAGTCTTTTTCACTTCACCTCATACACGTACTGTAATGCAATCTCTTTGTCGTGAAAGTGCAACTTACATATGTAAGTTGTTTTTTTGTTACATAACTGCACTCAAAAACAAAATGTAAAACTTTAGAGCCTACAAGTCCACTCAGCACTACTTCTTGTTCAGCCAATCACTAAGACAAACAAGTTTGTTTACATTACAGGAGATAATGCAGCCCTCTTCTTATGTACAATGTCACCAGAAAGTGAGAACAGGCATTTGCAAGTCACTTTTGTAGCCAGCATTGCAAGGTATTTACGTGCCAGATATGCTAAACATTCATACGTCCCTTCATGCTTCAGCCACCATTCCAGAGGACTTGCTTCCATTAAAAAAATAATGCGTTAATTAAATTTGTGACTGAACTCCTTGGGGGGGAAATTGTATTCCCCTGCTCTGTTTTACCGACATTCTGCCATATATTTTATGTTATAGCATTCTTGGATGATGACCCAGCACTTTAACCACAGATTTGACAAAATGAAAAGAAGGTACCAGTGTGAGATTTCTAAAGATAGCTACAGCACTCGACCCAAGGTTTAAGTATCTGAAGTGCCTTCCAAATCTCAGAGGGACAAGGTGTGGGGAGCATGCTTTCAGAAGTCTTAAAAGAGCAATACTCTGATGCGGAAACTACAGAACCTGAACCACCAAAAAAAGAAAACCAACCTTCTGCTGGTGGCATCTGACTCAGATGATGAAAGTGAACATGAGTCGGTCCGCACTGCTTTGGATTGTTATTGAGTAGAACACCCATTGTCAGCATGGACACATGTCCCCTGGAATGGTGGTTGAAGCATGAAGGGATATATGAATCATCAGCGCATCTGGCATGTAAATATCTTGCGACGCCGGCTACAACAGTGCCATGAGAACACCTGTTCTCACTTTCAGATGACATTGTAAATAAGAAGTGGGCAGCATTATCTCCTGCAAATATAAACAAACTTGTTTGAGCGATTGGCTGAACAAGAAGTAGGATTGAATGGATTTTCAGGCTCTAAAATGTTACATTGTTTTATTTTTGAATGCAGGGGGGTTTTGTACATAATTCTACATTTGTATATTCAACTTTCATAATGAAGAGATTGCACTACAGTACTTGTATTAGGTGAACTGAAAAATACTATTTCTTTTGTTTTTGACTGTGCAAATACTTGTAATCAAAAATAAATATAAAGTGAGCACTGTACACTCTGTTTTCTGTGTTGTAATTGAAAATATATTTGAAAATGTAGAAGACATCCAAAAATATTTAAAGAAATGGTATTCTATTATTGTTTAACAGTGCAATTAATCACAATTAATTTTTTTAATTGCTTGACAGCCCTAGTAGTAACCACGGCTTCTGGAAGCCAGAGTGTGGCTGGGGTGTTGCTGACAGGCTGCTGGGATCAGAGTTGCTGGACCAGGGCTGTAGCTATACACAGACACTCAGGGTGTGACCTGCAGGCTGTTTATGAGCAGACCAGGTTAGGAGCTACAGCAGCACGGCATTGTGGGGCACCCATGGTTGCTGGGTAGATGGTGATAACCCCTCACTGGTCTGGATTGCACCCCAGAATGTGACAGCTACAGACAGGTTTTGCTCCAATTTAACTATCTTGGTTAGAAGTGTGACTTTATAGTTAACTTGGTACAACCCCTAGCATGGACTCAGTTATACCAGTATAAAGATGCTCCACCAACGCACCTGAAAGCTGCATGGCATCAGAAGAGTTACTGAGAATCACCTTGATGTTAGAGAAAGAAGAATAAAGGAGACTGGATGTCTCAGACAATTGGTAATAGGATGTGTTGCCTTTCCCCTATTGTCTGCCCATGGAAATTGACTGGCACAGGTATTTTGGAATAACTATTCTGCAATCGGTATTCCAGAATAACTCCCTGTGTGAACACTAATCCAAAATAAAACTGGCTTTATTCTTGAACAGTTACTCTGCTTTGAAAGCCAAGTAATTCTGGAATAAAATCACTTTTACTCTGGAATGGAGTCTACATTGACTGGACTATCTATTCTGATATTTTCCTTGTGTAGAGAAGGCGTGAGTCATCTGTTCAAGTACTACCAAAGACTTGGTAGTAATGAGTGAAAGTTCTTGCCAATGCCACCAGACAGTCATCAGATGAGTCAGGAGTTGGTAGTCTGAGTCCAGTTCCCAACTGCAAACCAAAGATTTCCCCAACTGACACTTATCTGTTATGCTGAAAGGTGCTAATGGCAGTTGTCAGGTGACTCTTTGGTCCAAAGACAATCACAGACCATGTTGAAGTGAATGGGTGTGCTAAGCATTCTTTCCGAGGCAAGGAAAGGAGCCAAGCCCCTTTATATAGTACAGACATACACAAACAATGGAGGATTGCTCACAGTACATGGCAGGTCAGAGTTGAGCCATGTGAGATGAGGGCATTCCCTGATTGCAAATGCAGAGGGTAGGATATTGGTTTTGCAGCTTGTATAGCATGTTGGAGGCAGAAAGCCTGGAGAAGCAGTTGAGAGTGTGAGAGGAAGCAGAGAGAGAGCACACTGGGCACAGAGCTCACTGGAGATTTCTGAGCCAGGAAACTGCCTGCTGTTTTTTGTTTACAAAAATGTGCACAAAGTCCTGTTTCCCTGAACACAGTGGAAACACAATCACACCAAAGAAATACCTGACTAGTCCAATTGTTTTTTCCCCTCTAATGAAAACAACCCTGCAAGGTCCTGAATATTGATTCCCTTGAGAACCAGCAAGGTGCACCCTTCATTACTCCTTTAGTACCAACCAGGAACTGAGTGGTTCAGCTGCTGCAGTTCCTTTTAAATGAGCCTGCTGGGCTCTGATTGGCTGTTTCCCTGCAGTCTTTCTAGGCAGGCCTGGAGGACCCACCTTCACTGCTCCTTTTCTGGGGCAGGGTGTGGTAGGACCATGTGACCTCAAGCAGGGGGCCTCAAAGGACCCAGTACACCCCGTCACAGTCCCTTACTACAGAAAGTTTTTTTAATTAATGTCAAGGATCTGTTAGGATGAATTGTAGAGCTAATTAAAAAGGAGATGCTGCCAAAGAACTTTTACAATTTTGTAAATAATTGTCTCACTTTTTATGATAATTACATCAAACCTGCATATGGCATTGCACCAGGCATCACAGAGTGAAATTCCCAGGCCTGACACAATCCTGTGAATCCATGGAGCTCTGGGGCAGCCCCGTTGGTGATGCCAGGTAGGTTCAAAGTGTGCACCCCTGTGCATGTCAGTGGAGAGTTTGAGAGCACAGTATGCTGGGGTGGTGGTGTCCATCCTGGCAACATACAACACCACTTTTGGATGTAATAAGTGATTGGAGGAAGGCCAGATCTCTGTGAGATGGCATTTCGCACAAAGTCAAACCACTTTAATGCTCAGGATTTTGCACTAACAGCGTATATGGAATGCCTCTAGCTGTTCCAAGTCTGCCTGTAAGAGGGTCCAGGTTTAGATCCATATAGCAATAGATCCTGAATTTTGTCTCCGCACAGAGATGTTTTTGTGTCCATAAGCGAGACATGGACTTCATGCAGGAGCCGGCAAGACCAATTTGTGGGAAGACATCCGGTTTGCTATGACTGTTTGAACTCTGCTTGAACCACACAAGACATTTGTAATGGAAGTTGATATTTCAGTGAAACTAGGCTGAACTTCAAGCAAACCTGGGCAGAATTCCAGGTGCCAGGGAGAGTTTTTTGCCTCCAGCAAAATGCAGTATTTTCATTGCAACCTGGAAGCTAGAAAAATTCAGCCATTTCAGCAGAATTTCGCTTTGAGATTTGGGGTTTGTTTGAACTCAGAATTATAAAGTTAATACTGTAACAGATCTGTAGCCACCTAGGACTGCATGGTTATTGCTGTGCTGCATAACATAGCCTCTTGGAACTTCCTGGCACTGGGCACTAAAGGTATGTCTAGACAGCAAAGAAAAACCAGGGCTGGCCTGTGCCAGTTGACTCAGACTCATGGGGCTTGGGCTGAAGGGCTGTTATACTGCTGTGTAGGCTTCTGGTCTCAGACTGGATCCTGAGCTCTGGGACTCTCCTACCTCGCAGGGTCCTAGAACCCGGGCCCCAGCCAGTCTACACAGCGATAAAACAGCCCCACAGCCCAAGCCATGCAAGCCCGAGTTGGCTGGTGCAGGCCAGCTGCAGGTGTCTAGTTGCTGTGTACACATAACATAGGACTCACCTGTCGCAGCTCCAAAAGCATAGGTCACTACCAGTAAACAAGCATTTAGTTTCATGGTATAAGTCTCTGACACACAATTCCTACCTTGTCCTATTGAGCAATTCCTATGCGATCCTGATGGCACTGGTAATATAAACACTTGCTATGGCAGTGGTTCTCAAACTTATTTGATCGCATCCCTATTTTTTGTGTCTGGGGTAGTTTACGCCCCATCCCCTCTGGGTGCCTGGACAGAAGCCGCCGCTCTCTGGCCACCCAGCTCTGAAGGCAGCGCTGCCACCACCAGCACAATAAGGGTAGTATGGTATGGCATTGCCACCCTTACTTCTCTGATGTTGCTGATGGTGATGCTGCCTTTAGAGCTGGGGCCTGGTCAGCAGCCGCTGATCCCTGGCTGCCAAGCTCTGAATGTGCGTGTGGCACTCTGTACCTGAAAGCAGCACCCTAGAACCCCCATATTCACTCCTGTCATATAATTATGATATTTCATACAAAGCATACCATGTAAGACATCATATGAAAAGTCATGATTTGCTGAAACCCATTGTTCTGTCCAAATATGTATACCGGAAGTGTGTATGAAGTTATGAGATTTTGCTGTATGGTTGTTACTGAAATATATTGTAAGTTTGAGAGACTCTACTGTTAGTTCCCCAGTGATAACAAGGGTGGTGATCCACTCCCAGGAGGGTGTTAAGTGACCACTAATCAGCAGGGAAGTTCTAAACAAAGGATTTACAATGCTGTAAAAGGGCTGCACAAACTTCACATAATGTGGGATTGCTCAACTCTGTGACTCAGCAAAGCCACTAGGACATGTCTGGGCTAGTATTTTCAGGCACATGGACTGAGGATATGAAATAGGGGACACTGGCATCATGCTTTTGGCCTTTTCTTATCCCCCACCTATGCTGGAAGCAACAAGAACACTGGAAAGACAAAGACTTGAACTGAGGAGGGTGGTCCCAGGCTTAAAGGGGAAGCTTGTTTATTAAGAACTGTAACCTACCTGCAACATCCAGTGGAGTGAGAAAAACTGCTTGATCTAAATACTGCCTACTCTAATAAGGTTTAAGATTTAGACTGTGCACTTACCTTTTATTTTCTTTAGTAACTCTCTCTGAACTTTAGTGCCTACCACTTATTATCACTTAAAATCTATCTTTTTCTATTTAATAAATCTGTTTTATATTTTTCCTAAAACAAGATGTTTGATTTGAAATGCTTGGGAAATCTCAGCTCAGTTTACAAAGGCTAGTGGGTGTCCTCTCCATATTGAGAGAGGGGCAGACTGGGTAATGAACTTACACTGGTCAGGTTTCTGACCAGGGCAAGATGGTATAGCTCTGGGCTGAAAGGCTGGGGGCTTGGGGTATTTGCTAGTGCCTTTCTCTTGGTGATTTGTGAGGGGCTCATGGAGCAGTCACGCAATTTAGCTGAGTGTGGGGCTCCACATACTGTTGTGTTGCAAGATAACAGCACCTGGAGGGGTTTGTTGCTTGTCACTAGCAAAGCATTGTGAGAGACAGCCCAGGATGGAGAGTTAAGCGGGCACAGCAGTACCCCAGTTCCAGGTTGTACTCAGGGGATCCCGTCACAGTGCGCAGCAAGGTTTTTTCCCCTAAAGCTTCTCACACACACCCAGAATACATTCCATGCCCCCCAGTTTGAGAACCTCTGATCTATGGTAATGTTTTGGTCCCCATCCCCATAGTAGCTGAGCACCTCAGAATTTTTTATATATCTATCCTCAGAACCCCCTGTGAGGTAGAGAACTTGAACCTCGCTCGTTAAGCATGGGGTAGTGATGCCAATTAAAAGTGAAAATCAGAGGGGATGGGTGTTTTTATATGGTGTCTTTTTGAGGAGTCTTAGCTATCATTTGACCCTCCCCGCTAGTGTTTGAAGATAGAGATGATCAGACTTGTTTAGTGTCATTAGTTCTGCTCAGTGATTGTTAGAGGTAAAATAATTGATGTGTAGGTCTAGGGAGGCTGAGCCTTAGAGCTGGCATGGGGGTAGTGTTCAAGTGAAAGATAACACATAGGATACAGTAGCAGTGAGGTTCCCCACTCACTTCCCAGTGAAATCACTAGGATCAAAGGAGCGTTTGATCCTTGTCTCGCTGAGGGTCCAGTTCAGCCCCAGGAAAACATTAGCACCATGTTACAGATGGGGAACTGAGGTACAGGGAGGGTAAGCGATTTGCCCAAGTTAAAACGGTCTGTAGCAGAGCAGGGAATAACCATTGGACCATTCTTCCTCTTACTAGCCATCTTGCCTCAATAATAGCACTTCTATAGCTCCTTCCAACAAAAGACCTCCAAGCACTTTGGAGACTGAGAAGTTAAGTGCTTTGCCCAAGATCACAGAAGAAATCAGTGCTTGGATTAGAACTCAGAAGATGGAGTTCCTGGTTCCTTGTCCTATACACTAAGTATTAGACCACAATTCTTTTGTCTGTCACCTCCTATCTTCATGTCAGCTACTGACAAAGATGGGCTGTGAACCATAGCCTCCCAAAACTAAAGCTTCACATGTGTCCCTATGAACTGAAATTGAAAATTTTTGTATAGCTCTAAAAATAACCCAGCTGGAAGCTTGACATTTAAATCTTTCCCCTTCTCATTAGTGTTGGTTTCCTGGTTGTTTGGGGGGAAGATTTTTATCTCAGTGAAGCCAATTACAATGGAGTCAATCTGGATTTACAGGGTGTAACCAGGAGCAGAATTTGGCCCTTTAAAATATCTATGTAATATTGAAGCTTTTGGGTTGCAAAACATATTAATAAAGGATGACACAGACACCGCAAACACAACAGAAGAAAGTAAATTTAGGCTGAGATTTTCAAAGCCAACTAGAGGATTTTGATGTCCAAGTGTCCAATCCCCTTATTGCTAGCTTCCTGAACTCACTATTGTCCCTTTAATGTCTCCTAGGTGGCAAAATGACATACTGAAAATATAGCAATGACCTTTGGATCAGGAGGTCTGTGTTCTATTTCAGGCTCTGCCCCTGTATTCCCTATGTAACTTTTTCAAAAATTATAAATAAAGGTTGACATCAGTTTCCCAGCTATGTCAACCAGTGGACGTACTTAGATTGAAGAACAGACTGAAGACTGGCACTAAAAGAAAACACTACAGATTATGAACTGGTTAAAAAAAGTGTTGAACAGTTTTAAGTAGACATGCCAGGAACATGTTTCACAGTAGTAGTGCATCTCTAATTTACAACCCCATCACAGGGCACGAATTCATGTTTTAGGGCTAGATCCAGTGCCTGCTGAAGTCAATAGAAAGACACTCATTGAATTCAAGTATCAGAGGGGTCACCGTGTTAGTCTGAATCTGTAAAAAGCAACAGAGGGTCCTGTGGCACCTTTAAGACTAACTGAAGTATTGGAGCATAAGCTTTCGTGGGTGACTTGCGTCTGATGAAGTGGGCATTCACCCACGAAAGCTTATGCTCCAATACTTCTGTTAGTCTTAAAGGTGCCACAGGACCCTCTGTTGCTTTTTTCATTGAATTCAGTGGTCTTTGGCTCAGGCCTTTAGTGCTTTGTTATTACTGCTCAATATGTTAAATATTCTATTGACATTTAAAGAAAGAAAAACAGTAGAAACACCTGACTCATCAATTACAAATAATCAAGTGAAAATGCCAATGAGCTTTGCTTCCAAATGTTTGTTAACCTGGCAACTTAGTCCAATTATTAGGCTTGTACTTTTTTCTCACCATTTTATTCTCAGGGCTAGATTTTGATCTAAGTTATGTCAGTGTAATTCTGGAGTAACTTCAATGTAATTATTCCAAATTTACGCTGATGTAGAATCTGGTGCTTTGAATTGTAAGCCAGGGCTTGAATGAGCTCTCCCCTGCCATCTATTGATGAACTGGGGGAAAAGTCCTCAGGATCAGACTGTATTTGCATAGATACACCTAATTTGCCTAAGTGTTCATCAGACAGACCTGCTTTGCCAGGTGTGTTTTTGGTTAAAAGTCAGTTTAATCTTGAATGCAGGGTTAATGAAATGTTGCTATTCTTATTGTATGGCTAAAGGGCTGCAGAACTGTACTTAATATGCCCTAATTGGGGGTCATCCTAACTTGAACCTCGCTCGTTAAGCATGGGGTAGTGATGCCAATTAAAAGTGAAAATCAGAGGGGATGGGTGTTTTTATATGGTGTCTTTTTGAGGAGTCTTAGCTATCATTTGACCCTCCCCACTAGTGTTTGAAGATAGAGATGATCAGACTTGTTTAGTGTCATTAGTTCTGCTCAGTGATTGTTAGAGGTAAAATAATTGATGAGTAGGTCTAGGGAGGCTGAGCCTTAGAGCTGGCATGGGGGTAGTGTTCAAGTGAAAGATAACACATAGGATACAGCAGCAGTGAGGTTCCCCACTCACTTCCCAGTGAAATCACTAAAAACTGGGCTAAGTGGTAGCAGGGCATTGCAGTTAAAGGCAGCAGCGGCAGATGCAACAGCTATGGGGTGAGCAGCAGCAAAGGGATTGCTTGACCTTTTCTCTTTTAGAGGTGGGAGGTGAACCCACATGAACACACTCCTGACTTCTGGGCCTTCGCTGACCTCAAACAGCCAACTGTGAGTGGGGGAGCAGTGGAGGGAAAGGGGGAGTGGTTTGTTGAAGGGACATTTGTCCATTGGACTTTCACACCGCAAGGTGTGAACTGAGGCAAAGTACACTGCCCCAGGTACTGTCTAAGTATGGTTTTGCAGACCTTTGGATAGTTGTTGTTGTGTTTTCGCAAATTAACGCTGGGTTCCCTTTCCCTTTGAAGGGAAGTTTTCTTTTGTTATATACAGACTCAGTGCTTGCAAGTAGGGAAATATCGCCTCTTAGGGGCATCCCCAGGCGATGGTTAGTTTTCCCAGATTTCTGTGGGGGGGCTCAGTTCCTTTTGGCAATGGTCAGAGGAATGCCTAGAGATTGAACCTGGCTTTTGTTGCTGATGATGCCATTTGGCAAAAGGGTTACAGAATCAAACTAACAAGCAAACTCTGTGTAGTTTAGCTGTTTGTACTTCACTTTTGTTTTAAATAAACTATAGAAAAAAAACACTTTGTATACTGTATATACAGTTTTAAAGCAATAATGTGTGGCTTTGGGTAACATGTGACATGACAAACAGGTGCCAGGTAAGTATGCAACAAAGTGAAATTGTCTTTGAAGAACTTTGTCTTTGTGGACCCTTTTATTTTATTAGTTAGAAACTGAATATTGGGCAGGTGAAGAATGCCAGATTCTCCTTTTAGTTTAAATAAAAGCTTAGATTCTGGAGCGCAGTTCTGCAGTAAGAAGCGAATTCTGTAGCTGTGAAATCATAGAATACATTGGGGTCTTGTCTTTAGGATTGATCCTGTTATGCTGACAGGTGCCAATGACTGCCATCAGGCAAATCTGAGATCCAATGACAATCCATAACCTCATTAAAGCCAATGGCTGCGCCAAGCACTCTCTTCAGGCTCAACAGAAAGAGCAAACAAACCCCCTGGTGTAGTAAAACAAGCTGCAGACGAAGGTGGTGCCAGCCAAACGCCATAGGCCACTTGGCAGATCAGAGCTAAGCCACGTTAACTAAGCGGTTTACCAGGTACTAATGCAGGGGTTAGGATACCAGTTACAGGCTGTGTGTATTGGAGATGGAAAGCCAGTAGGTAGAACACCAGGACAAGGTTGAGAGCATGAATCTAAAAGGAAGCCAAAAGACACAACTTCTCGATCACAGAGCACCCTGGAGTGGCAGACATGAGGATTTCTGAGCAAGGAAACCACCTACTGTTGTTTGTTTCCATTGTGTTCAGGGAAACAGGACTTTGTGCATGTTGTTTGTAAATAAACAAGGTTACACCAAGAATAGACCTGATTCGTATCACCTGATTTCTCATCCTAATGGAAACAACCCTGCAAGGCCTTGATTTTTAGCTAACCACTCAGGCCAAAGGGGCAACGCTCCAAACAGAGATGCTAGATCCATATTGCCCTTGGCCCATTGGACAATTCAGATCAAGACCCTAGTCCAAAGGCTGTGGTTGAGGCCCTTTCCTAACCCTGAGTGAGGTCACTAGCAGGCCTGCACACAGAGTGGCCACCAGAACATATAGCAGAAACTGAACTTCGGCTCCCTGGCTGACAGCCCCTATTTTTTTTGTTGTACTAACTGGGCAAACACTTCATGGCCTATACATGCATCTATTGGCTTTGTAGCCAGGAGCTCTCCCTATACTGCAGATTACACCTTATATGATTTGTAATTAATATTGTGTTCTTCATTGATCAAATACTGCAGACCTTACTCAGTAAACTCCCAGTGAAGTTCTCAAGTCACTGGCTTATTCTGTCTCCAGAAACGTTTTTTCTTCATCTTTTTTTTTTTTTTTAATGCTGACAACTATGTCTGTTGCAAGCACAGCTGGGCTCCGTTTCTATGCGCAGGGGGTTGCATACAGAAAAAGAGGCAGTGAAGTATGGGGGCACCCCAAAGACACATCTCACTGACCTCCCCAAGACCAGCTGTGTGCTTATGTAACACTGACAGACCCCGGTCGTTGGCATAAAATCATAGAATGTCAGAGTTGGGAGGGACCTCATCTAGTCCAACCCACCACTCTGGAGCTTAGTGTCATAGAATCATAGGGTTGGAAGGGACCTCAGGAGGTCATCTAGTCCAACCCCCTGCTCAAAGCAGGACCAATCCCCAACTAAATCCCTAAATGGCCACCTCAAGGATTGAATTTACAACCCTGGGTTTAGCAGGCCACTGCTCAAGCCACTGAGCTATGAGCCAAAAGCCAACTGACTTTTGGTTAAGGTTGTAGAGCAGACTTATTTAACTCTCTCAGTGGTCTCAGTGCCACTAGATGGGACAGAACACCACACCCAGGAGGTGTGTTGGTTACATACTTCCCTTAGCTGAGGAAGTACATGCCGAGCTTCAGATACTTCCCAGTTGAAATCCCAGACGAGCCCCCACTTGTAACACTGACAGACCCTGGTTATCAGTGGGCGGGATTGAACCTGGGACCTCTGGGAGCTTAGTGCATGAGCCTCTACAGCATAAGCTAAAAGCCAATTAGCTGTTAACTAATGCTGTAGAGCAGACTCATTTTATCTCTTTCTCTAAGTGGTCTCAGTGCCACTAGTTAGGCCAGAACATCACACCCAGGAGGTGTGTGGGTTACAGTTAGATCATGGTGGACAGAAGTCAATATGTTTGAGGGCCAGTGCAGGATTGTTCCCTTTGTACTAGCTCCTTGGGGCAGGAACCATCTTTTTGTTCTGTGTTTGTGCAGCGCCTGGCACAATGAGGTCCTGGTCCATGACTGGGACTCCTACGTGCTACTGCAATACAAATAATAATACATTTCCCTGTGCTTTTGTCCATTAAATTTTTAATGAACTGAAAGATGGGGCTCCAACCACTTTCCCTTGGAGTTCATCCCCCAGTCTAATAGACCAAACCCTTAGGAAATGCTCCCTGATATTCAGCTCAGGTTTAGTCTTACTTGGTTTCATCTTGTAGTAGCCGTGTCACCGCTGTTGAATCTTATCCTTGTTCAAACCCTCTCATCCAGCCAGGGGGAATACATAAAAGACTCTAAGTGTGTTCTGATTTGTGTATGTTATACATCGAAATAAATAAATAAAATCCAGCCACTGTGATACTTGGAGCAGCCAGGAAAATAATTTGTCAACCTGGTGATCTTAATGTAGTGGAATAATTTAATATGTTGCTTTGTCATTTTGCCTGTTTGCAGGGAAGATTAATTATATCCCTTTAGTCCTCAGGGATGGTAATCAGAGCTCACTGACATTATATAGGGACTGATTTGCCTCTCCCTTACCCCAGGATAAATCAGGGGTTGCTTCGTTAGAGTCAAGGGTGTAAACGAGAGAATGGTCAGGCACTGTGCAGTAGTAGCAGGACTCAATTAGCTTATGTGTAAGCAGAGTCAGGATGAGCTCTACCCTGACATCTGGTGGTGAATTATGGTGAAGGTGGAAAAGAACTCCAGGGGCTGATCTTGTTTGCATAGGCACACCCACTCGCCTGGCATGAAACCACAGCAACTCAAAGTGGTTACTTTGGCTGGTGTGGGATCCCCAGTTTCTCTGTTATTGGGGCAGGAAGAATAAAGTTTTGTTACCCTGATTCTGTGAATCAAGGCCAGTGGAACTGTTGTATGACAGACGGACTGAGTGAGTCATTCACCATTACCTAAGTAGCATTTGCTTGTCAAGGGGCATGGGTTACAAAACCCAGTGAATGGAGAGAGGATGGGGACAGGTATTTGTACCTGATGGTGTGGCCCCCTCCCAGAGGGGGGTTGAAACACCAATTGCACTACCTCCTCTCTCCACTGTTGAATGTCAGAGCTAACTTTGATTCCCTTAGGAGTCTAGTTACAGACTGCTGAGCTGAGTTCACTTTGGGCCAATAGTGCACCAGCACTGGGGCTCCCCTACTACTAGCTGAAATCACTAAGAGCTGAAATCACAAAAGAGCTAAAGCTATTTAAGAGCTGAGATCACTGAGGCTGTGTTAACTAGTGGGGGAGCCTGAAGCTTATTGCTAAGCTAACTTAGCTTAGCGGGCGGGAGCGGAGCGGAGCAGCTGGAGGAGCAGCTAGCAGAGCAGAGCCTTGTGGGAGCGGCCCAAGGCACGGCTGGAGCGGAGCGGAGCGGAGCGGCTCACAGGTCAGTGAGCGGAGCGGAGCGGAGCGGAGCGGCTCACAGGTCGGTGAACGGAGCGGAGCGGAGCAGCTGCCAGAGCAGGTCGTGGGACTGCGGGTGGAGTGGAGCAGTTCGTGGTGAAGGCTGCAGAGGAACCCCACGGAGAAGCAGCCGGTTGGCCTCGGATCACGTAAGGTGCCCCTTAACACCCTGCTCACCCCCCCCCTTTGAACTCTGGGGCTGCACTGATCATGGACAGAGACTTTGGGGGGTTGTCGGACTTTTGGGACTTTGGTGATTCTTGGGTCGCTGGTTTCAAGAACCAACGGGAGAGGACACGGCCCAATTTGCTGGGGTGGGTCTTCGCTCATGGTTTGGTCTAAAAACTCTAGTTGTGGTGTTTTTTTTCCATTTAATGCTGATGTTGTTTACCTCATGTTATTAAACATTTTCTGTTACACTCAGACTCCGTGCTTGCGAGAGGGGAAGTATTGCCTCTTAGAGGTGCCCAGGGGGTGGTATGTAATTGTCCCAGGTCACTGGGTGGGGGCTCGAGCCGGTTTTGCATTGCGTTATTGAAACGGAACCCCTAGATACAGAACCCGGCCCTTGTTGCTGCCAACTTAGATGGGCAGAAGGGTTACATTTTTGGGGGCTTGTCCGGGATCCCCTGGGTCAGTACCCCTCGCAAGCACCTGTTGAGTGTTCCCCTGCATTGGGAAACAATTGTGGTTATATTTTGAGGAAATTACTGTTTGTATAATGGCTAATATGTCGGGTTTGTTGGGCCCCGGCCCTGCAGCTCAGGGGCCACAGCCTCAGCCAATGATTGGACAAAAGCACTGGGGCAAATATTGGAAAAGGTTGTGTTGTCCCATGCTAGGTCAAACTCTTGTCGTGAGTTAAGGTTATTTGCTGGGGCAGAGGAGTTCGAACCCTGGTTGGAGCATACCACTGAAATGCTGCAGGAGTGGGCCGTACCTGATGCAGAAAAGCGAAGATGTCTGATAGAGAGCCTTAGTGGCCCAGCATTAGATGTGATTCGCACCCTGAAGCTCATTGACCCTGGGGTCAGTGTGAAGGACTGCCTAGAGGCCCTTGATCATACCTTTGGGAGTGTAGAGGGCCCTGAAGACAGTTACTGTAAGTTCCTTAATTCCCGACAGCAAATTGGCGAGAAGATTTCAGCCTATATACAGAGGCTGGAAAGACTGCTTCAGAGAGCTGTCATGAGGGGTGCAGTGACTGCTGAACAGATGGATCGGACCAGACTGGCTCAAATTGTAAGAGGAGCTCAATATCAGAACTCGATTCTACTCCATCTCCGGCTAAGAGAACGACGGGAACATCCCCCAAGTTATTCCCAGCTGATAAAGGAGGTCAGAGAAGAGGAAGAAAGGCAGGCTGCCAGCGAGTTTTGGGAAGCCCAAACATTGGAGCCAGCCGGCACAACACCACTGCAAATGGCCAGTGTACTGATGGTGAGCACCACAGAGGAACTTGCCCAACAAGTGCAGGTCCTGACAGAACGGATAGCTGAACTGCAAAGCACCATTGACCAAGCTAAGACTTCCGGGAATAAGGAGCCTCTGACCGTGGCGATGGAGAAGTCAGCATTTAGAGCCACCATCCCATCTGGGCGAAGAGGGAAAGGACAATTCTTCTGCTACCGATGTGGTCAGGATGGACACAGTGCTGCCAAGTGCCATAATGAAGAAAACCCCTCCTTAGTGTATGGAAAGCTGAGGATCAGTTGGGAGAGATCCGGTAGCTGCCAGAGAGTCCGGGGACGGGGACCACCCAGGCCTGCAGGATTTGAAGATTCCCCCAGAAAAGACTGTCCAGCTGGGATCCCCGCAGGACTGATAGGGCCTCGAGCAGAGGTCATGGTGAAGATTGAAGGGGTGGAGTGTAAAGCCGTGCTTGACACTGGATCTCAAGTGACTATTATATTTCAGTCATTCTACCAACAAATGCTTAGGCACCTGCCTATACAGCCACTGACTGGCGTTGGTCTGTGTGGCCTCAGCATGGATGAATACCCCTACCAAGGGTATGTCATAGTGCACCTGGAATTCCCAGAGGAGGTTGCTGGGGTAAGAGAAGAGGTGGACACAGCTGCATTAATATGCCCTGACCCTAAAGGGACCTCTGATGTGTCTGTGCTGATAGGGACCAACTCCAGTCTCTTCAAGGTGCTCGCGGATTACTGCAGACGACGGGCTGGGGACCAGTACCTGAATACCCTGATGATCCATACGCTTTGTGCTGAAGCCTATAGGAAGATTGAGGGTGCTAAAAAGGAGACATCTGAGCTACCGATTGGGGCGCTGAAGTACATGGGCACAACCCCGTTAGTAGTGCCTGCAAGGATGGAGCAAGAAGTGCTTGTCATGAGTACTCGGCTGAAAGGCAGTAAAGGGGCATTAGCAATGGTAGAGCAGCCGGTTGAAGGAGAGCTCCCGGAAGGAGTGCTGGTCCCCAGTGGAGTCATAACCCTACCTGCTGAAGCCCAGGAAAAGGTGACTATACTGATTGCTAATGAAACAAGTCGAGATGTTGTTGTGAAGCAAGGACAAAAGATAGCGGATCTCTTTGAGCCTGAATCAATTGTAAAACCCCAGTGTGAGACTCAAGTTCCGCCAATAGACCCTGCAAAGTTTGACTTTGGAGATTCACCGTTGTCCGAGGAGTGGAAAGATCGCCTGAGGAGGAAACTTTGTGAAAGATCCAAGGTGTTCTCATTGCATGAGTGGGATGTGGGATGTGCAAAAGGAGTAGAGCACAACATCAGACTACATGACTCTCGACCTTTCAGGGAGAGATCTAGGAGGATTGCCCTCTCCGAGATGGAAGATGTGCGACAACATCTTCAGGAGCTGGCTGCGAATGGCATCATTACAGAGTCCCGCAGCCCATATGCCTCACCCATTGTGGTGGTCCGTAAAAAGAATGGGAAAATCCGGATGTGTATTGACTACCGCACCCTAAACCGCCGTACTGTGGTTGACCAGTACACAATGCCTCGAGTCCAAGATGCCTTAGACTGTTTGCTGGGAAGCCAGTGGTTCTCTGTGTTGGATCTTCGGAGTGGATACTACCAGATCCCTCTGGGTGAAGCAGATAAGGAGAAGACAGCCTTCATCTGCCCATTAGGGTTTTATCAGTTTGAACGCATGCCCCAAGGGATCTCTGGAGCACCTGCCACATTTCAACGTCTTATGGAGAAAGTTGTGGGAGACATGAATTTACTGCAAGTGTTAGTTTATTTGGATGACCTGATAGTGTTTGGAAGAACCTTGGAGGAGCATGAAGAAAGACTTCTTAAAGTGCTTGATAGGTTAGAGGATTATGGTTTGAAGCTTTCAATTGACAAATGCCAGTTCTGCAGGACCTCAGTGAAGTATGTGGGTCACATCGTGTCCCAAGAGGGTGTGAGTACTGATCCTGATAAAATAGAAGCCCTCACTACATGGCCATGTCCAAGTAACTACAGAGAACTCAAGACCTTTCTTGGGTTTAGTGGCTACTATCGCAGATTTGTGAAAAACTATGCTACGATTGTAAAACCTCTGAATGATCTTACCAGGGGATACCAGTCCAGCAGGAACAAATCTAAGACCAAGAATAAGGGAAGGTCCCCAAAGCCTCCTGTGCAGAGACACTATGGCCCCTTCGAACCATTTGGGCCACGGTGGGATGAGAGATGTGAAAGGGCTTTTCGAGAAATCATTACTTGCCTAACTCATGCTCCAGTCCTAGTCTTTGCTGACCCAAGCAAGCCATTTATCCTGCATACTGATGCCAGTTTGGAGGGTCTGGGAGCAGTACTGTACCAGGAAGTGGAAGGAAGACGTAAACCTGTAGCCTTTGCCAGCCGAGGACTGTCTGATAGTGAAACTCGCTATCCCACCCACAAGCTGGAGTTCTTGGCCTTGAAATGGGCCATCACTGAGAAATTTCGAGACTACTTATATGGTGCTCAGTTCCAGGTGTGGACAGACAACAACCCACTGACCTATGTGTTAACAAGTGCTAAGCTGGATGCTACAGGGCAAAGATGGGTGGCCGCTTTGGCTAGCTATGACTTCAGCATTCAATACCGATCAGGGAGAAGCAATGTAGATGCAGATGCATTGTCCAGGCGTCCACAGGCACCAGGAGTTGCTGTGATACCCACAGATGGAGTGAGGGCTATTTGCAGTGTGAGTCGCCGGGAGCCAGAGTCCCATGAGAGTCTTCATGGATGTGCTGCAGAAGCTTTGGGCCTGCCCCCTGAATGCGTGCCTTCTGCTTCAGTGAACTATATTGCGTTGGACCAATCTCCTTTGCCCATGCTCAATGCGGCTGACTGGCAGGAAGCCCAGCTGCAAGATATTGGCATTCGTGATACACTACTTGCCAAAAGGGAGGGGCGAAGCCCAGCTGTGGTTGTCCCACCTAACCCGGAGGGTAAACTACTATTGAGAGAATGGACCAAACTAAAACTGATTCAGGGAGTGCTACATCGAGTGACCACAGACCCTTTACAAAAGCAACGAGCACAGCTAGTGCTGCCAAAAGAGTACAGAGCCCTGGCCATGAGGGCCCTGCATGATGACTTTGGACATTTAGGGATGGAGAGGACCCTGGAACTTCTTCGTAGTAGATTCTATTGGCCTCGGATGGCTGAAGATGTTCGCAGGAAATGTGAGACCTGCGCTCGATGTGTTCAAAGGAAAACTCTGCCCACGAGGGCTGCATATCTCAAGAACATCACCAGCACCAAACCTTTGGAACTGGTATGCATCGATTTCTTGTCTTTAGAAGTAGACAAGAGGAATATTGGGAACATTCTAGTAGTGACTGACCATTATACACGATATGCGCAGGCATATCCCACGCGTGATCAGAGGGCCACCACGGTTGCTCGAGTACTGTGGGAGAAATATTTCTCAGTTTATGGATTTCCAGCCCGGATACACTCGGATCAGGGGCGGGACTTTGAGAGTCATCTTCTGAAGGAGGTGCTGAGGATAGCGGGAATTAAGAAGTCTAGAACAACGCCTTATCACCCGCAAGGTGATCCTCAGCCAGAGAGGTTCAACCGAACCCTATTAGATATGTTGGGGACTTTGCGACCAGAGCAGAAAGCAACCTGGAGCCAACATGTTGCATATCTGGTGCACGCCTACAATGCCACAAAGAATGATGCTACAGGAGTCACCCCATATCTCTTAATGTTTGGACGAGAACCAAGATTACCCATAGACCTGTGCTTTGGTGTATCAGAGGATGGAGATAGCTATGAAACTCATCAGCAATATGTATCCCGACTGAGAGAAAAGCTGCGGGATGCTTATCACTTAGCTACATCTGCGGCTCGGAAGAACGCCGACCGCAACAAACATCAATATGATGCTAGGGTACGTTTACAAGAGCTCCAGCCGGGGGACAGAGTCCTGCTGCGAAATTTGGGTATTGCTGGCAAACACAAGATAGCCGACAGATGGAAGGCAATACCTTACTTGGTGATGGAAAAGCTAGGAGACCTGCCGGTCTACAAGATCAAACCTGAAGAGGGTCCAGGGCAGACAAAGACAGTGCATAGAAACCTTTTGCTCCCTGTGGGGGAATTGGTAGGCACCCCGTATGAGATGGGCCACAACAGGGCAACTGGGCAGAACGAAGGTGCTGGACCAAAGCCGCCCTCCAACGTGGACAGCCAGCCCCCTGCAGCTAACCTACCCCCATGCAGCACATCTGAGAGTGAGTCTGAGGAGGAAGACACAACCATGGTGTACCCTGGGATGGAGACAAGATTTCAGTCTTGATCGGCTGAATCAACAGAGAGCTCCTCTTCTTCCACCCTAAACCCCATGGCAGAAGTATTTAGGCCCATTCCTGACACCCCTGAGCCACTGGTGGGACTCCCATGTGATGACACACCCAGGTTATTGGACAGTGGAGACATACAGGTGGAGGATGTCCTGGGCACCTTGGACCCTCCACTGTTAGAACTAGAAATGCAGGGGCCTATGCCAGTAGCCGAGGGACCCTCAAAGGAAACCTCTCCATCCATCGGTCAAGAGGCTGTCCCGCCCACCACGGCAACAGAGATTCTCAATAGACGAGACAGGGTAATAAGACCAGTAAAACGGTTGACTTATGATGCACCTGGGGTAACTAGTGAGGAACCAATATGTTTAGCACACAGGCTTGTGGAAGCTAGAGTGGGCTATCTGAGGCCCTTTGGAGGGAACCAGTGAGTTGTTATAATAGGGAGTGTGATTTGTCGGGACGACAAATTTTCGGCTGGGGGGAGGATGTAAGCAGAGTCAGGATGAGCTCTACCCTGACATCTGGTGGTGAATTATGGTGAGGGTGGAAAAGAACTCCAGGGGCTGATCTTGTTTGCATAGGCACACCCACTCGCCTGGCATGAAACCACAGCAACTCAAAGTGGTTACTTTGGCTGGTGTGGGATCCCCAGTTTCTCTGTTATTGGGGCAGGAAGAATAAAGTTTTGTTACCCTGATTCTGTGAATCAAGGCCAGTGGAACTGTTGTATGACAGAAGGACTGAGTGAGTCATTCACCATTACCTAAGTAGCATTTGCTTGTCAAGGGGCATGGGTTACAAAACCCAGTGAATGGAGAGAGGATGGGGACAGGTATTTGTACCTGATGGTGTGGCCCCCTCCCAGAAGGGGGTTGAAACACCAATTGCACTACCTCCTCTCTCCACTGTTGAATGTCAGAGCTAACTTTGATTCCCTTAGGAGTCTAGTTACAGACTGCTGAGCTGAGTTCACTTTGGGCCAATAGTGCACCAGCACTGGGGCTCCCCTACTACTAGCTGAAATCACTAAGAGCTGAAATCACAAAAGAGCTAAAGCTATTTAAGAGCTGAGATCACTGAGGCTGTGTTAACTAGTGGGGGAGCCTGAAGCTATATTGCTAAGCTAACTTAGCTTAGCGGGGGTGAACGGAGCGGAGCGGCTGGAGGAGCAGCTAGCAGAGCAGAGCCTTGTGGGAGCGGCCCAAGGGACGGCTGGAGCGGAGTGGAGTGGAGCGGAGCGGAGCGGCTCACAGGTCGGTGAGCGGCGCGGCTCACAGGTCGGTGAGCGGAGCGGCGCGGCTCACAGGTCGGTGAGCGGAGCGGCGCGGCTCACAGGTCGGTGAGCGGAGCGGAGCAGCGCGGCTCACAGGTCGGTGAGCGGAGCGGAGCAGCGCGGCTCACAGGTCGGTGAGCGGAGCGGAGCAGCTGCCAGAGCAGGTCGTGGGACTGCGGGTGGAGTGGAGCAGTTCGTGGTGAAGGCTGCAGAGGAACCCCACGGAGAAGCAGCCGGTTGGCCTCGGATCACGTAAGGTGCCCCTTAACACCCTGCTCACCCCCCCCTTTGAACTCTGGGGCTGCACTGATCATGGACAGAGACTTTGGGGGGTTGTCGGACTTTTGGGACTTTGGTGATTCTTGGGTCGCTGGTTTCAAGAACCAACGGGAGAGGACACGGCCCAATTTGCTGGGGTGGGTCTTCGCTCATGGTTTGGTCTAAAAACTCTAGTTGTGGTGTTTTTTTTCCATTTAATGCTGATGTTGTTTACCTCATGTTATTAAACATTTTCTGTTACACTCAGACTCCGTGCTTGCGAGAGGGGAAGTATTGCCTCTTAGAGGTGCCCAGGGGGTGGTATGTAATTGTCCCAGGTCACTGGGTGGGGGCTCGAGCCGGTTTTGCATTGCGTTATTGAAACGGAACCCCTAGATACAGAACCCGGCCCTTGTTGCTGCCAACTTAGATGGGCAGAAGGGTTACATATGAATGAAGTAATTAAACACGGTGTCATTTCAGTCACACACAATAGAAGTGTTGTTTTATATAGACAGTAGAACCCCAAAGATACGAACACCAGAGTTATGGACTTACTGGTCAGCCAGACACCGTGTGGAACTGGAAGTAAGCTGAGATAACTGGAAGTAGCAAATACTGTACTGCCTCAGGGCTTTAGCCCTGGGGCTCAGGGGTTCAGCCACGGGGGGTTGGGGCTACAGCCGCAGAGTGGGGAGGGTCAGGGTTCCAGGTGGGCAGGGGGCTCGGGGCTTCTGCCCCATGAGAGCACCAGGGCTCAGGGATTTAAACCCAGGAGGAGCGCTGGGGCTCAGGGCTCAGCTCTAAGGCTCCAGTCCCAGCTTCAGCTCCGCGGAGGTGCCGGGGCTCAGGGCGTCAGCCCCATGGGGAGTGCCAGGACTCGGGGCTTTAGCTATGGGGGGCACTGGTTTCAGCCCCAGCGCTTCCCCCGTAGCTAAAGCCCTCAGCCCCAGGGCCCCACCCCCCGGCTGAAACCAGGAGCGGAGCCCCAAGTCCCAGTGTGCCCCGAGGGCAGAAGCCAGGAACGAAACCATGGGAGGTCATGGAAGCTCCTTCACTGGAGGTTTTCAAAAGGAGGCTGGAAAGCCATCTGTCTTGGATGATCCTGCATCTTGGCAGAGGGTTAGACTAGATGACCCTTGCGATCTCGTCTAACCCTATGGTTCTATGATATCACAAGAAATAGCCACTTGCCTGAATTCACTGTGATGATTAAACAGTTTCCTTATGTTGGGGAGGATGTAATGATACATACTGATAGTCTGGTTTTAGGGTTGTTTTTGTTATTAGAAGCAACTGCTGGACCTACGAGGTAGACACTTCCTATAGAAGTCAGGAGGTCCTCAGAGAGAAGCCTCTTGCATTATCCCATCAGTAGTTACTACCTTTTGTTTCCTGGCAGCACTGAGAAGCAGCTGTCTTTCCCACTTTCCTGTCCAAGCCCCTGGCTCCCTCTCCTTTAATTCTGCTTTTCAGTTCCTTTACCCATGGCAGTTCTTACACCTACCAAAACAAAAGAGCAAAATGGCTCAAAATCTAAACAATTACAAACCACTTTCTTGAAGTTCTTGGATCTCACCACATGGGGGCGCTCTATTTACATGAACCTATGTCCATGCTGCTGCTGATAGCACTGGCCTCGGCTTGTTCCAGCCCTGTGGAACTTGGCTGTTGGAAGTCATAGGAATGGATGCTTGGTGGCCTTTTCTTTCCTTTCTTTGCTGCTCCTCTGGGGTCACTCTCCCTAGTTCTGCTTCCTCTCTGAGGTTTGAATTAGCTTAACCTCAAAGTGAAACTCAGCTGAAATCACCGTGTTTTGCCTGATTTGGGGTCAAAGACCCATCAATCCCAACCTGTCACTGGAGGGAAGGTGCAGCCCTGCGCGCTGCCTCCACTTTGTCCCAGCTCCACAGTCAGTGAAATACTCAGTGGGCCCAATTCTTGCAGGTGAAAATGGACACTGCCCCATTGACTTCAGTGGAGTTTCGCCCACTTACACTAGCAGGGAATTTGGCCCAATGTGTCATGTATTGAGATCACAGGCTTTTTAAATTACTGCACTTCACTGTCTGCCTAGGTTTTTATATCAGACTCACACCATGATACAGGACCTGTGCTTCCTACCAAAAAGGAAAACACGGCCAAATGAGGATGCAGCGAGCTTGAACCAGGCATCCCAGCCATAAACAAGATGATGTCTGGAAAAAGGAAAACTGGGCTTCAGAGTCCAAAAGGGGACAGTCAATGAATGCCAGTAGCAATTATCTATGTGACCTGTATTCCTCCATTAGCGGAGCTACTTGGGGCGGGCTACTTTTTTGGATACAACAGCTCCTTCTTGCTGCCTTCTGGAGCAAGAATTCAGTTTGCACCAGTCACGCAATCCCATTGCCAATCACTGATGGATTTATCCATTTGTCACGGTTTACTGTCATGGTAGCAGAGGAAATGCTTTCTGTGTAATGGGGCACACCTGGAGTTCAAACAGGAAGCAGAATGTTTTGGGAGATTTCTGCTAACCAGGAACAGGATCAGAATGGGAGAGAGGATCCTAATACACCTTATTTGGATCTAGGTTTAGGTCTGAATTTCCACCCACCAAAGCTAGGATTGTTCTGGTTTGGCATATTCAGGCCCTGCATGTATAATACCAGCATGCAGCTGTGTAAACTGCCGTATACGGGTCCATCTTCCTGAATTTGCCACATAACTGTGCTCCAGAATACAAGCTTTTGTAAAGGATGTGACATGAAAGTATAGTGTTCTCCATTTATCTCAAACGGGTGTTAACCCTGAAGCCTAATGCAGATACTTTGCAAAACCCAAGCGTTTAAGAGCAAAGAAATGAGCAGTTAGTTAGAGACACTTAACATTTTACATTGTCCATGTAATAAATGAAGTATTCTTACAAAGGAAAAATAAGCATACATTTAAATCACAACACAACAACCTTTTCTTTGACCCCAAATTAATGTGATTGTCACAGGGTAGCTGGCCCTTCTTAAGGGAGATAAGTTTCAGCCCAGCTGTGACGCACCTGATTTTCCTCCCCACTTGGAGAGAATGAATTAAGTCGTGTGACAGAAGGCCATGTGACTCAACCCGGCCTGGGTGGGAGCTGTAGAAAAGGAGAGGCATGTGTGTAGACAGCGCTGGGGGAGATGGGTGGCCTGCTACCCAGGTAAAGCTGCAGGGAGAGGGAGTCTCCTGTAGTGCTCCCTGAGGACGGGAGTTGTGACTGGGTAGAAAGATTCAGCTGGATGTTTTGTTTTCCTTTTAGAGAGAAGGCAATGAAGGAAGGTCAGGCCTCGTGTCTTCTCAGTGCTCAGGGGGCAGAGGAAGAGACAGGACCTAAGGTAGTGGTGTGGTCCTAACTCTGAAAGTACAGGAACTCCAGTATCAAACACACAAAGAGTAAGCAATTGAAACAACTGGGTGTATGTAATGCTATTGTGTTTAAAAAGGTCAAGTAAGATCTTTTATGAAAGCCTGTAATGGTCTGAACTCAATGGTCGTTATAAGATGTATGCAGATATGAAATTATGTATCTAGAATACTATGCTCATGCCCTGTAGTACAATTTAAAGTACAGCTCACAGCAGAGAGGGGCTTCTCCCAAGCCAGGTGTTTACACAAAAGTAACTTCAAGTACCCATCTATTGTCCGGCCAGGACGAGACAGCCCTGGGCCATTAAAGTTAATGGAAAACTATTGAACCTGAAAAGAAAACCCAAATCTTGAAAAACTAAGAAGAGCGTTTTACCCATGTTGAGTGGCCATGGCCATGAGCCATCATGCCCGGAGAGAGAAGGGGAAAAAAGAGAAAAAACTCTGGGGGTTTTGGCCAGGAGTTAGGCCAGCAGCTAAGTGGGTGCTGTTCCTGAACATGCTTGATCCCTTCTAGGACAGAGGGTACACAAACCAGCCTGACTCTCACAGGGCCACCCAGAGGATTCAGGGGGCCTGGGGCAAAGCAGGGGAGCTGTGGCGCTTGTACTCACAGGCTGGTCCGGGTCTTCGGCGGCGGTGGGCCTTTCAGTCGCTCCGCGTCTTCGGCAGCACTGAAAGACCCGCCACCGAAGACCCGGACTGCTGCCGGGCCAGGGCTCGTGAGGCCCCTGCGGGGCCCGGGACCTGAGGCAAATTGCTCCACTTGCCCCCCCCGCCCCTCCCAGCAGGTATTTGGGGGGGTGCTGGCGGGGTGTGTGCACTGGGAGGGGTACCTGTGGGGTGCTGGCGGGGTGTGTGCACTGGGAGGGGTACCTGTGCGGTGCTGGAGGGGTGTGTGCACTGGGAGGGGTACCTGTGGGGTGCTGGCGGGGTGTGTGCACTGGGAGGGGTACCTGTGCGGTGCTGGAGGGGTGTGTGCACTGGGAGGGATACCTATGGGGTGCTGGCTGGGTGTGTGCACTGGGAGGGGTACCTGTGGGGTGCAGGAAGGGGTACCTGCGACCTTAAGATGTGGGGGGCAGTGTCCCTCCCTGTCAAGGTGGCAGGGCGGCTGGCGCAGGCCTGGGACACAGCACCAGCCATCCGTCAGTGCCTCCCTGCAAGGCTCTCCCCCTCCCCAGGGCGTGATCCGGCAGCTGCGGCTGCAGCATAGGGAGCAATCGGGATGTGGAGCCAGCTCTTTCTGAAGTGCAACGTCAGCTTCGCAAAAATCCCAGACATTTCCTCTTATTTGAACAATCCGCCCAGATAGAGGATGGAGGGTTGAAAAGAGGAAACGTCCAGGAAAACCCAGACGTGTGGTAACCCCACCCTGCCTACACCCACACCCGCCCACCCAAGAACCAACCTGACACTCATGGGCATTTGCCCCTGCCGGCTCCCTCCCCAACCCATCTCTCCTGGACCCGGAAGGGAGCCCCAGCCACCGCCCCTACCCCCAGCTTGATTCTCCTAGACCTGGAGCCCCTGCAGCCTTTCCCCCCCCCCCCAGTCCCAGCAACACCGCAGCCGACTCACGGCAGGGGCAAAATGCCCCTAAGTGTCCATGAGTGCACAGTGGCCCAAACTGCAGTACCTGCCTTGGCCAATAGAGTGGCTCTTGCCAAGTCCTAACAAAGTACCCAAATGGCGTTTGTGTCCCACTACCACAGTTACCTCAGGGAGGTGAGGCTGTGTCTAGTTTAAGGCCGGGTGGAACATAAGAACGGCCATACTGGATCAGACCAATGGTCCATCTAGCCCAGTATCCTGTCTTCTGACAGTGGCCAGTGCCAGATACTTCAGAGGGAATGAAAAGTACAGGTAATCATCAAGTGATCCATCCCATCAGCTAGTCTCAGCTTCTGGCAGTCAGATACTTTGGGCCAGCCAGAGCAGGGGGTTGTGTCCTTGACCATCCTGGCTAATAGCCATTGATGGGCCTATCCTCCATGAATTTATCTAATTCTTTTTTGATCCCCATTATACTTTTGGCCTTCACAACATCCCCTGGCAATGAGTTGCACAGGTTGGCTGTGTGTTGTGTGAAGTACTTCCCTATGTTTGTTTTAAGCCTGTTGCCTATTAATTTCATTGGGTGACCCGTGGTTCTTGTGTGATGTGAAGGGGTAAATAACACTTCCTGATTCACTTTCTCCTCACCCGTCATGATTGTATAGACCTCTGTGATATGCCCCTTTAGTCGTCTCTTTTCTAAGCTGAACAGTCCCAGTCTTTTTAACCTCTCCTCATAAGGAAACTGTTCCAAACCTCTAATCATTTTTGTTGCCCTTCTCTGTACCTTTCCTATTCTAATATATGTTTTTTTAGATGGGGCGACCAGAATTGCACACAATACCATGAATTTATATAGTGGCATTATATTTTCTGTCTTCTTATCTATCCTTTTCTGAATGGTTCCTATCATGCTGTTCGCTTTTTTGACTGCTGACACACACTGAGCAGATGTTTTCAGAGAACTATCCATAATGACTCCAAGATCTCTTTCTTGAGTGGTAACAGCTAATTTAGACCCAGACATTTTCTATGTATCGTTGGGATTATGTTTTCCAATGTGCGTTACTTTGCATTATCAACATTGAATTTCATCTGCCATTTTGTTGCCTAGTTACCCAGTTTTGTGAGATCGCTTTGTAACTCTGCAGTTAGCTTTGGACTTAACCATGTTGAGTAATTTTGTATCATCTGCAAATTTTGCCATCTCTATGCCTTTTTCCTGACCATTTATGAAAATGTTGAGCACTGGTCCAAGTACAGATCCTTGGGGAACCCCACCATTTACCTCTGTCCATTATGAAAACGGACTCTTACCTTTTGTTTCCTATCTTTTAACCAGTTACTGATCCATGAGAGGGCCTTCCCTCTTATCCCAAGACTTGTTGTGTATATTTTTGAATTTTAAGTTAATAAACCAGACCCTAAGAAGGGCTGTTATTATTGTATTTGTGAAAGCTTTTTGTGCATGAAGTTCACTGAGGAACCCAGGAAGAAGGGAAACTGAGGCAGGGTGCTGCAGAGCCATCTCTGGCCACCAGAGGGCATGCAGGAGGCAGCTGACCCTGTTACACTTATTCGCTCACTAGTAATCTTAATATAACACAACACAAAGCCTTTTTGTAAAAGAAACACAAAAGTTATCAGGTAGCTCCTGGCCTATGTTACTCTTTCCCTGGGATAGAGGAATCCTTGGCCAACATAGAATCAGCATAACTTGCAAATCTTTTTCTGGACCCCTTTGGCATAGGGAGCAGGCTTGGGATAGCTGGAGTCAAAGGACTTCCCATCCCCAGATGGTGGTCCCCGAGGAAGGAAGTTGTGAATAGATAGAAAGACTCAGCTGGAGGTTTTGTTTTCCCCAGACAGTGTAATAACCCTTGGGAGGCCATTGAAAACTGGTGGAAATTAATGAAGCCCTGAGGCTGCTCTAAATTACAACAGGGGCTGAACCAGCCCCTACCTGCTTAACGCAGAGTTTTGGGACAGCTGATCAAGCTGCATCTGAGTTCAGACGAGTGCCATATACTGGGCTGGGTTTTATTAGAGTGTCTGCTCAACAGCAAGCTGTTGGTTGAAGATAGAGTGATAAGCATAGGTGCCGTGCCCCATTGTGTTTCTGCCCTGTTTAGCTGCAGCTTAATGAAGTAGCTGCTAGTAAACCCAAGCTGCTCTGCTTCACTTGTCATGCTATCCTGCTCTCTCCCGTTCCCGATCATAATATTTACGTTACCTGGGTGTGGGAGGTGGGATTAATTTCCTTGAGAACACATTGCCCACAGCACACACAGCAACGCAGAGATACTTGGCAGGATTTTCACTGAGCTGGCAGCTCTCCCACTCTTGATGGACACACAAGATGTTCCTGAATAGACGATTCCACCAAAAGGCGAGGTAAGTGTAGTTGACCAGCCAAACTGCGAAGGGGCAAAAAGGTTAGTTCCAGCTCCTGCCTTCACTGATAAAACCACAGGGGCATTATTGTTATTTATTTACTATTCCTACCGCACCAGCAGGGCAGATGGCCCTTCATGGATTAAGTTACAGAGACAGGGCCAGAAGCCCAGGTGGTCTAAATCCGACTGGATCCATTGAGTTTGCTGGAGCATCCCCAACTTACATCAGCTAAGAATCTGGGCCACGGCTTGCTGTCCTGCAGAACTGATTATCAGAGTCAGACAGGGGAGGAAGACAAGCAGGTGGGGATGGGAAGGCTGATGGCTACAGCAAAAGACAATGAGATGCTGTTTGCTCTATGCAGTGTGGCCAACTCTCATGATTTGGTCATGAGTCTCATGATAATTGTTTTCTTTAATGCCCCGGCTCCGGGAGTCAAGTGGATATGTGATCATTTCAGCCTTCATTCTTAAAGAAAAAGTAAGTTTCTAGCCCTCGTTGCTATGGAGAAAGCTTCAAAATGTGACCCCAATGAGGTTAAGGGCACATCAGCGCTCCGTGGGCTGGGTCAGGACAACATAGGGTAGGTGCAGGGGAGGGAGACTAGAGATGGGACATAAACGTTGTACTGGCTCAGACCAGTGCTCCATGGAGTTCAGTCGCCTATCTGACAAGGGTCAGGACGAGTTTCTTCAGAGGAAAGTACAAGAAACCCCATAGTGCAAAGTTATGGAGTAACTTACCAAGGAGTATCTTCTTGCTCCCGCCAGTTAGTGATTGCCTTATGCCGTGAGGTGAGGGTTTATAATGCTTCCAAAAGAGAACTGTGTCCTGGCTAAAAAACTCTGGGTGTTCTCATTAGCCACATAAATATCAAATCCGGTTCTGAATCCTATTAACCCCTTGGCCTCAGTTATATCTTGTGGCAGTGAGTTCTACAGATGAACTATGCCTTGTGCAAGGAAAGGGTCTATTATCTGTTTTAAATGTATTGCCTTTCAGTTTTTTGAACATCCCTCCCCCCTGTTCTAGTGTTTCAGAAAGGGTAAACAGTGTCCGGTCTGCTTTCTCTGCATCATTTATATCATGTCCCCTCTCCTTTGTCTCTTCTCTGTGCTAAACAGGGTAATTAGGTGCAACACACACCCTATGCCACGGGTACGTGCAGATAAAAATGCTGTCAGACATGCTCATTTACCTGTTGTGCACCATTCTTTAGGAACAGGTGCTCTTACACAATTTACATTCCTCACTAGGGAATGGTGAGCAGCATTTACACAGAGCTACTACTTAGGACACAGTTATGAGAGGCATCCCCAAACAAAGCTCCATCCCGTCTCTTTATCTCCAGCACAGCCTTTTCGCTTGCCTCGAATGTCTGTAACCTCGGTGTCATCCTGCCCCCGAACCTTCCCATCTCCCCTGCCTGCAAACCTGCCTATCACCACTCTGCAATGTAACGCATGTGCACCACAGCCACTGCTGTATCTCTGCTGAAATCCCTCTGGATCTATTACCACCTCTCCCCTTATGTAAAGCCCTTCCCATGGCTTCCCTGACTGCCAGCTCTCCAGATTCCAGCTCGTGCAGAATACTGGGGCCCGCAATCTTCCATGAACAAAGTGCAGCCACATCACCCGTCTCTTCAAACAGCTCCCCTGACTGACCCAGGCGTTTCAGAGACCTGTCTATCTCATAGTTCATCTCATTCTCCTCTCTTCACCGCCCCGCTGCTGCTCCAACTCAGCTCTAACATCTGTCACCTCACCCAATCTCATCACTCTCAGGGCAAGAACCTTCTCCCCTCGCACTACTGTTGTTGGGATCAGCCTTCACCTCCTCCCTGACTCCTCCTCTTGGTTTGAATCTCAGCAGAAGACATCCTGTGCTTCTTAAATCCTCTCTGCCTCTCCTAACAGATTGTGGTTAATGCTCTCTCCGTAGAATTTGCATGAAAGTTGCTACATAAAATTAATAAATTCATAGATTCCAAGGCTAGAAGGGATCGTTGTGATTGTCTGGTCTGACCGCCTGTGTAACAGGCCAGAAAAGTTCCCCAAAATAATTCCTATAGACCCTTTAGAAAAACATCCAATCTTGATTTAAACATGGTCAGGAATGGAGACTCCACCACACCCTGGGTAAATTATTCCAATGGGTAATTACTCTCACAGTTAAAAATTTACACCTTATTTCCAGTCTGAATTTGTCTAGTTTCAACTTCCAACCATTGGATCATGTTAGACTTTTCTCTACTTAAACCGAAAAGCCCACTATTAAATGTCACGGGACCTGGCCCCTCCTGTCCTTTTTTGCCATTTCCTGTCACAGGTGCCAGCAAGCTCACCCCTTGCTAGGCTCAAGGGTCTCAGCTGGAAGTGGGACTGTAAAAATGGCGCTTTTGTATTCAGCAGATAGGAAATCTGAGTCACCTCTGCTGACTGTCGTGATAACACCCCATCTGTCTAGCTCGCTCGCTCCTTGGGATCCTACAGTTACTGGATGTAGCTATAATGGCAGGATGACCAGTTGCAAGTCCAGTGACAGTGGCATGCCCGAACCTGGAATAATTGGCTCTGCAGACTCTTCGTTACCGGTGACGACGGTTGAAAAGGAAGAAACTTGGTTGAGTTCGCCGATCCCGGGCTGCAGGGCTAACACTTGAAAAAAAACCCATCCTTTCGTTTGAAAGCGGAGCACAGATGACCTGAGACATGACCAACGCAGCCCCCCGCAATGCCATTTGTACAGTTCACAGCAGGATCCCGCTTTAGTGGATGCCTGCGTCTCAGACTTGCGGGGGCAATGTGCCAACAGCAATCCCTGACGCGAACTGCTACTTGGCATGCCAGTGAGGAAACAGCCCTGCTGCTATTAGCACAGGCGCTCTGTGCGCTCTCCTGCCCTGAGCACATGCAGAGACTGGCGGACACACTAGCCATCACCCTTCCCTCGCACGGCTCAGGGCAGGGGCCGCCCCAAGCGTTGGTCCTTCGACAAAATTAAAAGCTTGGGGATCAAATGTGGGCACAAGGAGGTTTTGAAGGCACATGAGCCCCTGCTGCTGCTCCAGCCAGCAGGCTGGCAGTCGGCTCTTCCATGGGACCGCTGGCTGGACGGGTGGGAAAGGCTGAGCCCACGAGTGTTGGTGTGAGCAGGGAAGGATGGCCGGTGGGTAAGGGGCTGGGGAAAACGCCCGGCCTGGGGGGATTTTCCCAGCTGCTGCAGCCCCCTGTAAGTTGCTCTGGCTATTTATAGAGGCAGTAAAAGCCTCACAGCCAGCCAGGGAGAATTCCCCCAACACAGGCCACCAGAAATCATCCTATGCTGTCCTGTCCGTCCCCCACTCCCTGCCCCGCACACTTCAACCTGGGGGGGGGGGGGCTCTGGCATGCTACAGAGATGCTGTGATTCTCCGGACAGCAGAGCAATGTGTAGGAGCTGCAGTAAATGAAGGGGATTCACTTCCTGGCTCTGTCTCAAACATCCTGTGTGAGGAGAGGAGAGACAAGCTGGGGGAGGTAATAGCTTTGATGGGACCGACTCCTGGTGTCAAGTATCAGGGGGTAGCCGTGTTAATCTGTATCTACAAAAATCCGAAGAAGTAAGGATTTTACTCACGAAAGCTTATGCCCAAATAAATCTGTTAGTCTTTAAGGTGCCACCAAACTCCTGGTGGTGAGCGAGACAAGCTTTCGAGCTACACAGAGCTCTTATTCCAATATCGGCTCTCTCTGTGCCTCAGGCCCCCACCTACGAAGTGGAGGTCATTGTGATTTATTGTGTGTATTGCGGCTGCGGCAGGATCACATTGGGCACTGCACACACACTGCCCCAGAGAGCACGTAAAAGGTGGGTGCAGGGAACTGACACATGCTGACAATTGATGACTATGCCCAGGGTAATAAACAACAGGCACCGCACACAAGTTCCTCAGCCACCAAGTGTTTGATTTCATTGGGCCAGAGGGGAGTTTTAAGGGGAGATTTAGCAGATGGTATGATCAGGCTTCCCTTCCTCAGGGAATGCTGTAAGGTTAGATTCACCCATGCCTATGAAGCGCTTGGATACCATAGTGATGAGCACCATAGAGAAGCTGCTAAAAGAGTAAGGGGTTGGGTGTAAACTCTTGGAGTTCTCTAGGACAAGGGTGTGTGTCCGTCCGTCTGTCTTTCTGTCCATCCGTGCCTCCTTCACAGAGGTCCTGCTTGGGTTGGGGAAAGCTGACGACCTCTTAGCAGCCGGATTTGCAGACTAAATAAGTGGCGAGGAAGAATTCGGCCACATATCAAGTGCGTTTGACTACGACGTTCAGAGAACTCCCCCCACCCGCCACCTAGCCCTGGGCTGGGCCTGAACGTGCCAGTTCCTCCTATCAACACAGCCCGCAGCATCCGTAAGCAACAGCAAGGGGGAAAACAGTGGGGCGGCAATAATAATACATCTAGTGTTTGTTATTCTCACCCTGCATAACAAAGGCTTTAAGTCCCTGATCCAGTGCCCACAGAAGTCATTGGAAAGACTCCCAGGAACTTCACTGGGCCCCTAAAGAATCCTTTGCCAGATACAAAATTATCCTGGGTCAGATTGGAAGAAAAGCTGGGTATTTTTCGCCTTCCTCTGCAGCACGGGTCACGGGTCACTTTCTGGTTTAAACTAGGGTAAACAGTGGATTCTCTGTAACTTGGAGGCTTTCAATCATGATTTGAGGACTTCAGTGACTCAGCCAGAGGTTAGGCTGTGGGCGGGCGAGGTTCTGTGGCCTGCGATATGCAGGAAGTCAGACTAGATGATCAGGATGGTTCCTTTGGACCTTAAAGTCTATGAGTATGTCTACACTGGCAAGTTTCTGCGCCAGTTATACCACTTTTATTAAAACTCTGGAATTAAACTGCTGTTGCGTGTCCACACTGTGTTCCTTGTGACGCTGGAGTGCATCCACATTAGTAGCTCTTGCAACGGCAAAGACAGCAGTGCATTGTGGTAGCTATCCCACAGTGCAACTGGCCTCGGGGTGCTTTGGGAAGGGTTTGCAATGCCCCCATGGGGCTGGCACAGCCCCACATGATGCAGGTTTCCCAATCCCATTGTTCCATGGGCCTCCTACTTCATTACCAGCTGCTTTTCAACGGAAGTGTGTGTGGGGGAGGGAGAGTGTGTGACAGGGAGTGCGTGTGTGTATGTGAGGGGGAGAGAGTGTGTTTTGGGGGACAGAGAGTGTGTCAGCATGCTGTCTTGTAAGTTCAGACAGTGGCAGGAAGCAACTAGTCCTGAGTCAGGGGGAGGGGGAAACCCCAACATCAGCCCCCACCTCCCTCCCATGGCTCTCTGCACAGCAGCCTCTCTCTCACACACACACACACGCCTGCCTCTGTGTTCAACAGCACGAGCATTCCACATTAATGGTTTGCTTTGTGTCCCGGAGCAGATCAGCATTGCACCCAACAGCTGTCAGAAAAGGTGCTTTGAAAGGGGAGGGGCGCATGTCTCCAGGGCAGCCGAGTTCAAAACAATGAGCAGAGCGGTCACTCGAGGCATTATGGGACAGCTCCGGAGGCCAATGACAGCGCAGAAAGCAATCAAGTGTCTACCCTGGCAATAGAGCGCTGGGGCCTCTGTTCAAATAGCCTTATCACTCACGTCGAGGTGGGTTTTTTGCAGCGCTGTTACTGAGGAGTTCCCGCGCACCAAGTGGCTTGGCCGTGCGCACACGTCTGCTGTTTGAGCGCACAAAGCTGCTTTCCTGCGCAGAAACTTGCCAGTGTAGACAAGCCCTATGAGTCCATGAGCCACACTCCTGGAGGTGGCGTTGCCTCTGGGTCCTTTGCCTGCCTCTCACCCCAGCCGGTGGCGCAAGAGGCACATGCAAATCTGTGGCCTAGGAAGCGTGTAGGGGATCGTGTGAGGGTAAATATATAATATTACTGATGATGAGAAACGGTGCAGCTTAATCCCAGCCCTCCCCGTCCCAATTCAAACATGCCTGGCCCTTCAAGGGCAGGAGATGGCCACGGATGGGTCAGCCATTAGGAAAAGCTTGACAGCTAGATGCTCCAGTGAAACCTTTAATAAAATGCAGAGCCCTTCTGCAGACACCTTCGCTGAAGAGAAGC